>NC_057934.1:39131773-39437398 GCF_018555375.3 Anguilla rostrata | reverse complement strand
ATGTATGGGACATTATTTGATTGCAAAATGGCAGAACCCCATGAACTAATTGAATTAATTTTTAATTGTAGTTTGCGGGCTTAACTTATTTAATGTGGAAATGTTTGGCATATGGCATAATAATGAGGTATGTATTGTAAGTGTCTGAGTTATGATTTAATTATTAACTTATTGAATTATGGTCATAATATTAAAGAAAACATCTATTCTGCTGACACAAAAGTTATACTGTGCCGTTTATTAAATAGTCAGAGGTACATTAGGTACATTATTCAGGTACATTATTATGAAATATACAGAACAATATAACTTTACTGTACAACTTCAGTTGCTATATTAGAAGCGTGTGAGTGCAGTACGACAAAATGATAATGACAGATTATTGTAATTATTTAAATGTTCATCATTTTCTAGTTTTGTATGTGTATGAGATATTAGTTGATTATCTGTTATAATATATGATGTCATTTTTTTCCAGCTTTGTGTTTTACATATGACCAGAAAAAAACATATGTGGCCTGTGCATATGGGGCATATACCATATATAGTAAAAATGAAATGGTAATTATTCCATGTGAAAAATATGGAGATTATCTGTAGGGGGCTTGAGTCGAATGTCTGGATTTGGTATTGGAGGACATCATTGAGTATTTACAGGATTTTTTTTAGGTTTGGAGGTATATAACTGGGTCAGGATTCCAGGGTAGTTGTGTTTTTGGGTGATTCCAGTGTCCTGGGAAGAGTACAGTGAGGGGCCTTTGACTCTGTGACTCACGCATTGCACAATGTCGGGTTATTTCCTATATAGACAGTATTTTCTCTCTCTCTCTCTCTCTCTCTCTCTCTCTCTCTCTCTCTCTCTCTCTCTAAGTCTGTCTCCAGATGAACTGTTAAGCTTCTATTGTTTCACTGGTTCTTTAGTGACCTCTTTCTCACCCATTCCTCTCTCATTACTTCTCTCCCTCATCTATCACTGTGATTAATAGCAGCAATATAAACACTTCACTCTGTAATCAGTGCCTTTATACAAAGCAGCAAATATTTATTGTACTAGTTATTGATTAAGCCAGCCAAATAAGATCTAAAGTTTCCTTTATAGTTTTACATTCTCTTCAGATCCAAATATTTACACAGTAAAATGTTGCAACTGACATGTGCAAGACTGATTTCCTGTCAGTCGTGAAGGTGTGAGGACACTTTGTATCATGAAAAGGTGTGAACTTTCTCCTCCTTTATCTTACTAAATGTATTCATTTTCTTGTTCAGCTTCCTCTCTGTGACAGTTGTACCATATACTCTTGTTCAGTAAGAAATTTTCTTAGAAGCAGTAAAAATCTTTCAGTAAGGGTGCATGTAATGGACTTCAGGTGACTGGTTCTGGGTATAGCAGATGAGTTTGGTTGTTCAGGATATGGTTGCCAGCTATAGAATTTTATATAGAAGGCTTTTTGGTGACATTCTGGGAATTTCACCACTTTCTGCATCTTGTTTTTGATTACAATGTACAAAACCAGCAGATGATTGTGAAAGTTAAAGCACATAAAAGGACTATTGTCGATACCAAAGCAATTTAGCTTCCTCCAAAAGAAAAGTATTTTCTGCACCTTTTTCGCTACCTTTCTCCCATTGTAGTTATTCATCTCTGCTCTCTCACTGTCAGTCTCCCCAACAGTTTGGACCAAGCTCCACTCCTCAAGACTTCTGCCCTGCTCTGCCTCTCTTCCTCTGGAAGGGAATGAAGGAGAGCAGAAAATAAACGCTTCCTTGCTGGAGGTCAGCTGGCTCCACAATGGATTACTTATAGCCATTATAGCTGGGACCAATGTCACCCACATCGAGCAAGGTTTCAGTTTGGATCAGAGTGCATTTGCCAATGGGAACTTCTCACTGACCATTCATAATGCTTCACTCAGCCACCAGGGGAAGTATGAGTGCAGCATTGCCTACAACAACAGTGAGGTCTACTCCAACAACATAACAATCAACATTACAGGTAGGTACTGATAGGGTGGAGAGAGATGGTTGTTGTCCAGTTTTAGACTGGAACACTGGAGGATAGATGAAATACCCATAGCTGAGGTGCCTTTTCTGTGTGGGGAGTATGGGGGTGTTGTATCATATATTGGAACTGAGTGTGCTTTGGATTTGAAAATGAGATAAAGGTATCTGATCTCATTATTCACAAAGATGTTCTTTTACAGTTACCATGTCACAGAATTCTCAAGCAGTGGAAACCCTCCGATCTTGACCCAGAGAGCAGTGTTTGAATAAGATAAACACTGATGGATAAAGACTAAGAGCTTTGTGAATGATGACTCAGAAGTTATCAGAATGTTGACCTATTTATGACAACGCTGTTAAAATACTATACAGAAACCATTTATCATTCACTGATTATGTAATTTCAGCTGAAAACTCAATGTTTACTTCCTACAGTTATACTGTTGTAATAATAACAATGACAATAATGATTATTGTTGCTATAATAAAAAATAAAATAATAATAATAATTATTATTATTATTATTATTATTATTATTATTATTAATAACAATAGTTAATCTCTCTCTTTCTCTGTCTCTGCCAGCCCCACCCTCCCTTACAATCCTGTCCACAAGGGTGGTTCTCCAAAGGGAAAGTGTGATCAAATGTTTGGCTCAGGGCTTCGCTCCCCCCCTGATCCACTTCTCCTGGATGAAAGGTGGAGAAGTGGTGCAGCCTCCCAGTCCGTTCACAGCAGTTAACCTCACCAGCGAGGGCTACTTCTGGGCTGTGAGCAGTCTGACTCTCACTCCCACTGCCAAGGATAAATATGTGAACTTCAGCTGTGCGGTGAGCCATGCAGCCCTGCAGAAGCCTCTGGCCATGGAGTTTCCACTCAACATCACCCGTGAGAGCCTTTAAGCACTCATCATCCTTCTCTTCCTGTTCTTTCTCTCTTATCTTTCTCGCCTTTTTACGATTTTCCCTATCTTCCTTATTGCCTGCCTTGCTGTAATGAAAGTACATCAGCTGCTGAAACTATTGCTGTAAAATAGAAAAGAACGTGCACACCATCATGAAAATCTTTGTCATTTTAAGATGCCAGAATTTCTGCTACTATTACATTTTTGCTGTTTGTCTGTGAGGACAATCAATACTTTTTTTAACTTTGGGGAATTCACACTTGTCTGTAATGAGAATGCAATAGGAAATGTTTCTCTAGCTTATATTAGTTGCAGTCAACCTACTGGTGAAAAATGTATTGATTGGTTTTATTGACTTCAAATAACAAGTTAAGGCAACTTAACAAGTTTGTGGGAAAAGAAATTCTAAGTTCATCGAAATTAAAGTTCAAACATTCTTCATGGTGTTTCTATTGTCTAACAGAACGGATATTGGAGACAGCCAATGTTTTTTACTTACATTTCTTTAAAATAACTCAATGCAATTTTATTTTGACTTAAGTTAAATTGACTTAATTAACTGCTGAGGCTTAATCAAGTTCTTAATCAAGTTACGGTCAAGTTGCAGTTATCAAAATGCATTTTA
Organism: Anguilla rostrata; assembly: GCF_018555375.3. Classification (NCBI taxonomy): domain Eukaryota; kingdom Metazoa; phylum Chordata; class Actinopteri; order Anguilliformes; family Anguillidae; genus Anguilla; species Anguilla rostrata. The sequence continues at coordinate 39,433,868 of NC_057934.1, read as the reverse complement.
CTTATGTTAATTCAACATCTGTGAATTGTCTTTTGTTTAAGGGCCACACAATGCTGTGGATGGTGCATGATTGAGATTTGATCTTATCTCTGATTTAGGCCTGGACTCAAGTCCCACTGGCTTAAAAGAAGTGTTCAAAATTTGGTTTTGACATTTGAGGGCCTCACTCTGAAATATCAGACTTCAAATAAATTCAAATGATAAAGTTGACATAACTTAATGTTTTATCAATACCTCGTAACTAAATTCCAGATATATTTTGAGTTGAATCAGATTTATACTAAGACTGAATAACCTATAAAACTTTGTGTAGGTTTAAGGCCATTAAACTTACATCTGTGTGTTGAAACAGTTTCACAGTTTTGGATGTTTTTTGATGTTTCAAAATGCTGTAAATAATTCTCACCTTTGTATGTGTGCCAACAGCGTTTTAAAAGGTGTATCGTTTTCCTCCCAAGAAACATGCAAGATGAGATTCATATGTTGACTCTCTTTTTGTCTCTCTCCCTCTCAGAACTCCCCATTGTCACTCTCTCCACAATCCCCGCAGACTCACCCTCCTCCCCTCTCACTCTCTCCTGTGACATTGAAGAATTTTACCCAGAGGACATCACTGTCCAATGGCTCCAGAATGGCTCCGTTTTGCCTGACCCTCCTTTAGTCCTGCCCAGCCCAGGAGGCACCTTCAGAACCAGACATTTTCGCACGCTGAACAAAGAGGAGAGGGAGAGGGCTGGGGAGGTCCAGTGTGTGGTATGGCAGCCTTTTGTTCCTGAACCAGTCTCCGCAACTGTGGATCTCTTCCTTACCAATGGTATGAGCTGTCTGAAGGCTAAGATATACTTAGTTCAGATTTTTGATTGCTTACTTTTTTTTTGTTTCGTACCACATTATGTGTGTTTGTATGAAATTCCCCATGCTCCCAATAGAAGAGCATAATGACCAGAAAAGATACTAACACCTCTCCTCCATCACTCCCCGCCTGTTTCAGACGAGGCCACAGTACTGACAAAGTCAGCCAAGGCCTCCGTTGCCCTCATGATCATCTCTCTGGTTTTGGTTTTCTTGCTGTGTTTTGGGTTTTCCTGGAGGAAGAGGGATGGTGAGTGTTGCCCCCCTCAACACACAGAAGTACATAGCATAGAGAATTGTTTCTTTTGTTGTGCCATCTGTTTATATGGATTTTTGCTTTTTGGTACTTCCATAAAACTTACTTTAGTAATCATTCCTGAAACAAAGCTGCCATAATGCCTATTCAATAAAATCCAGATATTTGGCTAAAACCTCATGTATTTACTCCCTGTATATTCAACAGGCTGTAACCAGGAGTTTATCAATGTATTCTCTCAGTGTTAATAGAGCCCATTAACGCTCTCTCTCTCTCCCCCCCCCACCCCCTTCTCCTTCTCCTTGTCCAGAAAAGCAAAAGTCCCTCAGTGTGTCTGGAATAATACTGCCCCCTCGGGTAATTGTTGGTCAGAAGGGCAGGGTCACTGTGAGTGTGGAGGGCAGGAGGGTAGACAGAGTGCAAACTACCTGGTTCCTCAATGACAAGCTCATTTTAGACACCTCCCAAACAGGTATAGTGCCATAACAACATTCATATGTACATTATAGCATGCATTATCTTTAGTTACTACCATATTCTTGCAAACTCAATGATTGTCAGTATAATTGCTGATAGTACCATTCTGTTGTTGTAATTTCATTATTACATTATGGATCTTTTTCTGGTCCATATTCACATGTAAACTCTTCTCTCATTTTCTTGCATTAGTTACAGAGAAAGGTCCTCTGCTACCCCAAGGTGGAGAAGTTGGATATTACAAGCTTCACACACAACGCCCTCTACTCTCAGGAAATGGCAGCACTCAACAGCTACTTTCCTCCCTATCGTTCATCCCTCACATTTCTATCCACAAGGGGGCAGTGTTCAAATGCCAGGTCTCCTATATGGGCAAAGACAAAGTGGTGGTGGAGAGAGTGTCAGACAGGTTCACACTGTTGGGTAAAGGAAAGCTACATTAATCTTTTATTTTACTTTTTCACATTTTATCTTGATAATTTTCACATATTGAATCTTGTCTTTATAAAATCTCTCTTTTATCCAAGTTGGTTATGATGAGATAATATTTTATTAATCCCCACAAGGAAATTGATTTCATGTGGAGATAAATAAAACAGCATACAATCAAAACAGCATATGTCTTTCTATCATGGGTTAGTTCAATTTCATTTTCTTGTGCCTCGGTTTACTATCAGCCTTTCCATATGAACACAATCTCTCCTTTTCCAGCTGCTCCTGAAGTATCTGAGATTCAACTCACAGAGCCAGCTAATAGTGCAGGTATTATTGCGCATTCTCTTCTTTTCCTCAACATTTAACAACAGATGATTAGTTGCATTGCAGAGCCGAGCTTCAGAGACATTTAGCAGTGAAATATAAATTCAGCTCTGCAAATTTTTATTCTGACTGGGATGTTTATATAGCAAAGGCCACTGTGTGAGCCTAACACGGTTACACTCTACTCTAGTGCACTGCGTCTGCATGTGTATGACCTCCAACCTCCCTGCCATCTCCAGGCATCGTCACTCTCACAGTCCAAGCTTCCGGGTTTCACCCTGACATCATCACCTTCCGCTGGTTTTGTCAGGGTGGAGAACTCAGCCCTGTGGCGCCCCCAGCACCCCTCGCTGCCCCTCGACCTGACGCCCAGGGGTTCTTCTCAGCCATCAGCCAGTGCAAGCTGCCCCGCGCTGAGCTCGAGAGAGGGGAGACCAAAGTGTGGGTGACAGTGCATCACATGGCCCTCAAACAGCCAATCACACGAGAAACCAGAGGTAAGGAAAATAGAGAGAGACCATAAATGGCACATGAAGAATGTGAGGAAGAAAGATGCGTCATTGTCATGTGTTCACATTTGTTCTCCGTAGGATTCATAAAGAGGCCTCATGTGTCAGACATCATATCGTGCCCTGCTGCGTCCACCCACTCCCCTAAAAATCCCCTGATCCTTGGCTGTGAAGTGACAGGATTCTACCCACCTGACATCTCAGTTTCTTGGTGGAGAATAACAGAGGAACAGAATGAGGAGCTTGTAGAATGTGGAGACATTTGGGGCCCGCTGCTGACTAGTTCCAGCACATATCGTGCAACTGCTACTCTGAGGGAGGAAAGGAGTGAGAAAAGGGGAAGTGAAAAGACGAGGATTGTCTGCAGAGTGATGCACTGTTCCCTGCAAGAACCAATTGAGAGACAGTGGCAAAGCAACCAATCAGGTACACTTTCTCTGACTTTGGTAAAGTGCTATAAGGACCCATTAGTTAGTGCTGAACTCAGAGAATGCTTAAAATTCAGAAACCAACCTCTTGTCCTGAATGAATTCAAGCTATAGGTCAAACGGATGGATAAAATGTATGCCAATAAAAAGAAACATTAAACTGAATGTTAGTCAATAATCACTGCAATATATATCATGAGTGTTCTTGATTATCTTATTTAACCAGTAGCCACCTCCCATTCTGCCTCTCCATCTGTCTACTTCCTTAGATGCCCCCTCCATCCCCTCATCTCTGTCTGTACAGTGGAAGAAGGGGGGGATTGGAGTGTTTTCTCTCATTTTATTGGGGGGCCATCCCAAAGCCAAACTGTTGTGGGCAGCAGGAGGGGCCACTCTTTCCCCTCTTGTCTCCACGGAGATTGAGGTTGAAGGGGAAGATGGGACCCCGGAGCTGAAGAGCGTGTGCACCATACAGAGATCCACAGGAAGAGGGGGACAGACTGACAGACACATCCACAGCCAGCGGAATGGGCATACACACAGTGAGTGCCCCTTTCTGTTGAGCATGCTGATGTCTGCCATGTTTGTCCTACTGCTACTTATGTTCAAGCACAGATAAATGTACTGTGACCTTTGGGTTTTTTATTTACTCACTCAAAGTATGGGCAGGAGCATGCTTGCCTGCGTGTGTGTTTCTGCTGATCAACTGCATGCTTAAAATAGACAAGTAGCACAAGTCAGACATTATACATCTGGCTGGTGGTGGAAATTAGGATTAGCTCTCACATAATATGCAATAATCCCCACACCCTTTGAGTTACAAACTGAGTTCTCCATCCATTATATCACAATCCCAAACTGAGTTATCCATCAATTGTATTACAATCCCAAACTGAGTTCTCCATCCATTGTATCACACTCCCAAACTGAGTTCTCCATCCATTATATCACAATCCCAAATTGAGTTCTCCACGCATTGTATCACATGCCCAAACTGAGTTCTCCATCCATTGTATCACACTCCCAAACTGAGTTCTTCATCCATTATATCACACTCCCACTCCCACATTGTTCTAAAAAATATTTGTTTTTGGTAGTGACGGAGGAAAATTGTGGGGTAGATGCCATAGACATCATTGATGAAAAAGGCGATGGAGAGATTAAGGTGGAGCCAAAACGCCCTGGAACACCAGCAGTAAAAAGAGCAAGGAGGAGAGACGGAGCGGATGAAGAGAGGGAGGAAGAAAAAGACAAAGGAAAAGGGAGTGACCTTCCCTGGACAAACACAGTAAATATCAGAAGGGAGGATAAAGGAGTGGAAGGTGAACGTCTAAGAGTGACTGTGGAAATCACTCACCCAGCCTTTACTCTGCCTATATATCGAACGTGGATAGGTAATGCATTCCTCAACATCATACAGAAAATTGCATTCTTGCACTGTTGCACAAGTATAAGTGAATTGTGTATGTATCCCTGTTTTGTGTCCATATATGCACATCTCTAACCTAGAGGTATTTTCTTTCAGAACCTCAGGAAGAATCATGATTTTACACCAGCAAGTACTTTTTGAAAATTGAAAATCTCTTCACCGTCACTGCATCCCCTGCTGTTCACCTGGACGTGATCAAATCAAATTTTCCACTTGAAGTTGGCTAGGCATTTGTAGACATGTATTTATTTATTTATCGACATTCTTATTTTCCAGAAATAAACTAAAATCTTAAGGTGAAGATATAATAAAGCTGTGATATATAAGTGTGATTCTGGAATAATATATTTTTCTTTTTTTACACACACACATATACATATATATATATATATATATATATATATATATATATATATATCATACTCAGCTCATATCTATTTTTCGAAACTTTTTCCACATTAAAGATATTACATTTTCCATACAGCGTGGTTTTGGTATTTTTGTTGTTGTTGACTGGAAAAATAAGTGTTTGATTAGAGTGGTATCTCTTTTATACTCTTGCGCACGTGTAAAAAACACGTGTAAAAAAAGCAAGTCCTTCAAAGTGAGCCGCTTTAACATAGGTGATGAATATGGCCTTCTTTATAATGTCCTTAAAGTTCCTCAACTCTGGGGTTCGGAAACAATGGATCTTTGTATCATCGTCTTCCAGCACCCCCCTTGCCTTAGCTGTATCTCCAGAGCCCCTCTGAAGTTGCCAGGCAGAGCTGATCTGACCACCTCAACTACTCTATTATGAGACAGCCGAGACGCCCGAATGCCTGTCACCCCTTGAAGGGCTTCTGCTGATCTCCACCCCTCCCTGTCTCTTAGGTGGGCCAGTTTTATGCAACTTTTTTTCACCATACAGGCTTGCACACTTGCTAAGTGTATTATGATGGCTTGGATCAGTCGATTATAGAACAGTGGTTCTTCCAAGATCCATTCCCCTGGCTGTGAGATGTTCCATTTCACACTGAAGACCCGTTGCCAAGCTCGCAGCATGGAATGGTAATGAGAAGTGAGGCCTGTTAGCTCAATCCCCAGAAGGTCCAGTACAAAAAGCTGCTGGTTGTACTGCAGGTTCTCTACCTTCCGCAGGAGAGCGCATGCAATCATGGTCCAAGTCAGGTTCACTCAGTAGAGAAATCTCGGTGCTGGGTGCTCGAAAAGCAGAAATCCGGCTCCTCACATCCCCCAAGCCCTGCCCTCTTTCCTGAACCGGCAAATACAAGACCGGCACATGCATCCAATGCTGCCCTGTCCAGAAAAATCTACCAGCCTCTTCTGAATTTGATAAATTAGATCATCAGGTGGCTCCAAGACTGTGAGTCTATGCCACAACATTGAGGCAGCCACGTTGTTTGTAACCAAGACCCTTCCCCTGCAGGAGAGCTGTGGTAACAACCATTTCCATTTAGACAACTTGTCAACCACCTTCTCCAGCACACCCTTCCTTTTCCTCTGTTTAAAATTCTCTTTGCTTAAAAAGATGCCCAGAAAGAGAGAGTGAGAAAGAAAGAAAGAATGAGAGAGAATACTGTCAATGCAGTGAGTGACTGTATGTGTGTTTGTAAGTGTAAGGTTTGTTGGTGACATTGTCTGTAGCTCTATGCAGTGTGTCTAAAATAATTATTTTCTCATGCAAATGATCTCTTCCCTCTTACTGAGGTATGTAGGAAGCAGAAATGTGCTTGTATTTTCTCACAAAACACAGCACACATTTTCACTGCATAGCCTGTAGCTATACATGCTTACTTTAAGCCTAGGATGAGTTTGCTCTGCCCACTGAAGTCTCATTTTGTTTGCAGCCACAGTCACTCATGTACCCGTGTCAGGATGTTCTGGTCAACACTTGTCTCTACTAAGAAATACAAACAAAAACGGCATATATATATATATATTATATATATATATATATATATATTATATATATATATATATATATATATATTATATATATATATAAAAATAAGTGCTGATTGTTGGTTTCTCAGTTGGTTAATGGTTGTGAGTCAGTACTAGCATCCTGTGTTAAACTCTCAAGAGAGGGAGCAATCACTAAGGTTAAAGAGACAGAAAGATCTCTACCGGTTTTTATGGAGCTTCAACTATATACAGTGGGCTTCTGAAAAAGAGGGGAGGGGGCACTTAATTCGGTATGGCTTTGATCACGAAACAAACATTTTGCTAATTGATTTTACAGTAGAGTAAACTACATTTAAATATTTTCCACATCAATTTCACTTTAAGCTTGTTGGTAATGTTTAGTTTTTAGATAGCTAGTTGCAGAAGTAATTATGAGGAAGTTGAGACAGTGAAATTTCCGGTAAATGGAAGTTGGAACGTGATGAAACTCTCATACGAGGCATCTAGACATAACATGCACGCACAATGCCGTAAGCACATACCCTACAACAACAAAAGAGTCGGTTTTAAAATTGCTACTTTTGTAAACGTATAGATTGATTTCAGATGTTTTACACATATTCATCCTTCAGTCGTAGACTACTACCGTTGAATTAACAAGTGTAGCCTCTCTGCAATATCGACCCTCCTACCGAGCACTGTCCGCCTCTTCCTTATATAATTAAAACCGGACACTTCGAAACCAGGAAATGAGTACTTCATGGTTTGATTAAGGATGCATCGAGGTTTAAATAATGTTCTGACATACAGGCGCACAGGAAAATGTTAACTGTTTTGAGATTCAAACGCGCAGATGCTCGCGTGGTCCTATAATTTAACCATAGGGCTGGCTGACGAATGAACAACATTTAGTTGTTTCAGTAACCAATATTTGTCTTTCTTGCCATTGTCGGTGTTCTCTCAATGTCTAAAGACAGTTCCTTATATCGTTCCGTTCTGTATCCTGGATATTGTTGTAGAAGTTTTGTGCCTGTGGATGTTTGTAACGGTAGCTACTAATCGTGACACAAACACTGCTCAAGCTTGTCATGGACCCACCGCCCAGTCCTCTAGCCCGCGTTCGGCAGGTGTTTTGGGCAGTTCTGGTGAGTGTTTTTTTTTTGTTCATCTTGAATTTTTGAAGTATTTTAATTTAATCGTAAGTAGCTGTGTACTGTTTTCTGTATTGTTTTTAGAAACCCAGACAAGCTATGAATTCCCATCCAATTGTTTTAGACTGTTCAGTCCACTTTAAATGGTTTAGTCTGAGCACCTTATACTGTAAGTCTGTAGGCTACTGTACTTGCTGTTCCCTGGAATCCGCTTGAGTGCCTGCAGTATAATCTTTCCATGTTCTCATGTGTTGATCTTTCTTTAGTTCAAAAGAGCATTAGTGACGGTACGTAGTAGCTAAAAGCAAGCTGTTGGCATTGTGGAGAACTCGCGTTATTACTGCTTGTATCCTCGTTTGACATCCATGTCAGTGGCGTTATATTGATTGGCAGACTGCTGGATATTATTTTCAGTATCGTGCTTTTGAAAAATCCACAGTCCCGGAATTTTCCCCACTTAGTAAGTCCGTTGGATCATTCTTCCACCAATTAAATAAGTCATTTTTTATTGAATAATTATTCTAAAATAGTTCTGGGAAATTTTAGCGCAAGAAGAAACCATTGTAAATCATTTTGTGAGAGCTATGAACAATGTGCAGTGAGCAATGAACAATAGCCTATACTATTATTTCATGTTCGGTCAACTTATACTAATTTGAAAAGTGATAAATGTACTATACATTTTTTACTGTAGCACAAATGCAGCTAGCCCCATATCACACTGTGACATGTAAATGTGGCTTATATATGTATCGTTTTAAAGCATAACAGTAAATTGCATGAAGATATTTCTAACCATCCTGAGAATTTTCCAATACATTTTAAATAGAAAAACATTGGCATCAACAATCACTCTCACAAAAAAAGTTACCTGAACAAGTCTAAAAAACTATTACCAAATATCAAATAGTGTTTTTAACTCAGATGTTTTATAATGTTGTTCTTGAAGATTTCATGCTCACTAGCTGTTCCATGTAACTTCCTTCATTTGTCAGTTTGTTTTTTATGTAGATGGTGTGGCCCCTGGTGTTGAAAATGTATAATACAGCAAAGCTGAGGTGTGTGGGTACCAAAGGGACACAAAAAACTGTCTGGACCAATCACAAACATACACTATAACTGAAAAATATATTTCAAAATACAGAATGTGAACTATCACTTTAAACAGTGCTGTGTCAAAAGAGAATTAAATGGCGTTGATTCAGGAGAAATAAATGATTTTAACTGTGATGCACAAATACTATTGCTGAAAACAAAATAATTTACTTTCAGTAGTTTGCACCATGAATAGGTACTTGCAGATTTAAAAACATTTTTCTCTAAGTGGCTTGTCTCTTCCTCCTCCCTCCCCCCTCCTCACCATTACTACCACCATCACCACCATCACCAAACAGAACTATGTGACAGCAGCTGTGCAACAATACCTAACACCAGAGCCTGTAACAGGAAATGGTGATACGCTCACGGGACAGGAAGCCACAGTCTCTGTGACCACTGAGACACAGAAATGGACAGAGGATGACAAACATGAAAGAGCAAATAATGAAGCAAAGAAAAAGATGAGAGAAGACAGAAAGAATGTAGCAGATGCTTGTGACAGTGGGTGTGAACATGCAACAACTCAGGAACAGTGCATGATTTCCATTGCCACAGAGACCAACAGGAAAACTGATCAGTATGTAGTTAAGGACATAAAGGTTAGAGTGACAGAGAATGTAATTGAGAGACGAGAAATTGTAGGAAATGAACCAACAACCCATATAGAAAAGGAAGCCAAAGATTCTCAGTTTACTGATGAGAGAGAGATGGAAAGATATGGCACTATTTCAAAACATGTTGTGCAGACTGTACATATGTCTGGACCAAGTTATTTTGAAGAAAGAGGAAGAAGGGGGCAGGGAAACACAAATGAGGACTATTATCAGGACAAGAGTGACGGGGAACAAAAGCCAACACGACGAGAAGAAAAAACAAAGGACAAAGAGAGTGGGAAGCTGTTTAGTGATGGAGAGGAGCAGACTGAAACCAACAATAGAGATAGAGGAAGAGAGGAACATCGTGCAGGCCTCGTAAAGACAGGTGAAATGAAGATCATTAGAGGAGCAGAAGAGGAAAATGAAGATCTGAGAGAACTAATGGAAGAAGTCGTGCAAATAATGGTGGAGGATGATGAAATGGACATAAAAACAAAGGATCTAAGAAGCAAGGAAGGAACCAAGCAGAAAATGCAGCCTAAGGGTGATGGTGAGGATAGAGGAAAAGAATTCAAATTGCAACTTGTGAGTGGAGCAATTGGAGTTGGAGATGAGAATATAAAAACTGTGGAGATAGGAAGACAAGGAGGTGTAAAAGAAGCACATGCCATAAAAGAGAAACCAAAGGAAAAAACTGAAATGGTAACAAGTTTAACTGTCTCTGGAAAAGGAGAATTGGACAACAAAGATATAGGAAGTGACAGAGACATCATGAACTCAGGAGGGGGAAAAGACAAAGAAAGATATGAAGAAAAAGAAGGCACACGAAAGTTATTAATTGAAGAACAGTATGGAGCAGTTTCAGGGACAGAGGAAGGAAAGAAGGATGATGTAGAAGAGTTGGCATCAGCCGTGGAGAGTGGTGGAACAGAGATAACACATGTAGAAAGGGGAGAAGAGAAAACACATGCATGTGATATAAAAGGAGATAAGAGCACAGGGTCTCAGAAAGCAGGGCAAATAGCGAAGGCTTTCAATACAAGAGGTGAAGAGTCCGGCACAGAGAGGGAAAGGGGAGCGGAAAATTTAAAAGTTAAAAAAACAAGAACAGAGTTTGAAGGGATGGAAAGAGAAGGATCTCAACAGAAAACAGATGATGACATAAAGAATGAATCTGAATGCAAAGGGAGAAAATTGGAAACAAACTGGGATGAAGTGGGAACTATTTTGATTGAGGTGGCAGAAACAGGGGACGAAGTAAACAAAGCACCAGTACAGGAAGAGAGAATGGAACTGACAGGTGCACCTACAGGAGGTGAAGAAAGTGAGAAGTATGAAAGTGAAACAGAAATTGATACAGGAGTAAAGACTGAAAACTATGTAGATGGATGGAAAGATGTACCCACAAAAGAACAGAAAATGCACAAATCAGAAAGAGGACAAAATGGGAATGGTGCAGTGGGGAGACAAATAGAGATGACCAATGTGGATGGAGACTTCAAAAAAAATGAGCTGTGCCAGACAGAGGTCGCAGTGGGAAACAAAGAAAATGAAATGGAAAGCATCGGACTGAGAAACATAGAGACTGAAAACAGAGAACTCAAGGAAATAGCAGAAGAATGTGGGGTGGTTGCAGAAGAAGAAGAAAGCAAAAATTCAATGGCCAAAGGACAGGAAGAAGAAACCAAAACAATGATAGAAGAAAAGCAAGAGCATGAAAGACATCTCATTAAAGAAAATAAAGAAGAACCATTAGTGGGCCAGAGAGACATAGGACATCATTTAGACCCAGCAGTAGAGATAGAGGCTGGTGCAGTGGATGAAGAGGGAGATGATGAGGGAAAAAATGATGCAGAAGAAGAGAGCCTGATTATAAAAGAAAAAATAGAATGGGAGCATACAAAAGAAGTTGGAAAGTCTGGATATACTGAGGAAATGGAAGCCAATAAGTGGGGTATCGAGGAAAAAGGAGAGGGCATACCTGTTGGAAGAAATGACAAAGAAGTGAGACCAGAACCTATGGTGCCAGTACCTGTAGAAAGAAATGACAAAGGTGTGCTGAGTGAAGAATCCCATTCAGGTGTGGAAAGAGACATTTTTACAAAGGAAACTGAGACAGATACTGATGCAGATGAGAAAGACGTAGGGATACTCAGTACAGGTGAAGATGAGAGAATCACAGATATGGGAAGAAATGAGAACAACTTCAGAGATACAATAGTGGAGAACAAAGAAGAACAAAGAGAAGGTGAAGCGTGCAGTGAGGACAAAGACATGGAAAGTGTTGAGATGAGGAAAACTGAGACTGAAGAAAAAGACATAAACAAAGAAAAAGATATAAAAGATGATGAAGGGATAAGTGTGGAGGAACAAAGACAAGAGGGACAGTTTTCTGAAATAATGACAGAAGGAAAACAGAGAGACATGGGAAATGATTTTGACTCAACAGGAGAGACAGAGACTGGAGCAGTGGATGAAGAGGTAGATGATGAGGTGGGGAAAGAGGGAGAAGAGTGCATGATTTTAAAAGAAGGAACAGGAGGGAAGAATACAAAAGAATTTGGAGAGTCTGAATATAGTGGGGAAATAGAAGCTGATGTGTGGGGTACTGAGGAGAAAAGAGATGAAAAAGAAGTGAGACCAGAACCTATGGTGCCAGTACCTGTAGAAAGAAATGACAAAGGTGTGCTGAGTGAAGAATCCCATTCAGGTGTGGAAAGAGACATTTTTACAAAGGAAACTGAGACAGATACTGATGCAGATGAGAAAGACGTAGGGATACTCAGTACAGGTGAAGATGAGAGAATCACAGATATGGGAAGAAATGAGAACAACTTAAGAGAAATGATAGTGGAGAACAAAGAAGAAGAGCAAAGAGAAGGTGAAGTATGCGGTGAGGACAAAGACATGGAAAGTGTTGAGATGAGGAAAACTGAGACTGAAGAGAAAGACATAAACAAAGAAAAAGATATAAAAGATGATGAAGGGATAAGTGTGGAGGAACAAAGACAAGAGGGACAGTTTTCTGAAATAATGACAGAAGGAAAACAGAGAGACATGGGAAATGATTTTGACTCAACAGGAGAGACAGAGACTGGAGAAGTGGATGAAGAGGTAGATGATGAGGTGGGGAAAGAGGGAGAAGAAGAGTGCATGATTTTAAAAGAAGGAACAGGACGGAAGAATACAAAAGAATTTGGAGAGTCTGAATATAGTGGGGAAATAGAAGCTGATGTGTGGGGTACTGAGGAGAAAAGAGATGAAAAAGAAGTGAGACCAGAACCTATGGTGCCAGTACCTGTAGAAAGAAATGACAAAGGTGTGCTGAGTGAAGAATCCCATTCAGGTGTGGAAAGAGACATTTTTACAAAGGAAACTGAGACAGATACTGATGCAGATGAGAAAGACGTAGGGATACTCAGTACAGGTGAAGATGAGAGAATCACAGATATGGGAAGAAATGATAGCAACTTAAGAGAAATGATAGTGGAGAACAAAGAAGAAGAGCAAAGAGAAGGTGAAGTATGCGGTGAGGACAAAGACATGAACAGTGTTGAAGAGAAAGACATATACAAAAGTGCAGGAGAGATAGAGAGGGAAAAATCAGTAGCTGAAACAGGGAATATAGAAACAGTTTGGCAGGAAGTAGAAATTAGAGAAGAAATGGAAGACGAAAAGGACATAAAAGCACCAGTTGAAGAAGTATGTCACAAAGGATCTCTGGAACAACTTGTATTGGAAGAGGGGGATGAACTTATAAGAGAAGAGTGGAAAGAAGACATTCAAAGAGAGAAAAGAGGGGGGAGTAGCAATGGAGTACAAATAAATGTAATACTTGATGGAGACAAACAAGAAAGAAAAGATGATGAAGAGATGCGTGTGGAGGCACAGGGACAATTTTCAGAATTAATAACAGAAAGAAAACAGGAAATCAGGAAAGATTTAGACCCAACAGTAGAGATAGAGGGTGGAGCAGTGGATGAAGAGGAAGATGCTAAAGAAGAAAAAGAGAAAGAAGAAGAGGGCATGATTTTAAAAGAAGAAACAGGGGAGAAGAAAACAAAAGAATTTGGAGAGTCTGCATATAGTGGGGAAATGGAAGCCAGTGTGTGGGGTACTGAGGAGAAAGGAGATGAAATAGAAGGGAGACCAGATGAGGTGAGAAAGGTTCTCATAGGCAATAGAGAAATCCATGATACTTTTGGTATTGAAGTAGCTGGAGATAGCGAAAAGGCAGAACTGACGGGACAGGAAGTAGAGTCGAAGGAACCTGAAAGGAACAGTGAGGTAGTGAAATCCACTGAAATACAGTGGGAGAAATTTGATGACAGAGAAACAGAGGAAAAAACAACAACAAGGCTGGATAACAAAGAGACTGAGGGACTAAATGTTGAAGAAGAAAATGATGAAATGAAGAAAACTATTGATAACTGGACAGAGGTTAGTACAAATTCATTTTTATATGACTATTAAAATAAGAACATTGAATTAGCATGTGTCTTAAAGTTTATTAAATGATTACTTAATGAAAGTCATTCCTTACTAATTTGTAACGATTTAAAAAATTTTGAAAAGTCCCATCAGGTAGCTATATCTTTTTCACAGCGTCATACACCTTCGCTGGATTTTACTGCCCAAAAGTCCCGAATTGCTCTGAAGAACGCCCACTCTCGCCCACCCAGGAACCCTCGCTCACTACTCAACACCCCATCCCTGCTTCCCACCCCATCAGAACTGCAGCAGCCTGAGAAACTTAACGTAGTTCCAATGGTGGTAAAGCAAGGAGGTCCCGTAATATCAGGATTCAAACTGCCAGGTGTGTAATGCTGGTTCATATTAATTACACCAATTCGGAAGTCAGAAGAGCTTTGTGTTTTTGCTGCCTTTCACAATCTTGCAGTTACTCTTTGATGTAACTGGGCTCAAAACAAGAGTGACTTTTGTACTCATTTAAATCATACATACCATTCTTCTTGAAAGTCATCAACAGCTATGTTTAACCAGCAGATCTACAGCCATGTTTAACCAGAAGTTAGGTGACACAACGCTGGCTTGTGAAGTACTGCATCTTGCTTCATTTTTACTGGGGCTAGGAGGCAGGAGGCAGGAGGACTGTGACTGAAAACAAATTTTAATTCTCCACCTGCTCTTAGCTCTAAAAAAATGCATTGCTTCTTGGGATTCATTTCTCTTGAGAGTTTGTCTTGACTGACCTGCATCATATGAGCAAATTTTGTCCAGGATTGAAGATGGATGTCTCAACACATTTTAAGTTGTAAATATTTGTTTAAAAAAAACAAAAAAAAAACCTTTTTACCGTATTGTCAATAGAGAGACTAATTTAGCATAAAAAAGATTTTAAAGGACAAGTTTTGGCAGCATATGCCCTTCAGACAGACACCATATAACTTGTTAGATGTTCTCCTGCTCTTATTGAACAGGTATGGGTGGGGGATTTCCTGCACTGAAGAGGACACACAGAGGAGTAAGGGAGGGAGAAGGAGTCACTGCAGAGGTAGACTGACCTCATCAATTTATACTATGGATTAACACAGAGCTCTTACTACTGATACTGTAATCACTTGTTTGATAAAGCTGTTTTTGAAGCTAATTTCGTAATTGGATTTTCTGAATTATCTGGAAAAAGTGGCTTTGACATGATCATTACAATACCTTCATTTTACGACAAGGCTAATATGAGAAACCAACATAGTCACAGTCTGTGGAGTGGACCTGTTCTAGTGTGTGTATCCAAAGAACTCACAGGCCCCTGATGCCACCAAGACGCTGAAGAGTGACAGAGAAGAGGTGGTTGGAGGCAAAGTAGTGGGAATGGGAGTTATTGGAGTGAAATTGCCTGGTAGGTATCAACTGGAAGATTCCTTTATCATTGCAACTTTGTTGGACTGTTAATTAAGGCTCTTATTTTTATTGTGCAGGTTTTACGGGAGAGTTTCCTGGACTGAGAAAGACGGAAAGAGGAGCGAAAGTGAGAGAGGTAAGAGAAATCAAACAGGCCTCTGATCACAGATTTCAGGCTGAAAAAAAGGCTGCATTAGGTCATTAAAATATTGAACTGGCTTTAATTGTGCAGCAGACACCAGAGAAGAATCCACCCTCTCAAAATAACAGCACAGAGAGAAGTGACAGGACAGGAACAGACAGCATCACAGGTGTTAAACAAATGGGTAAGAGATATTAATGATAATCTTCCGTGCTTTATTTAGTTTTTTGACCTCATTGTTGTCATAGCCAGGAAGTTATAATCTATTCTAAATAAAACTGTCTGGAATCCTTTTGTAAGCTATAATAAGTGAGCTGTGTGGTTATGGATAGAGTGGTCATATACCAATGTTGCTGTGCAGGTTTTGGCTCTGGATTTACTTTACTGAGAAAAACAGAGAGGGGAGTGAGGATAAGAGAAGGAGAAGATACACAGCACAGTACACAGGTACTGGTACAAATACACACTGCACTTGTGTTCATTTTTATCAGCATTCTGCATATGAGTCATTGTGGCTATGAGCTCATGATAATTATGGACTGTTTATTTTGTTCAACAGAATTCAGAAGTAGAAGTGAATATACCTGGAGTTGATCATCAGGAAACACTTCCCAAAGCCAAACCCAAATGGACACCACCAGGGAAACCTGGGTAAAAACACGTGCAAACTGGCTGAAATATGGAGATACTATTTATATTGAAGTTTTTCCCAAATTCAGCCACGACATAAGCACATATTAGTATTGCATAAGAAAACATGTATAAACGGCAGAAATAAAATGTCATTATAGAGACCGTGAAAATTCAGATTAAACATATACATTCTGAAACTAAGGTGGCATAGCTCAACATACAAAAACCACTGCTTTCTTTTATTCTTTTAAATGTTGTCCTGCACTTAAATTTTCAGGATTGAATCCTACATAAATATTGACTTTTTCTCTTTGCAGGATTGGAATAGATAACCCTTCAATGATATCAGAACTCAAGAACAAGCTGAGGAAGACAGAATAAGGCTGAAGAGTAAAATAATCTGAGGATGGTTTTTCTTTTAACGTTTCTTACTTGTACGTACACCCCCTGATACCTGAGAGTGTTTACTATTTTTTCAGATCCCTGAATGATAAACAGTGTAAAACGGAAGACTTCAAACAATCAATTTAGCTTTAGTCCTTTTGAATGCTACTATTCCAACTGTCCATTTTACGTTTGAACCCACAATGCTTTCTTTTTTCTCATAACTTTTTTAACAATTATTTTTTAAACACTGAATTTTTGCCTTGTGTTTCTGTACGTCATTTTTTAAACTGAGACATATTTTATTTCATGTTTATTTCAGTCCTTATTTTAATTTTATTTATGTTGAACCCACAATGTTTTCTTTTTTCTCATAAATTTTAAAATATTTTTTAAACACTGAATTTTTGCCTTGTGTTTCTGTACTTTTTGAGGCATATTTTATTTAATGTTTATTTCAATCCTTATTTTTATTTCAACATAAATATGAATGTAAAAACATTAGCATTTAACGTGTTTTTTACAATATACCTGTATGCATGTTTTCATAATCTGCGACTTAATTTTGAATAAATTTCTTCTGTGCACTCTATATCAGTCTGCATAAAACACAAACACCATTGTGACATTACTAAGATAACTCTGCACAGTGGTGACCTCATATTTACAACGTATATCTTGCTTATGTAGCCTGATTTGGAAGTACAGTGCAGTTGGTTGCATTGTAGCCAATATAAAATAAAATTTGTTTGTACGATCCCAAGAATGTAATCACTTTTTTACAAAGTAACTGACAAAATAATTCATCTGTTTTGGTTTTGATGTAGGGCTGGCAGTTGCACTCTGCAGAATACACATTCAGGTCCTAGGTGCAATATATTATTTATTTGCATAAATTTATTTGGTGTGCACACAATTATACTTTGAGTAGAGAACTACTCTTATTGTACAATCTAAGAAAATAGTTCACTGTCTCTACTAAACAATAAGGTTACAATTTGCATTGAGGTTTTTGAGTGATTTCTACTTTGGGTATTAGGTAAATTCTACAAGCCTATCATTGTCAGACTAACACAGCTAGATGAAGTATGGGAGAGCCAACATAAATGTAATGCTTGATAAATGTAATGCAGCCAATAACTTAATGTACAGTGTAGCTACCATAGCCATTCCAGGTCTGTATATGGGCAATTAAGTCCCCTACCACCTCCCAAAGGAACAGAGAAATGTGATTACCTTTGCAGGGAATATTTCCAAAAATTGTTTTTGAGCAAGCTAAGTAAAAAACTGTTCCAGAAGTAATTTTCGAGTATATACCTTTATTTTTATTTACAATTAATCAAATCAAACATCGTTTAAAAAACCTATCTGTCTTTGAAAAGTTAATATGGTTCTTGAAGTGTATTCCAGCAGGCATTGGATGTAACATGACAAAAAATATGTGATGTCACATCTGAGTGTAGACACTGCTAGCATAACTAGTTAGCTAGCTTGTCAATTAAATTGTTAATCTTAATTTATAATGCATAATGTCATGAGAATCCTCAGACAGTATGAAGAGGAATGAAGAGAGTGAACAAACATCCACGTTTAGCTAACTTTACTAGATTTATTAGCTCCTCGCCTCCTGCCCAAAACAAGAACTTGTTTCTTGCTGCAATATTATCACGTGGGTCTGTCCAGTCTTTCAACAGAGGACATACAACATAAACAATATCATTATCTTTACCACTTGTGCCATTGTCTTGTATCAATTTGATCTTGAGCCACCTATGTTGTTAATCATTGCATTTTTAGTAATTGCAATTACCGTTAGTGCTAAACAGATTAGTGTAGTGGAACAAACTGTTTGTTCTATTTGAAGTCTTTGTGGTTTTGTTTCTATGCATGTCTTCACACTTCTCCACACAGTTAGGACCCAAACGATTTCACCTGTTAGCCTATAATTGAGTTAGTTAAAAAAATATACATATAACCTAACCTCTTTCTAATTTTGCACATTTACTGAGAATAAAAGCATTGACCTGGACTGATTAAATGCCCAGGGATGTGAAAATTGAACATTTAGCCTTTATAGTGCATACAGTTTAGTCTTTGACATAATGGCCTTAAGATGGCAAATCTTCCCTCAATAAATATTAGAAGTGTCTCAAAAAGTAGCAGCGTGTTACAACTCAGAGGTCGCAATAATGGTTGGAATGAAAAACAACAGGGTCTCCAGGAGCGAATTGGGAACATCTGTTCTAGTGTTTACAAAGAACAACTGGCAACTGACGCAGCACAAACCGTAAATTAGAACATAACATCAACAAACATGGCCTCGTTTCTGCTTTAAATAATAATAGTAATAATAAATAAATAAATAAAATAAAATAAAAAGGCAGATAGTATGACGTAGCCTATCGTCTTTAGACGTTTTAAGACCTTTGTCCTCGTTGGCCTTCCCTGGGGGCTCAGAGGTCTGACGTAACGCAGAGCAAAACATGCACACATAACCATCCCTGTCACAGTCTGTTATTCAAACTGACGTTAAAAACGTTTTAAACGTTTCTATCCGGACACATTACTCTCTTAAACGGTACTGGATCCACTGAATTCCGATACCGCTTTCCAACCGATAATTTTGCTAACAAAAAGCTCTGCTGAAAATGTTATTTACGTCACAGCTGGCCTGTCGGTTTTTCAAAGCTACCGTTTGCCGGCAAATAAATTTAAACAAGTAGTCTAGCTACTAGAATAACTTAAGAAATTACAAATGAGAACAGCAACAATAACAGCAAAGATATTTACAGCGATATATACAAGTAGTGTACAAAACAAAAAACGTGTAACAGCAAACCGCTTAGCTACTCGTGTGAAAGGTCGCTGTAAATACCACCCTGTGTGTGACGCATCGCTAAACACTTAGCCGTTAGCAATTTGCTCTCTAAAATAATGATAATGATGATAAAAAAAATCATTATTTTCATATACAAACAAATGTCAAAAACATATGTTGAAGGAATCAGGAGAGTGTCATTCATTTATCCCATAGGCAGTTTATTTTTTCCGGAAGTCGCGAAAATTGTAACGAAATCGAAGTGTCGGAGTGACGACACGACTTCTGAGATCCATTATGCACAGAGTACCGGAAACTGTAGTTTTAGTGTGGTCTGGTATGTGAGATGAAACCTGGATGAAACGAGGGGGCGCTACAGTTCGTTGGCTAGTCGATTCAGCGGAACAGTGAACAGGACGCAAGAAACGTCGCTATCTGGTTACAGTCACCTCATTTTATTACAATTTGATTTGGATTACTGCGACCTTTGGGTAATTATGACTATCGGTATTTCAAAATTGTTGAACAGCGCATCCAGTGAATTTTACCTTTTAGCAACGTAGTGATCGCTAGGAACTAACTTGGGTAGCTAGCTAGCCATGGGCCTTTCCACATAATTTAGCTAGCCAGCTAACATCTACCTCCATTGGGTAGACTAATGTTAGTTTGTGTCACTATGTGTAGTTAATCTAACTAGCTAATAGAAGATAATACGTGATAATACGCTTCCCTGATTACGTGATATTTTATCTATACCTTTGTGATATAGTTACGAACAGCTGACAGAAGGTACTATTAAAGATGTTTTGCCTTGTCGACGAAAGTCGGTTTCTGACTGTCTTTGAACAGTTTTTACAAACGCAATTCCTCACATCTGCTTGCTAGCGTGAGCATTTTATTGGAGCACCCGGCCCTTTTCGATTGGGTAATAGTATTTGGTGTGTCTGGTGGTTATATGACGAAGTAAGGCTACGGTTTATTTCGTTCAGTGTTCTAGCCTAGTGGATTTCATATGGTTCGTTACATTGTCTACATCTACGCAAAAAGCCGGGTTGGACGCGCGGAGCTAACGATGCTAGCTTGCTGTTAGTGCTACGTCGAAAATTCTAACGTTAGCTCGTTAATATAATTACTGGTCAGACACATTACCCCGTTGCATTTTATGGAGTTATATTACCTATCATAGCTAACTTGGCAGCTTTGTTCTTGACATGGAACGTTTATTTTCCTAGGTAACTGGTTAAAGGGTACCCTTGGATTATGCGTCCCGCAATTGAGGCGGATTGCCGTCGGACTAGCCAAGGCTGGGCCTAAATGGCTACCCTGTGAATTGCTGCGCAGCAGTACTTAGTGTTTAGTTTTGCGCTCGCAAGTTTGACAACGTTAACGTTAGTGAGTTAGCACAGTCGTTAGTCGTCAACAGTTTGGTTGTGTTCCGTAGATGCTTTAGTTCGCTAGGTAGCGTTGTACAAACTGCCCATTATCAGGATGACTGCTAACTGTAGTGTTTCTTGATCCAATGGATTAACGGTGGTTTTAATGGAATTAAAAACATTAATTCTTGATAGAATAGTCTATTGTCTATCGAAAGATTATACTGGGTAGTGTGAGTGTTGGCTCCTACTTGGTTACGTTCCTGCATTCCATAATTGCCACTTGCTAACAAAACTATTGAACCATTCTTTTTATGATGCTGAATTATTTCCATCATTACTTAATCTAAATACATGACACTCAATTGTAAGACGCACGAACAGTTAATTTATGTTTTAACTGATGATATAGTCTAACAATAAACAATGGTAAATGTGTATTAAATTATGTCTTTAAAATGTCTTCTCTCTGTACAGGTTAGCCCTGCCACAGTGAGCCATCAATCGTCTTCTCCCGTTGTCTGTTCAGAATACCCATTTCTTGGTGGAAGTGAGAGCGTGTTGGTGTGTGTTTGTATATATATGTGTGTGTGAGTGTGTACACGCGTGCATATGCATTTGCTGGTGAGAAGGTGCTTGTCCGTGTGAATTGTTGAAACGGAAGTGTGTGAGGTACTGTCTGTCTGTCAGTGACTATGGGTGACATAAGTGACCTGGACAGACAGATCGACCAGTTGAGGAGGTGTGAACTTATTAAGGAGAATGAGGTCAAAGCTCTGTGTGCCAAAGCCAGGTAATGCAAAAAAAAAAAAAAAAAAAAATTTCATTGTGACATTAAGACTTAACTCTTTAAGACAGTAACATGTAATGGAAGTAGACTATAATTATGTAATCTGGTGCGTCCGTGAAGTTTGATCACAAACTTTGTGCCTGTAGATTTTTATTTAAATTGTATTTGTCTTCATATGTATACATGTTAGGAAATCTCCAGTTATCGAATTGCACCAAAATGAACTTGGGGTCGTACATGAACATGCAACGATTCCATTGTTCATATTGTATTCCTCTTTGATCTATTACTATGATGCATTGTATGTGCATGTTTAATACTATCAATTGATTAGTTTCTTTCCATTTGTAATAAATGAATGCGTTATATATATTTTTGTAGCATCTTACCAACTTCATGCTGTCTTGTATTGAGTTATGTGATGAGCAATCTGATGTTTGTTTTTTCTAGGGAGATTTTGGTAGAAGAGAGCAATGTTCAGAGGGTGGATTCCCCAGTCACTGTGAGTAACAACTGAATTAATCTTTGCTGAATTTCTGTTTCCCAAATAAAAAGCAACATGACTTTTTGCCTCTTGTATTTCAGGTGTGTGGTGATATCCATGGGCAGTTTTATGACCTCAAGGAATTGTTCAGAGTAAGCCTTAGTGTCCATCTCCCAATTAAGTTTACTTGTAATCATTGTCTTTTGCCCGATGAGTTAAAACAAGTGATTCCCACACATGTTAGAGCTGAAGTGTGTTCTAAGATAAGTGTGCTATAACTTAGAATATAGCAACATGTAGACAATAAAATAAGCTTTGCATACATTGAAAAATACCTTCTTGGTTGTGCAGCTCTGAATTAATTTGTGGAATCAACAAAGCTGTTCATTCAGTGACAAACATTGTCAAGAAGACAGACCAAATGTGGCTGCCTTAATAATCACTTTTTGCTGAACAGTTTTTCATGAAAGCATTTCAAGCTTTCATACAGATTTTATACATACATTTATTCATTTATTTTAGTGTCAGTCTTTAAATAGTGTACATTATTAATGTTTCAACATGAAATATACACATAACTGTGTTAGCTCCTGCATCAGTTACAGGCTGTTGAATATAGCAGGGTAAGTTCTCTCTAAATTACAATTGCACCTAAGATTGGCTTCTGTTTTACCCTATTGTAGTTCTGTTTCAAATCACACTTACAAAGCAGCCTTGTTATCAAGAACACTCACATTCCTGTCTTGAGTGAACGCACAATTCAAATGTGCCAATGATACTTGCAGGTAGGTGGTGATGTTCCTGAGACAAATTACCTCTTCATGGGCGACTTTGTGGATAGAGGATTCTACAGTGTGGAGACCTTCCTGTTGCTGCTTGCACTCAAGGTACCTTTACAAAGGCATCCGCTTAGTGCTGTGTGTGTATACAATAGGTCTGAAAATGCCAACATGAATTCACAGCTGTCGACTCTGTAAAATAATTACCCAAAAAATGTATGTTGTGCCAAAAGCTTAAACTGTTTCTCTTGCGGGTTACCATGTAGTATAATGGTTAGGGAACTGGACTTGGTGTAGGGAGAGAGGTGTAATTCCCAGGTTGGACACCGCCAGTGTATCCTTGAATAAGTAGTTACCCTAAATGTCTTTAGTATATATCCAGCTGTGTAAATGCATACTATGCAAAAATTCAAAAGCTGTGCAAGTTGCTCTGGAAAAGAGTATCTGCTGAATGTCTGTAATGTTATGTGATGTCTCAGCATGAGGTTTTTTAGAGCTTCTGTCGAATGCTTTTCTGGAGGTGTTTTGTGCGAACATGTCAGGCATGTTCTATGGAATAATTGCTGTCTGCTTCTTAGTGGGAGATGACCAAAATATGATTCACTGGGTATATATTGTACATTTCAGTACAACACATCCAGAAGAGAATAGTTGAAAATGTATTTGCTTCTCCTTATTGTTTTTGGCCTTGTGACTTCTGTGTAAAAGCTGATCTTGGACTAGTACTTTCCTCCGAACCATGTGTTAATTCAACTTTCAGAAAGATGACGCCACCATCTACTGCGGGTGACTAATCGCAAACTCCCTTAAATGTGAACAAACTTTTTGATACTCTAGTTTGTTGCTCCATGAGTACAGGCTGTCAGGGGCTAGTATACTCGAAGTGCCATAACATAACAGGCACCTTCAGGTTTGTTTTTTGTCATAAAATATCTCTTTCAATTTGCAGGTGCGTTATCCTGACAGAATCACACTGATCAGAGGGAACCATGAGTCTCGGCAAATCACACAGGTTTACGGCTTTTATGATGAGTGCCTGAGGAAGTATGGCTCTGTGACTGTGTGGAGATACTGCACCGAGATCTTTGATTACCTGTCCCTCTCAGCTATCATTGATGGGAAGGTTTGTGTCTCTGGCTCTTTCTTCATTTTCTCTCACACACACACACACATACACTCTGCCCCCCCCCCCATCATTATAGTTTATGGTGAAAATGAGATCCTTTTTCCACAGATATTCTGTGTGCATGGCGGACTATCTCCCTCAATCCAAACTCTGGACCAGATCAGAACTATCGACAGGAAGCAGGAGGTTCCACATGACGGCCCCATGTGTGATCTACTGTGGTCTGATCCAGAGGGTGAGTCCCAACTCCTGTGTAGCAAAAACACGTTTAATTGTTTGCGTGTGCCGATCTTTGTCCTTCTATGGCTGATGCAGCTTCTTTTCATTTGTGTCAGCCTGTACCTTTCTCTCTCTCTCTTTCAGACACAACAGGATGGGGTGTGAGTCCCAGGGGTGCAGGGTACCTATTTGGCAGTGACGTTGTGGCCCAATTCAATGCAGCTAATGACATTGACATGATCTGTAGAGCCCATCAGCTTGTCATGGAAGGCTACAAGTGGCATTTCAATGAAACTGTACTGACTGTGTGGTCAGCACCAAACTACTGCTATAGGTACTACTGCCCACTCTGTGCTGCTTCAACCTTTTATTTGTACTTGTTGCTTTTTTTCCTCTGCGTATGTTTTAATAACTTAACCTCTTTCTCAGGTGTGGAAATGTGGCAGCAATATTGGAGCTGGATGAACACCTGCAGAAAGAGTTCATCATATTTGAAGCAGCCCCACAAGAAACCAGAGGAATCCCCTCCAAAAAGCCAGTGGCTGATTACTTCCTGTGATGACTGCTCGGAGGGAAAACGATCACGACACCCATAACCTTGGTCACATTCTCTCCCATCTTCATTTCTCAAACTTTTTTTCCAGCTTCTCCTGTGCCATCCTAGTCTATATTCTCTTTTCTATTTCCCTTGAAAACATGTAGTGTCCCTTCTGGTCTCTCTCTCTCATTCACATGCCTTGTATTGTCCTCCGACTTGTGCACAGCATTGCTCTCAGCTGCTGTTGCAATGCCATCCACACTGGCAGTATGAGCCTTGGTATACACTCCTCCAATACCCTGCAGCCTCAGTCTTTTTAAAGGAGTGCCCTCTTTATTAAGGAGTGGTGTGTGTTGTGAAGAAGGCGAACATGAGATTTAAGACTCCCACAGTTAAGTGACAGCTGAGGGCCTTGTGAGGTAGGAGGCCATTTTACACTTGCATTATGATTTTATTAGACTTTTTTCTAACACTGTTTCTTTTATATCTTTCATTTTTATTTGTGGCAAAGAAAATGAGTCTCAGTTTGGTCAAGCTTTCATTTCTGTCTTTGCCATTTGACAGAAACTGGTATTAGTGAATCAGTCAGAGTAGTAGTTACCAGATGAACGCTACAGAGGACAGAACCACAATACTGATAATTACCTCTGGCCTTTGTTAGTGAATTTTAGGTAAGAAAACTAGTTGAAATGGGAACAGTGCACCAAACTGAAACATTTTTTGTTGATTTTCTCCTCTGACCAATCTGTAGGATTTGTTGTTGCCTTTTGTTATTGATCTGTGAAAATAAAACTACTTTTTTGTATTTTTGTAGTGATTTACTGTACAAACCAATTATTTTGCATGTACTGTATAAACACAGATGAGAATTAGGGATGTCATATTGGCCAAGTGTATATATACTATTCAACTAACTCTTAAGTCATGTTGGAACTTGATTTTTATTTGGAATTGTAAACTATTTCTAATGTTGATTAAATTATAGCAGTTAAGTGATAACTGGTAAGTTTAATGCAAAGTTTTAGTGGCCATTTAAATGTATTCATATTGGCATCCTCAAATGCTAATTTGGTAGAAATTGTATTTCCAAGTTCCATGTGCTTTCTTTTTACATTGCCCATTTAAAGCGGTGTAGCAGAATGCCATTTTCTCCCCACATACTCTATGTATGTCCTGCATTATTTTGTATCGTGTTATTCCCTGGTGAATTCGAAGCTATTTTGGAACTCCTTTCAAGGTGAGCTAGATGGAAGCATATACTTGACTCTCAAATGAAAGGAACATCTGCTAGATGAAGAAAAGCAACTGCATTAACTAATGTCGGAAAACATGCATGAACTTGCTTAACAAATGTCTTGACACGAGACTAGCAATGGTGATATGAGGAACAAAAAGACTGCCATGCAGGCGTGTATCCAAATTGAATGACAATGCAGTAATGGGACTTCTGAAAGGGCCTCAATATGGGATTTAAAAAATCCCCCTTTTTAAATTCTTTGCTCATTTATGTGAAAGAAAACTGATGCAGTTATAGAGGTGACTGTAGACAGAAATCTGATACTTTTCATGATGCAGTTGTTTATTTTCCATTAAACATTCTCAATGGCAAACCCATCCATTGTAAACCAAGGTATTAAACAGCTTAATTCAGCCAGTGATTAAAATTTTCACTTTTTGTTAAAAATGTTCAAAGGATGAATTCTGTTCAAGGACAATAATAAAGATCAGAATTTAGTAATGTGAACGCAATAGCATTTGTGTACAGGTATTCATAAAGCAAAAGACCAATAAATGGTCATCCTGTATCTGAACTTCATTTTGAAAGTGATGCCTTCTGTGTTCCGTATAAATGAATACTAACATGATGGATAAATTAAAGCTTTTCAATCGAAGGGTTTGGTTGAGGGAACCACAGACACTTCATAGTACAGTAATAATTGATAGTGTCAACATGACCAAAAATTATAACGGCAATAGTTATCAAAATAAGAAAAACTATTGGAATGACACTGGTTAAAATTCCAATAATTTGGCAGCGAAGTGATTGGTTAAAAACACAGACTGAAAAACCAAGGTACGCATTCACACACAAGTACATCCATACACAGACACATTCGTGTACAAGGATAGTAACTTCCTGTCTTGGGTATGACAACTTCCTCTTTGGAAGGGTTTGGTGGTGTTCCAACACTTTGATAAGATGCAGAATGAAATGTTGTCGGTGCATATGGGAGGTAAAATTAATTGTTGATCAAACTTATTGTTCCACTCTGTCCATTTAGTCTTCTCCTGCTTTCATCCCTCTGACAGAACCCTCATTGCGCATCTAACGGGGGAAAGAGAAGTGTTAGATCCACTTTTGTACTGACAAAACAAAGAAATGCATCTAAACCCTTAAACAGTACAACATACTGCCAACAAAGAATAATGCAACGACAGCAGGTTGCCTGAACAACATACAAATGCCAAGACTAATTGGATTACACACCTTGTCCAGCTCCCTCTGTGTCTCTTCTTCCATTCTCCGAATGTCATCCATGGACAGATCAACCCAGCTGTCCAGCCAACAAAACAGCTGCCTGTGGAAGTTCGTGAATAGCCTCTTCTCCTGCTACTCAAACGGGAGGGGGGTAAGCACAGGGACAACACAATAAGGAGAGACAGGTGGGGAGTTAACTAGAGCCTGAAACTAACACCACACAGGGATAGATGAGAATTCAGAAATTTCATTAATATTAAGAAATCAGCCCCCCTCCCCCTTCTTAAAAAAACAAACCTGGTAACAGTCAGAAAATAGCAACATTTTGGGATATGCTTAGTAACCTTGAGCCTAGATAAAGTAATTGTTTTTTAAAAAACACAAAAACCTTTCAGTCCAAAAAACAAAATTGTGGATTTGACGAACTACTAAACCTCAGCAACTGGGTCCAAACCAGCCTATTCCAACAGTTCAACCTATATGACCAAATACAAGCTTGACATTTTTTTTTTCCTAAAATAGTTTTCTTTACTTGGATAAACAAATTACTCTCTAAAACAGCTGTTGCTGTAAGGAACATTTTTAAAAAATAAGAATGGGATAAAATTTTTTGTCTTGACATGCACTATGTATATGCAGAATTTTACTAGAATATGCAGTTTCCCTCTTCCGTATTTATTTTAATTGGACATGTGAACTTTACTTCCAATTAAAGCAATGCATATTTAACCTTAACCTACATAGATAGTTCAATGCTTGGGTGGACTGTCTTCTAAAACCAGAAAAATGGTGTCACGTTCTTTTGAGTAATACATGCATTTCATTCATATGCCCTCAATAAAGACATGTAAGGTTTCAGTGAATTTTCCCAGAACATTTGTATGTGCAATTTCAAAAATCAAAGGACTTGAAAGTGCTCAACTCAAGAATATTCACTAATAATTGGGTGCTCGATCCCACAAACTATAAATGAAAGAGAAAAACGGACAGCACTCACGAGAATACTATAATCTGTTATTTATTGCATCCATGTATGAGGGCACGACGTGCACGACGTACGCAAACGCAAATGGCGATGCCAGGCCCAGGCACTGCAAACAAGAGGAGTTCTTATGTCCCTGTGGAGCTAATAAACCCGACACCTCAAGGAGGTGATCCAGGACAGTTGTAACAGTCTGAGGGGAACAAATACAATCTTAGGCTGAAACATTTGTGCATATTGTCCCATCATACATGGATGCAATAAAACAATAGTTTACATATATATATATATATATATATATATATATATATATATATATATATATATATATACAATTTTCAGAGGATTGCTTAATTTTACCAAACCTTCTACTGTTGGAACACAAAGTAATTCTCTACCCACGTGTGCAATTTTTTTGTTGTAAAGAGAAAAATAAAGCTATAAGTTCAGCCAACTAGTGCCCCAATAGCTTAATGTTCACAAAACCGCTTCATGATTTTCCACTGTAATTTTATGAACTTCAAGAAAACAATCAAGATTATGAAAGAACCAGAACGTTTCGGCTACATTAGTAGGTTTTTCATAGAAAGAATATTGGATGCAATTCCACCATGACTAATTGCATCCAATACCCTTTCTATGAAAGAAAAGCATTTTAATTGCATGTTTGAATCAACTTTTTAATATGCGAATTGTAATGTGATACCACCTGCGTGTCAATCTTTGTTCAAGCATTAAAAAAGAATATATATTTTGTATTGCTCACGACACTTTAACAAGACAATGATTTTACATTTTTCTAAAAACATGCAACATTTTAAATGAGTCTGTGCTGAGCAATGACAGACTTTCTGAATACAACCCCATCAAATGCATTTCATATACACACGGACACATGTTTACCATTTATTACCTTGTGAATGAACTTTTCCACTCTCCCCTGCAGACCCCACCAGCGGAAATGAACAGTGACCAGTTTATAGGCTGTCATGTAGGGGCATTTACTGTTATGGAGCTTCTTCTAGAGTGAGAAAATTAGAGGGTAGTAGTGAAGAAGGAACAGGTCACTACTAGGTCAAAACAGGGAGAGAAGGTTCCTTGACAATATCATTGACCGCAAACGTACACAAGTACACATTACACTGGCACAGGGAGAGACCTACCTTCCAGCCGGGTCCCAGTGGTCCTCTACCCGTTTTCTCAGAGTGGAACACTGCAGGATCTTCCTCTACCTTGTAGTCCTGTGAGTGATTGGGAAAGTATACAAATTCCATACAAACACCACTGAAATTCACATTCCTGTCTGAACTGCATCATACCACTGGCATATCCGATCACTGGATTTTCAGAAAGTCAGCACATATTATTTTAGGTTTTTTTTATAGCGCAAGGAAGCCCCCCCACCCTAAAAAGTAAATAATCAGGAAATATTAAGAATGAACACCATATTCCCAAAAACACCAAAAGATGTTTTATTAAAGCTGTGCTTTATCGTCTGAACCTTACATATCACAGGGTCTCCACTAATCAATGAACTCACAGCATCATCGACTTGAGACCGGTCTGCAATGTCTATTGGCACGACCTCCGTCTCCTCCCACTCTTCTGGGGGCAAACCATGTGGCTGTAATTAACAGAAACAGAGTTAAGTACTGCATCTGCTGTGTTCAGCACCATTGTGACTGTAGCCCTGTAGAGAGAAGTGAACTGCTGCACAGAGAAGCGGAGAGCACTTGTCGTGCTGGCACTCACATTGTCAGAGGTTCCCAAGTCAGGTTTGTGCCAGGTTTCAATCTTAATGAAAAAGTCATCCTTCATGTATTCATTCTGTAAAAAAAAAAGAGAAGACCATCCACTATGTTGCCTGAAGTATTCATAAGAATTACACAGAAATACAAATGCATAAGCAAGTCCTCACAACCTTGAGTGTGTGACCATCCGGCACACTTGAGTTCAGCAATAAATTGATAATAAGCAAATGGCAAATACAATTAGAAACTAATTATGAGGTGTTCATTAGTGCAAAACAATGAAAGAATGCTGTCTCAGTTAAGTGCGGAGGAAGCGAAACATAGGCACACAAACATCATCAAAATGCATTTCCATCGATGACAGAGAAAACAACCCTACTGGTTAATTGAATTCCAATTTATGTTGCACATTTTGCAACTTCACATAAACCGCACGACAAATATTACAACAGATCCGCATTTAGTGAAACAAAACACAAAATACGAGTCTGAGTCTAATCATGAGCAAGAGAATTCAACTGCACCATTGGTCCATGCAAATCTTCCTCTAGAAAAAAAAAAACAGATCACCCAAAATTCTGTCTAATTTTTAGCAAAAGTGACAAACAAGAAAATAACTTAAGCCGCTTTTCCACCGCATGATACCGGATCAACTCGACTCGACTCTACTCGACTTGGTACCTGGCACTTTTTTGGTATCACCTCCGTCAAGGTTCCAAGCGAGCTGAGGAAATACCAAAAGGTGACGTGAAAACCCTGCAGACCACTGATTGGTCAGAGCAACGCGTTTCATGCGGCGTTGCTAACAACGATCAGCTACATTGACAGAGGTACTATCTGCAGTGGAAAACGAAGTAGCCTACCTGGTACCAAAAGAGCAGAAAGAGTCGAATCAAGTTGAGCCGGTACCATGCGGTGGAAAAGCAGCTTTACACAGAACAAATCATCATGGCTGTTCTCTACTGATTAGACTGTCTCCAAAGCCATGCAATTATGAAGAAAAACTTGGTATTCTGCTGCAGAGTATCATTTGAAATACATTTGACTGTCTCTGCTACAACTATTTGAATGACTGTTCGTGACATGTGGTTTGAAATAGAGGCTTTAGACCCCTTAGGAGCACAAGACTGAAACACATGCTAGAGAACAACCCAAGATTTTCTCTGTGCCCAATTAAGGCATTGCAGCACAAACACACTCACCGTCACAACTGTGTAGTCCTCAATCAGAGTGCAACCACGGGGAAGGGCAGTTAAAAAAATGAGAGAAGTTACTATGATGCAATATGTTCAGACAGCATGTTTAAAAGAGGCTACTGGTAGATCAACTTTTAAAAGCGTGAAAGCTGCAATCACATTTTACATTTCCCATAGCAAAGACCCAGTTAACAGACATACAATTGTTCCCTCTTCAACCTTCCAATTTTACAAACTTCCAATTTGATAAACTAATGATAATTCAAGAGCAGCTAATTATTCTGCGAAACAAGCTGATTTAGCTAGAAAAGTAAGAAGTGGGTCCAAACAAATGCCTTTGCATGGGAAGACAAAGATGCATATTACCTGAAATTAACACGTTGTTGCATGTTGTGGAGTACAGTAAACAAAAACTGAGAAAGGACAAAAATAGTCTGTCAAAGTATGACAGTACTGGAATCTATATTAGGTGGGTTTTGTTCAAATTGTATGTAAAACAATGTTAAAATACTGTTAATATTTAAGTTAGAATGAACGGTTGATTTAAGGGCACAGTGTGGAAGTGGTATGGTGTTGTTTACATGACAAATAATGGAACACTTAAAATAGAAGCACAAGCATTTGTGCCACTGGGAACAGGCAGACTCAGAGACACAAAGAGCACACTGTGATGCATCACTATACTGACTTGTGCGACAGTAAGGATAGGCATTCCAAGCCTTCTCGTGGAAAACCAAGGCACCTTCTGGGGCAAACATCTGGATAAAACTGGGGACTTTACTGTAACAGAGTGAGATGAAAGGGGCAAATGTCATTAACAATGTGCTTCAGTTAATTAATAGCTGGAGACTAAACTCTCGCTTCCTTAGTCTCCAGCGATTAGAAGTAATAACAGCTATAAATAATTATTTATAATATTATAAATATTATTTGTAATTTTGGGAGACTAAACTCTTGCTCCATGGAGATGGGAGCTCTTCTATGATGCAAACAATTCACAGTAAGATCAGTAGTGAGCCATTTCACAAATTGTAGGTCTAAAACTATATTACTCCAAATGTCCATCAGATAATTGGCCCTTTCTGCAAAAGTACTACCACCCCCTGGCCATTCCTGTTAAAAAAAGACACATCCAAAATTAAATCTAGACCACAATATTTCAAATACCATGAATATATCTGACTCACAGAACAACAAAAAAATTCAGCTTGGCTTTACTGGGTGCATGGGTATTCAACCTTATACTCCTCCTTACATGAGAAACAGCACCTCACCTAGTAAACTTTGACCTTTAAACCCTCAGACTGCTGTCCTAACACAGCTCGCACCTCACAAATGTGCCATATGGCATTTCTGAAGAAGTTCAGCCATATGAGAGTGCATGTGTGTGTGCGTGCACATCCAAGACCAGTCTGACCTGTGTATGTGGTAGATTTTGTGGGTGTACTGGCCCTTCTCCCCTTCCTTCTCGTACGGCTCATTTCGGAGCACCTCGATCCCCTCTCCACCTCCAGTATTGTTCTTACTGGCCTCAGCCACAGAAAACAACTGGCCGACCTGGTACTTGGGGACAGAGAGGTGGCAATCTGGTCATTTTGGTACAACAAAATAAATCAATTTGTATACATGGTTACAAAATGAGAATAAGTAACGCCCTTTTTCCATTGCCTGAGATAAAAAGTTTCATCATGGTAGCTAACTTAGCTGACTACTGAAGATAACGGAGTTCAAGAATCTGTTTCTAGCACTGATTTGACACAAACAGACATTGAACACTGAGATAAGTTACCGTACTATCTGATTGTACATATCTAGTTAAATTTACTTACCTCTTCTACAGAACATGGCAACACCACTTGGCTATTGGGGAGAAAGAAAAATTATTTTTGTGTAAACGAACCAGTGAGCTTTACATAAACTTAAAACAAGTCCAAACGGGCAGTACCTAGCCGACAGTGAATGAGATTAATGGCGAAAAAACATAATCACTACTAGCTTTCGCTAGCCGCCCGGTATTCGTCTAAAACTTTAGTTAGCTAGCGAACTAGCCAGTTAATGCAATTGGCTAGCGACACGTTAAAATCTGGGAAAGCGCAACCAACTAGCTAGCATCAAAGCTCAGCTCTAATTCAACAGTAGTATGTCTTATATACAGAAGCTACTAGCTAGCTACCCAGCATTAGTCTAATGTTATTCACAACCGCCCCAAATGGACAGCATAGATACTGTAGCTAAGGTAGCCAGGTAGCTAGCTAGCTAGCTAGCTTATTAACACGCCTTGCAGACGAAATGACAGGCTTAAATTTGCAATATCATTTTTCTGAATCTTAATTGTATTTGACATATCTCTATTTTCATTAATACTAAAAAATCCACAGAAAATGCATTTAAATTATTACTCACTATTCCTTAATAAGTACCATTCCGTCCAACACTCCGAACAGGACGCGAGCACGACATACACAGCGGAATCACTTCTCCGGAAATGTGAGCAAGCGTTGCTAAATAGAAAGCCAGCCTTTTGGTTACAAAAAGCGGCCATGTTGTGAAGGTGAAACCTGTCAGTCATCGTGGTACAAGTTCAACGAACCAATAGAAAGCTTTCTTTAATTTTACCGACTAATCACAGAGAAGTATAGCGCGAAGCCCTTCCTATGAAGGAAAACACGTTGTGTGGCGTCTTCACGGAGCTGACTCAGTAGAAGATTGTTTGCATTTAGGCGAGGCAGTAAGTGTTTTCTTTCAGCCACAGTCGAATGCGTTTTGTTTTCCTGAAGTTGCGAGTGACTTATTGAAACCTTATGTTCTAGGGGCAATAACACACTTGCATCGTAGCGAATTGCAATGAGGTTAATAACCAGTCCGTATCCGCATGTCGGATAGTCTGGTTTCATTTTTGTTATGGGCAGCAGCAGTAGCTTGCTACGAATATCTACTTGTAGCGGTGGCTTGAATGTGGTGTCAGTTCTGGCTGACTTATATAATGGTTTAGTCTGTTATGAGTCAGTTCTCCATGTCTTTAGATAATTCTCCGTCTGTAAGTCTAGAGTGTATTGATATTACAGAATTACTGGGCTTTTTGAAAAAACTTTCCTCCTTTTGTAGGAACCCAAACATGACCAGCTGAAATGAAATTTATTTTCATGTCCCTGCAGGTATATCTAAACCAATGCTTCCTGGATGGGTGAAAGCATCTCTGAGACCATTTACACTGCCCTTTAAATTGGCTTGCTTTAGCACTTGCTCATTCTCTTTCTATAAACATCATCTGACATTATCTCACTCCGTTTTGTCCCCTCAGAAGACCCTTGGATCTTACATTTCTTCCCCATCAGTTTATGCTAATTTTTACACTTCATTCCACATTCTTGCAACATCATCCACTAGTTTTATCTTTTCCCAGTCATTTTGCAAAAAATTGTTTTTTCCCACTCCTCTTTCTTATTCTCTCTCCCAGTCACCTTCTCTGTTCCAGTCCAGTCACTCCTGTAAACCCATGGATTTATCAGAAGTCTTAGAGGTGCTTGAGAATTTGGCTCCCCTGCCATTGGCAGAGCCATGGGACAATGTAGGACTCTTGGTGGAGCCAAGCAAAGTCCATCCTGTTAAAACGGTCTTACTGACTAATGATTTGACAGTACCTGTTATGGACGAAGCTGAGGCCATGAATTGTGACCTCATTGTCTCCTATCACCCACCATTGTTTCGGCCAATCAAGCGATTAGTTCAAAGGGACTGGAAGCAGCAGTTGGCTATCAGGGCAGTCAAAGCAGGAATTGCAATTTACTCTCCCCATACTGCCCTAGACTGTGTGAGAGGTGGGGTCAATGACTGGCTGATTGGCGGAGTAGGTAAGTAGATAAAATTCATGTTTTTAAGAAAAGAGGGGAGGGTGTTTGGTAAGCTGTGTGGTAGGGTTAGAGTTGGGGTTAGGCTGAAGAAGTATGTAAAAGGATGGACATTAAAAGTTTTACTAGCTAGGAAACAACTAAATTGTGCACAGTTGAAAATGGGGGGACTCAACACAAAAAAAACTGTTTCAGTAAAATGGTAAAACATAGCCTATATGCATGAAAACATCATGAAATAAAAACTGATTCTGTGCTTTTGTCTCATATTCATCTTTTTATCTGAAATCCATTTAGCATAAATAAAAAATTCCATTCTACTGTTAAAATACTTTTCGAGGACAACTACAATATAGCTGATTACCTGTATTGTTTATACAGCCTTTTTTGCTCAACTTTATTAGAGTTATGATGTGGATGATTTTGAAAAGCATGTCTGCATCTGACCATGTAACTGCAGCCTCCTTGGAGAACACATGCTTGTTATCAATGTCCCAAACTGAGAGGAGTGATTAGCACGAACACAATTTAGAATTCCAAATTTGCAGGAAAAAATGGGGGGGAAAATCAGGAACAAAAATATGGAAATCTGAAGGTGTGTTATATTTATGTATTAATTTTGCCATGCTTAATTGACTTGTCTCTTTCAGGCAGTGGCAGTGTGTCAGTGTTAAGTCAGGCTGCCAGTAGCACTCCCCTAACTCACAAACTGGAATTCACTGTGAGGAATCATGAGGAATTGAAAATGATTTTGGCTGAACTAATGGATACAACAGGGAAGTTAGAGTACACTACCACAAGGTACTGTACCATATTGCTGTATGTATGTATTCTGAGTGTCTGTTGGTTCTGTGTTAACCCTTTGTGTTTGGCTTGGCTTGGTCTGTTTTAGTGTCTGTCCTGCAACTAACCTCTCTGCCACCCCTCTCCAACTTTCTGACCATTACATTGTTTCCTTCTCCAAGCCCCTCTATGCTGACCACTCTAACCTGGTCTCACCCAACTTTATGTTCAGTCTCTCTCCTCTTCCTTCCTCTTTTCCTCTGTTCTCTCCTCACTCCATCCTCCTGACTCTCCTTTCTCTTTCCACCAACTCTGTCACTTCCATATTTCTATCTTGCATCTCATCTTCCTTTGATCTTTATGTCTTTCGTCCTCTAGACCTGCCCGTCTGTCCCCACCTGCTCCTTGGCTGTCAGAATCCTGATGAAATGAGCATTCAAGGCTTTGGACTGCTGAGAGAGGGTGGCACAAAAGTTGCTTGTTAGCTCACCTCTCCCACTTTCAGTCTCTCCTCTACATCCATCTCTGCTGCTAAATCAACCTTTTACCTCTCCCAAATTCACTGTTTTGCTTATAACCTCCTGAAACTCCTTGTCATCTTCTTGTCTCTCCTTAGTCCCTGTCTACCTACTCCTGTCTCTTCTCTTTGTTTCCTACTTTTAGAAGGTTGATGACATCCAAGGCTCCTTTCCCAAGCCTGTTCACAAACCATCCGTGTTCGAACCTCTCTGACTGGCTTAATGTCTTTCTCCTGTTTCCCCCTAAAACTTGCCTCCACAAGTTAGCCTACCACTTGCCCTCTCGGCCCAATCCTATCCTGCCTCCTCCAGGCTATTGCTGCAGACCTGCTCCCTTTCCTCACAACCATCAACTCCTTCCTGACATCTGGCTGCATACCAACTGCCTTCAAATCAGCTAGTTATTCTTCTTCTCAAGAAACCTTCCCTCTACCTGTGGACTTTCAAAAACTACAGACCTTCTTTTTCTTTTTAAGTACTTGAATGCGTTGTTTCTAAACAACTTTTACAGTTTCTCTCTCTGAAGAGCCTGTTGGCCCCCAACTAGTCAGGCTTCAAGCCTGTCCACTCTTCTGAGATTGTGCTCCTTGCTGTCACTACAGCCCTTCTTACCACTAGAGCTGCCACTCTCGCCTTGATCCTCATCCTCCAAGACCTGTCTGTCTTTGCCACGAACCCTCTCTCCTGGGGTTCCACAGGGCTTTGTCCTCTCCTGGGCTCTGTGCTCTTCTTCCTCTCTTCTTTCTCTACACCGGATTGTTTGGCTCAGTCCAACCTCCCCAAAATTTCCCTTGTCACCCGCCACCTGCGTACCCTCCACTGGCTTCTGGTGGCTGCCCATGTCAAATTCATTACTCTTGTGTTGGCGTACAAGCAGGGGCAGTTTTAGTGGTTTGGAGGCCCCAGGTAAAGACCAGTGTGAGGCCCTTCTCCATTTTGCTTAACGCAATCATAGCTAGTGAACAAAAACTATTTGGAGGCAGCTCTTTTCAGTTAACAAAGCCACAGAAGTAAAGGACAGACCCAAATGAGAATTCTAACTGAAGAACTTCAAATAACCTTCAGTCAGTTAGAAGAAGACAATATGGCAAGAAAAAGATTATAAGTATATAATCTTTAATTCTTTCAAGACAAAAGTATAGTACATGCTTTTTGATAAAGCATTTGAACATCCACTATTCTCTTGGGGTAAAAGTCCTGGTCCGAGCGGGTGTCTGGTTTGTGGTGGGCTGCTGCTGTCTGTCGGTGTCACCTCTGACACTTTCCTCCCACACTGTAGCTGGTTCACCGCAACCAGCAGAGGCAGTAACGCTAGAAGTTGTAGTAGGTGCGGTGGGTGCACAACAGGCTGAGGCAGCAGTAAGGCTGCTAATGTTAGCTAGCTCAGCTTCTTCAACTAACGTTACACCTGTTGTAACGTCAGCTAGAGTGAGAGCACCTATTATCAAACAACTTCGTTCGACAGACAGGAAAACGTAAACTGATTTGCAACTATATATGAAAAAATAGGCGAAATATCGGTAACAACCTGCACCTAGTTACGTAAGAAAAATGTCCTCGTTATCCTCCAGTGGTTTTTTTTTTTTTTTTTAAAAAGTACTTTCGCAATTTTTTTAATGTGCCGGCAAATAACTCAGAGGTGGTCCAGCGCTAGCTTTTGGTTGCTCAAGTTACTGCTAGCCAAGCAGCGAAGTGTGCCCTCCAGATGCGAACCATGCACCATAAATGAGTCCATAGTCTTCCTGGTCTTTTTGTGGAATTGAAGAATGGCAGAGTAAAATTACGGCAGTCTGAAAAAGCTAAAGGGACGATTACTAGAATTAACCTGTTATTTTACCCTGACAAAAAGTGCGGAAGGTGATTTCCAGTTTGCTTTTACTGTATCACCAATGTGAATTACGCAGAACTACCGCATACCTCACATAACTGTATCAAACGTATTGAGTCGATTACAACGGGCTAACAAAGAAAATCCGGAAGAAAATATTCAGCAACCGAATTAATCCGTTTGAATGTTTTGGTACATAATATGCTGTCCCAGCACGAATGCTTAGCATTTCATAAAACGAATACTAAAGCAAAGAAAGAACAGAAGAGCACACGTTATAATTCCAAGACGTTGGCAGGCTATAACCAAAACTAGCCTACTGCGCCGCATAACATACAAGTTTGATTTGAAGTTATGAAAATAAATCGGTTTGCGGCTGCAGATTTTTAAACATGGCGGTTGACATAAAACACTGCAAGTAGTCAACCAATCAGAAATTTTCAGCGCTTGCGCCCCACCCCAAAGGTTCCGGTACTTTTGGAAAGTACTACCCCCTGAGCAGGAACTTTTTTGGGGGTAAAATAAAGCCCCCGGAACTAAATCTAGACCCTAGTTCCTGCGGCCGAAACGCACGGAGTTCCTGAAAAGGTTCCTAGTTCCGGGGTAAAGTTCCTGCGGTGAAAACGCGGCTTAAGGGGACGTGTATCGACCACCCCATATAAATGAATGGAACTTAAATTTGCTAGCATACTGTATGTGTCCTGTCTTGCGTATTTGAGGTTAATATGAGAAAGGGTGGTCGCTATCAGCATGTCTAGGAATCCGTACATATTCACTGTTGTAACTCAAATCGCAGGACACAAAATAGCTGTTAGGAAAGCAGTTTGAAATTATGAAGCAACGTCTGCGCCATTGGATTTAATGGGTCGCGATGAGATAATTACGTTGCTTGTCTTAAAGTTGATATATTAAATAAGGCTGTATTAATATAACTAAATGTATATGTATGAAGATGGTTTTTTTACATTTAGACAATTTATTATGTGTATTTTTACAGGTCTTACATTTAAATAGGTAACAATGTCCAGTTCTCTCTAAATACAAAGTAAATACACTAGCGTTTAGGGTGGTCGATAATAGGTCCTCTCACTCACTTGTTGCTCCTCCGTCGTGGAGTCTCTGGTTGTTTTATTAAAGAATTTAGTCAGTTTAGGAAAACTTTCCTTAAACTGGGCATCTTCCTCTTCCTCTTCTCAAATCCACTTTGAAAACGCTTCATGGTAACAAAAGCCGCGTTTCCACCGCAGGAACTATACCCCGGAACTAGGAACCTTTTGAGGAACTCAGTGCGTTTCCACCGCAGGAACTAGGGTCTAAATTTAGTTCTGGGGGCTTTGTTTTACCCCCCAAAACGTTCCTGCTCGGGGGGTAGTACTTTCCGAAAGTACAGGAACCTTTTGGGTGGAGCTTGCAGCGCTGAACATTTCTGATTGGTCGAGTACTCGTAGCGTTTGTGTTGTATTTATTTTCCGCCATTACCCGCCATGTTTGAAAATATGCAGCGCAAACCAATTTATTTTCATAATAACTTCAAATCAAACTTGTATGTTATGCGGCGCAGTAGCCTACTTTTGGTTATAACCTGTCAACGTCTTGGAATTATAACGTGTGCTCTTCTGTTCTTTTCTTGCTTTAGTATTCGTTTTATAAAATGCTAAGCATTCGTGCTGGGACAGCATATTACGTAGGCTACCAAAACATTCAAACGAATTAATTCGGTTGCTGAATATTTTCTTCCGGATTTTCTTTGTTCGCCCGTTGTAATTGACTCAAAACGTTTGATACAGTTATGTGAGGTATGCGGTAGTTCTGCACGATTAACATTGGTGATACAGTACAAGCAAACTGGAAATCACCTTCCGCACTTTTTATCCGGGTAAAATAACAGGTTAATTCTAGTAATCTTCCCTTTAGCTTTTTCAGACTGCCGTAATTTTACTCAATTTTACTGCCATTTTTCAATTCCACGAAAAGACCAGGAAGACTATGGACTCATTTATGGTGCATGGTTCGCATCTGGAGGGCACACGTCGCTGCTCGGCTAGCAGTAACTTCGAAGGAAAGCAAACGGTGGCTGTACCACTACTATTTACATTTTCACGCAAGTCCGAGTTTTCGTTCTATTCTTGTCATTTTGCGATTAGCCTATATGGAATTGACGACGAGAAAGTAATAAAACAGCTAATTGTTTACAACGTGTGCATGTTTTCTGCTGTTAATGAATGTGTTTGAGAGGATATATGAAAATCAATAAATACAAAAGTAACCATATATAGTCATTGTTGGTAACCCGTTGTATATAAGTGGAATAAACCCCTCCGGGCTGTCCCGGTTAATAAATAATGTAGGCTACTTCGGTGGTAGTATGGGGTTACAGAAGAACTCATATGACAGATGGACCGACGACAACGTCAGTGGGCTAATTTACCTAATCTTCGCGGTACTTTAGACCCCGGTGGAAACGCAGACAACCATTGGCTGAAGGAACCTTTTAGTTCCTGGTAAAGTAGTTCCTTCGGTGGTAATTTCGGTGGAAAACGCGGCTAAAGTGACTCTGCCTCTGATGGTAGCTCGATTTTCTGCGTCATTGATTAGGCGCAAATGCGGGAAGGTCAAGGTGGAATAGTCCATTAAATGTGAAATGTGGGTGATAATAAATATTGGCAAATAGATATTTAATTGGATAGGCCCACATTTACATGTAGATATATTTATTTTTATTTTTATTACAGATTATCATTTGTTTGGAGTGACAAGAAAGGAAAAATGTTTTATAAATTAAAAAAAAAAAAAAAAAGGAAACACAAATTCACGAGGCTCCAAGCAATTGCCTACCTATGACCTATGGTAAAACCGCCTGTGGGTACAAGGCTGTTATAGGAACTGCACCTCCATTCCTTCAGGCCATGCTCTAGCCCTAAACCTCCAAGCCATGCTCTGTTGTCACTGGGCACTTAGCTCTCCCCTCCCTGCGAAAGCCTGGTCATCGCCCATCTTGACCTCAACCTTTTTGCCCTATTGGTGGAACAATCTGCCTTCCTCAGTCAGGACAGCAGAGTCCCTCCCTACCTTCCGGCATTACCTGAACACGCGCCTGTTCAGAAAATACCTCCCCCTTCTCTATCCTGATTCCCATTCCTCTCTTCCACATCTTCTATCTATCCTATATTTAATTAGAATAAACCTAAACCTCTCTACCTTTCCTTTCATGTTAACATATACATACATAATTCTATTGACACAGTATTACCTATAGCCGGTGTGTTTTGGCCTGACCAGTACACTCTCATTAACTGCTACATGGAATGTTGGTAAATCTATGCCTTTTTGTGCACTAATTGTACGTCGCTGTGGATAAGAGTGTCAGCTAAATGCCTAAAATATAAATGTGCGTTCCATCCTGTCCGCAGATCTGATGGCGATGGGTACAATGTAAGCCTCATCTGTCCAGACTCCATCCTGACTGCTGCTGTCCAAACTCTGTCACAACATGCTACTTCTAAGGAATCTCTCCGCATTCTGCAACTTACCAAGGTAGCTTACCAAGTTGAAGCCTAGCACCTTTAAAATTAATCTTAATGTTTGCTTGTGTTTTTGAGGCAGGTGTGTTTTTTCCGTACATCCCCATGTCCGTGCCCTATAACTGCTTTACTTCTCTATCAGCCTTTATGTTTTCTCTTTTCTGGTTTAGCTGCCTCTCCCTGGTTGTGGTCAGGGGCGAAGGAGCATTTTGGATGAACCCATCTCTATAGCTACAGCCGTGCAACGAATCAAGTCACACTTGGGCCTGAGCCACGTGAGACTGGCTCTTGGTGCCCAGCATACACTTGGTAAGAGAGATTCCAGAAGTAGCCAAACACTGTTTGACTGGCCCATATGTAGTCCACACAAGGAATATTGATTTGTCCCAAAAGCTCCATGTGTCATTAACCCTTTTTACACATGCAGCTTTACCCTGAACTGGTAAGGAACTTTAACATTTGA
The DNA here is from genome assembly GCF_018555375.3 of Anguilla rostrata. Lineage (NCBI taxonomy): Eukaryota > Metazoa > Chordata > Actinopteri > Anguilliformes > Anguillidae > Anguilla > Anguilla rostrata. The sequence goes on along the minus strand of NC_057934.1, from coordinate 39,391,888 downwards.
GGTAATGTGTGAATGAGAGCCAGCATTTTGAAAAAGTAGCCCTGGCAATTTTCTGGCTCCAGAATTAACAGTAACATTAACAGAAATTTTCCTGTTTAGCTTCAGGGGCACAAATCCACAATGATGATGAAGATGAAGCACACAAAACTAAACTTGTTTCATTAAGACATTCATCCACCTATGTTGTTTCATACAATACTAGTTACACAGTACAGTAGTCTCAATCATACATCCAAGCCATATAGTTATACAAAAGTTTCTAAAGTTTCTGTGGGTGTATGTGTATATTAAACTGTCGCAGGATGTTATTAGCTGTTATTATTCACATTTTTCTTCACTAGCAAGCTAGTTATCTTATCTGGCTTATAAGCCAACGCTAACAAACTTGTTTGAATAGGTCTTGGTCATGCGCTTATCATACTTCCACTGTTAGCTCTTTTCAAATATGTGCCAGCAGTTGGTATGGGGTTAAAAACACATGCATGCATAAATATGTATGTTAATGCGTCTAACAGTACTGGTACTGTGATTTATTTAGAGTCTGCAGTCAACACAGTGGCAGTGTGTGCTGGATCTGGAGGGTCAGTTCTGAATGCGGTGAAAGCTGATCTCTACATCACAGGTAGTGTGAGTCAGCAGTTTTGCGTGTGCAAATAAAATTTGGCCGTAAACATTTTTTCCCTCAAACTAAATTGTTTTCATTCTCAAAGTTGTGATTTTATTACATTGTGTTAATTTCAATGGGTTTTTATTGTGTTTTGTTTTCTCAGGGGAAATGTCACATCATGAGGTCCTGGATGCTGTGGCTGCTGGTACTAGTGTTATCCTGAGCGACCATAGCAACAGTGAGCGAGGTTTCCTCTCTGTGCTGAAAGAAAGGTTGTCAGTGCGTCTCTCTGACTCCATCTCCATCAAGCTGTCCCAAAGAGACAGGGACCCTCTGGAGATACTCTGAATCCATAAGGAATGTCACTGTTGATTAGACGGTCTGACGGTTACATTCTCACACAAATTTATCTTAAACCTGTTGGGACGAAGCAGTAAAACGTATTTTCAGTTGTGTAAATCAACATAGACCAGTTAAGTAGAAATATCTTTGCTATTAAGTATATAGATATGGACCTGTATTCCCAGCTGTTAAATAAAATGTTCCTTGCTCCCTCCTCCACACACATACCTATTTTTTTTGAGAAATAGGACTTGAACGCAACTCTGAAGTACTTGACATCAAGGAGTTTAATCACTATAAATAAATATCAATTTTCCCCCCCAATCTGTGATAACTGATGTTCAGGAAAAAATTTATATATAAAATAATTTGCATGGGATGGTTATAACGAGTGCAGGAAATACTGGAATATCTCCCTACTATCACACTGTTACCTGATGGCTGAGCTAGTAGTTGTGTTGCACTTGGCAGTTGCTGCTGGAAGTGGTGTTGGTGAACCAGTAGGTGGCAGTGTCTACAAGGCTCTGTCTGGATTAAGATGCCTCGTGCTTTGATGTAAACCGCAGGTTTTCAAACTTCGTCCTGCAGACCCACTATGTATGCCGGTTTTCCTTCATATCCTAATTGCAACCAAAGAGTAGTGAGCTGTCAGTTCTTAATTAAACACTTCATTTCTTCAGAAGGCTGAATCACTCTCTTAAGGTAATTTGCTGTCAAAAACTGTTATATATACCATGGAGAATAAATATTACATACTCACTTCCCAGGACTTTTAATCCACGAGTACATGTACTGCAGTCCTTTCATTTCTAATTTTTTGTATGAAAACCAAATTCTTTAAATAAGATTGATTTATTACAAACTGACAGGTGAAGCCATTGGGGTTTCAATTGCTGAGTTTGGTCACCTGGTCACTGAAACTAATTGTAAAAAACAGTTTACTGACAGAGCAAATAGCTGAGACAAACCTGCATTATATTGGAATAAGTGAAAGTGTAGAACTGTTAGAACTTAAAACATATTTTCAGCCAATTGAATTGTTCAAGATATTGGCTGTGACAAAAACTAGTTTATACAGTGGATCCCCAGGTCTTGTGAGATATTAAACCTCTGCCCTAACTCATCCTCTTAGTTAAGATCTTATGGCAGTTGTCACAAAGAATAGGGGTTCCTCGGTGTCCTGTAAAGATTCTTAAGTTCTCTCAAACCCACCACCTAATCATCTCCCAGTTTAACTGGCTTTTACAAACCATCCCACTCCACTTCAGCTGGTATGCAGTGAGTGTTTCTGCACAAATGTCTTCTCCACATTGGTGGAGGTTGAGGGCTGCTTGCCCCCCTTTCACTGTAAAGTGCTTTGAGATTCTATGGGAAGAAAGATGCCTTACGTGAAGTGGCTTATATGCATTTTATAACATCAGCCTTGAGGACCAGATTGTCACACAGCTCCTGGATTAAAATTTTTTAATTACTGTTATTGAATCTGTGCTGTTAGTAAAGAGGTACAGGCAGAGGGTGTTGGTATCAAGTTCACCAAGCAGTGAACTGACCGCTACAGTGTAATCAGAACTTACTTTCAGATCATTAAAATCAAGAATTCAGAATAAAAATGTAAAAACCTGACATTAATTGCCAATGCAATACTTACATATTGTTAAAGATTGTCAAATGTACAGCATATTAAAGTACACAAACATCAGCACATTTTCAACAAGGCTTTATTTACCAAATTGACTTTTCCCCACAAATATAAAGCACTTAAAATTATTAACCACATTTAATTGTTTTTGGCAATATACCTTACACAAGGTGAAGCAGAAGTTATTTGCACACAAAAAAGAACACACAACAAAAGAAGCAGCAAACTACACACGAGCCAAACCCAGTATCCTTCAACTTAAGTGATAAAAAATTGTTTGACAAGAGTACAGAAATTTCATATGGTATAAACAATGTGACATAATGAAATCACCCTGACAAGCCACATTTTGTGACATTTGGGCAAACTGCCAACCAGTGAGTTTCAACGGCATAAGCAATGAAAAACAATTGGCGTAATAATACCAATACATATTATACAGTGTGAAGACACACAAACCATTCATACATACACCTGGAAGGGGGGAGCTCCATAAGAGGGGTCTTAAAATGCTTGAAAGCACTGATAAATTGCCATTCAAGCCAAATAAACCTGGCTACTGGGGCAATTTAAGAAACAGCATTTCACAAGGACTGAACCATCTTCCATTGCCCAACCTAATGTGATCAGTCACAAATATTGCACTTAATACCCAAACAAACATTCCACCTGAAACTTTTCTACATTCTCTTACATTGCACATATGGTAATAAAATATAATTCATAGTGGTCATAGCAACACGTCATCACAACACAAAAAATTTAAATCAGTCACCATCAACCACTCAAATCCCCTCCACCCCCACACGTTAATCAAAATTTAAAATAATACAAAATCAATCATGGAGTACTACATAATTAAAATATTCAACAACAAAAAAACATGAAAATTTAATATTTTTACTAAAAACATGGAATTAAACAACCTGGATGCGACAATTAAAAAAAAATGTTTTCTTTCATATTTCTAGGAATTCGAAATTCATGAAAACTACGAAGATCAAATGTGAACTCACTGAAATGTTGGTATGGGAGTTTATATTTTAAAATAATCTTATGAAAACATTCAAAACATACTGTGCTCATTCCACACATAATGCTAGGATGTCTTCGTAAATAATTAAATGCATGCCACTGTTTTAACTATTCAGCAGGCCATTCAGAAACTATTAACATGAGATGAGTCGGTGTGAGACACAGCACTCGGTAAACACTGACAATGGCAGTGGTGCAAGCATCAGTCATGAAAGACCAGCCATAACAAAGTTTCTAAAGCAAAAGTTACAATTCTGGACAGAATCGGTGAGAATGAAAGTGACTTGGTGACAGAGAGGCTGTGTTCTTAATTGGACACAGAATAAATGGACAGAAACATAGACTCTGCTCAGTCCCATCCATTATCCTTGATCATGTGAGAGAGCTCGATGATGAACTTCCCCTCCTTGTACTTCTGACTGGACTCAAATGCTTGCTCCTGAACAGCAGAACAGGGTTTCACACAGTAAACACATATAAACTGAACTAAGACCTCATGGCAAGTGCGTACTACTTAACCCCTAGTAAACCATACCAGTAACATACAATGATTATAATCTATTTAATACTATAATATATTCAAGCAGTCTTACATATTTCCAGCCCAGTGTGGTGTGACAGCTCTCACAGTAGATATCTGCCACAGCATGCAGGCCTGTCAGAAGCAATCTTTCCTCAGCTGGACCACACCCCACATTCACCCTGTGAAGGCCACATATATGGAGATTAATCACAGCCAAAAGAAAACTGGAATAATGCAAGACCGATTTACAGAACATTTCATTATATCGAACTAACACGCAGCACAACACGGTCAGTTTGCGTGTGCTGATAAATTAGAATGAATACTCACACAGAGTTGAAAAGGTAGGCCCGTCCCTGGCTTCCCTGGAAAGACTGAAACACATTACCATCAGCATCATCATCAACAAACTTTATATTACACACGGAGAAGCCTCCAAACAATGATGGGACATGGGAAATAAAGTAACTGAAAGAATTTCAAAACCATAGAACAAGTTCACATTAGTACAAAACTTTCCCATCTGAAAAACTTTCACCTCATGGGCCTCAAAAGAGACTGACTGAATCACACTGTATATGCTTTACTTTGTACAACTACACTGCTATTTGAGCAGGAAATAACATTACTAACGTGAACAGTGCAAAGGTATCTTGCCGAACGGAACACACTATAAACCCCAATGCTGCCAGCAGTGTTCACCTTGGAGATGAGGTCATCGTGGTTGGCCAGGTGAGCGCGGCAGTGTACACAGCTGTACCTGCGATGACAGAAGTCCAGGTATGCCTGAAAAGTCTTGGCCTTGGTCAGTTTCACCATGTCTGAAAGCTGAAGAGCACAAAATATATGAAGAGCATACACACACAATAAAAGTTTAAATACGCTATTTAATACCAACACTGTACAGTATTCTAATTGCCAAAGGGTTAATAAAATATCGAATACGGAAACTATTGTAACATGAGCTACAGAACAAAAACGTAGTATTAAGGTAACTGTGTCGAAGTGGGAAGGGCAGCAGTAAACCTGAGAAGGCGGAGACTACCTTCTTGGATCGTGCAACGTTAGGCCCGGGGTGCACCACTCCATCTTGGAGGGTAGGGCTGCATGCTGGTTTTTGATCCGACCAATTAGACTACCTTAGTTTCAGTTTTGACAACAACAAAAACTACGCAAGCAGCACAGTAAAAGCTTTAGGGTACACTTAATGTCTGTGGTTGTATCTGCTGCTGATACAAATGTCAGATCAATATATGATTGAGCTAGACTCTAATTAAATAAAGCAGAAGTTGGCACAAGATCCTGAAACGGATCGGCCCTTGTTGTGCACCCCTGCGTTAATAACAAAAGCTAGCTAGCTAACTTGAGATGCAGTGTACACACGGAAACGTCGCACAAAATAGCATGACAGTTCACAGCCTCCACCACACAGGGAGAGAAAAAACAAAGAGTTAGCACGGTTATGAACACAAAAGTTAGCTATTTTTTGTACAAAATAAAAAAACCTGCGCAAAATAGCAACGAATATTAGCTAGACTAGTAGGGGACTATTAGCGCGAACTTGTATCACTTCGGCTGAAGATATCGATACCATAGCTCAGTTAGTCTACAGATACACAAATAAAGCTGGCGTAGCTATCAATAGTAAAAATAATAAAAAAAACACATGCGTGTTATCTTTATCGTACGTTGCAGCCGTTTCCTTATAAAACTTACCTTGAATCCGCCTTGGCTTGCTTCCTTTAGCTAGTCTAGCCGGTGAGTTGTATGCCTCCGTTAACACCTAGCTAGTATGGAAGTTAACGTTAACTCGCTAATGCAAATAATACTTGCTAATCACACGAGTTTAGTTAACTTAGCAAGCTAATGCAATGACTGTTTAATAAAAACTTCAATTTAGAAATCTAATCCAACGTCGCAGAATAAAATCAGACCACAGATAGTCTATTATAGCCGAATAATAGCTATAAACTTGCGAACCTTGGTAGGTATACTAATCTAAGTTAGCTGGTGCAAAGTTACGGAAATAGCTAAATGTTTTCCCAATGAAGTCGGCTAATTACTTCAGGTAAGAAAAGCAAAATGAGGACAAGGGAAGTTTGGCCCTTTTAAAATACATGAAATAAAGTTACAAATCGAACAGTTAGCTACTCTGGAACTTCAGATGAAAGTATTTCAGGAGGTTTGTTTACACCACGAACTCAGCCAAAAGCCTACGTCACTACTGCAATAACAAACCCTGTGCTGACCAATCAGGATTTAGAGAGACCAGCTGGAGAAAATGTAGGTCAGTCAATCAATCAGATCCAGAGCTCTCAGTTTGATTCGGCTAACTGTCTGATTAGTTTCCTGGGTCCGTGCTACCCAAAGGGCGTCCACGGGGTATTGATACACATTGTTTAGGATTAGCTGATCTTAGGATTTTCGTATCTAAAAACGTCGTGAGGAAGGTTGCCTACTAAATAAACGATAGAATGTTAACATGTTCATTTAAGTGGCATTAAGTATGCACGTGTCAGCTCAACACGAGGGATGCTATGACGATGTCATATCAAGAGATCAGTGGCACACTTCTCTGTGTGTTCTGTATACTTTCGTGTTATTTTCAGAGTAAAAAATAACCAGGTTTTGAGTTTAACAGCAGTAGAAAACTGCGTAAATTGAATTCTTTCAGCCTGAAATTTGATGACTTAAAAAGTTAAACATTTCCCTTGTGTACTGCATGATACAATTAAGCAATTAGCATCCTATCATGCACTGTGGCATGTATAAAAATGCTACGCAGGCCCAGTTGACCTTGACTTTTGGGTCAAGATGGCAAAAGGAAAAGATCCAAGTGACTTTGAAAGAGGGTTCATTATTGGGGCATGGATTGCATAAGCATCCATCAAAAAGATTGCTCATCTGGCTAGTGTTTCAATAGTAACAGTGACTGAAGTGACATTGCATTTATATCAATAGGAAAGTAAATAGGGTCGGAAATTGTGCGAAAGTTGAAAGTGCACACTGAACTGTGATGCTCATGTGTTAGTGTGATATGTAAGGAAAAACAGAAGAGCAACTCTTCCTCAGGTGACTGGGGATGTCAATGCAGGACATGATCAGACTGTCAGCAAGATCAGTGTTGAAAATTACGTGGAGGTATATTATAGTAGGGTTGCAGTACACAAAGCCCTCATTACAATGACAAATTAACATTTGAGAGTTCAGTTGTGCCATAGGCACTGGTCTACAGAGATGGGGAAAAAAGTGATATGGTCAAATGAGTCATCCTTCACCATATTCTCAACAAGTGGGCGAGTGCATGCGTGGCGTACACCAAGAGAACGGTACAGGCCTGAATGCTCGACCCCTACAGTGAAGTAGGCCGGTGGCTCTGTTATGCTGTGGGGGCATTTTCCTGGCATGGGTTTGGTCCACTTGTTCCCTTCGAGGGAAGGCTCACTGCAAATCAGTACAAAGTTATTCCAAGTAATCACCTTTATCCTATGATGAAACATTTCTATACTGATGGGAGTGGTCTCTTCCAGGATGACACCCCTATCTACAGGGCACAAGGGGTCACTGAATAGTTTGATGAGTATGAAAATGATGTGAATCATATGCTGTGGCCTTTGCAATCCCCAAATCTCAACCCAGTTGAACATCTATGGGAGATTTTGGACCAACATGTTAGATGGTGCTCTCCACCATCATCATCAAATCACCAAATGAGAGAATATCTTTTGGAAGAATGGTGTTCCATCCCTCCAGTACAAGAGTTCCAGGGACTTGTACAATCTATGCCAAGGCAACTTGAAGCTAGTGGCTCGTGGTGGCCCAACACCTTACTAAGACACTTTATGTTGGTTTATTATTATGTCACCCATCTGTGTATGTGTGTATGTATCTTTTTTTTTTTTAAGAAAAAAGAGTGCTACACCATCAGGGTACAAAGATCATCTTTTCTCTTTTTTAACCCTGCAGTTATGGAATCAGAAGTCATAATCAAAGTTAAGTGTCACATCTATTACAGCAAAACAAAACATATTATGTGTTTTATCATAAAAAAAACATGATTTATGGTTATAATTCAATAAAGTTATCATGGGGGTCTGGAGGGGGTGGGTCATTTCTAAGACAACATAAAGTTAAAGGAAATAATGAAATCTGTTGTATGTCTGCAAAAATTACCCATCATTTGTAAATACCATCCTTTAAATAATTATACACTGGAAACTCACTTACCCACTTTATTTTATTTATTTCACCTTTATTTCATCAGGCAAGCCATTAAGAACAAATTCTTATTTACAATGGCAGCCTGACAAGCGACATGTCATGCCACATTGCATGTTACCTTAGGTTCATATGCTGAATAGCTAAAGTAAAATATTTCTTAATAGTCATTTTAAAGAGTATTGTGTATCTAAGCTCCAAGCTTTTTGGTTGGTTCAGATAGGATTCTATACATCTGTCATATAACAACTATACTGTAATGATGTTTTACCAGATAACAACTGAGGTTTAATCAAAGGGTCAAAGGTCAGTAATCACTAACTATGACATATTTAATAAAAGCCTTTATTTGTATATTCTTTTCACACATTTGATTTGCAGCCAAAAATATTTCCCATTGTCATTAAACAAGCATTTCTACAAGGCAATAGACATAATAAATTATCACATACAAAAATAGCAGTGTGTTCGATATAATTTTAAGAATATGTGCATTAAATAAGAATTACAGAGTAAATTGTGTGGTGAACAGAGCTGGAAAGTCCAGGGGTTAGAAAGTAAAAATAAAATAAAAATAAAAGAAAAAAAAAGAAAACAAAGAAAGTAAATGTTCTCCCTAGAATTTTGTTTCAATCACCTGGATTTGCTAATTACTGCAATTCTTCAGCCAGGAGATTACTGCAATTCTTCAGCCAGGTACTAATTAGTGAAATCAGCTGGCTGAGTTCACAGGTAGAAGAAACACATGACAGGAGTTTTCATTTCTGAACCTGGATTTTCCACCTCCGGTGGTGAAAATGAGAAACTAGGTAAATAGAGGTCCCCACTCTGCTGTCTTGTTTCTGTGGTTGCAAACATACATAACATTTCTCAATATTGGTCTGTTTCTGGCTCGAAGAAATGTCTTTCTACTAGCTACTAAGATGAGCAGTTTGTGGGTGTGTGCGAAGGTAGTTTGACAAAAGGCTAGGATAGTCAGTCATAACTCCTGTAGCTCCCACTGCAAATGCTGCCTCTATATCCTTTTCCTCATTGCAGACAAAGAGTTGCACCTGAGGGAGGAGACAAGAGAGATCTTATTAAATTGCTCATTCCAATGAAGGAGGCTGCATAATGTTTTTATCCCCATTTTTTTGTTTTTGTTCCAATTTTAAATTCTAAATTGAATTCAAAGCCCTGTCCATCACTGCAGCATCCACATGCACAGTTGACAGATCGCAGGCTAGTGAACCAGAAGAAGACTACTAGTGGAACATGATGGGTATATCCCCACTAGCTGAAACCCTAGGTGATGCTGTGGCCAATCATGTGGTTTCTTATGGGGATGTCATACAAAGTCAGCACTGGCATAGTCAGAGTTCAGCATTAGAATATTAGGTGGATCACTACACTGAAAACAGTGTTTCACAGGATAAACACCCGATAGACAATTTTTGTAAAACGTTTAAGACAGTAGATTTTTAGCTATTTGTTTTTCCATATACAATAGATGCAATCTGAGTGGTCATTACAGCATTTTGACAGCTGGTGTCGTGCTCAGTCTGTCTGTTGTCAATATTTGCAGATACTAGCAATCCTTTACTTACAGAGTTAATGCATTATGTCTATCAGTGGCTACTTAATATGAATTATGTATCCAATAGGGGCATGATGAACATGTATTTTGGCCAGGGGCAATCACACTGGTCAAATCCTCACCTGTGTCTGTGTGCATCTCTACAATTACAATAATTCTCAGGAGAAGCCAAAACTTACACAAACAAAAAAACTTATACTAGATTGATTTTTATGCAGTATAAAATAACATTACATTCACCATGGTCACTGAATACTGAATAATGAAACAAAAGTTATGGGAAAGAACATGAGTTTTACCTGAATTCCTCTCATAGCTAAGTGTTTGATCAGTGCTTTCCGCATTATTAGTCTGAAACAAGAAAATTATTATTGTCAAGCTAACAATTTAACAGTAATATTTGTTATTATTAAGGATTACGATTGAAATTGTAATTATGCTCACTTTTCAATTAGAGAGATGACCATTCTGTTCTTTAGAATAGGAGACTCAGGAATATACCTCCTAAAAGAGATTAATATGGGTGGTTGTGGGTATAAGGACAATGACAAATTCAAAACTTAGTCTTTTGACAGCAGATGATAGCGCATACAAGCAGAAACATTGTATAAGCAGAATGTGGGTGAACACTGCCAAGGCAAGTCTCAGCTGGTCATCTGAATGTCTAAGAGGCAATCTGCAGTCAGACAGGTAGCAGGTGCATGTGCCTCAGTGAAGCACCGTGTAGCATTGTGCTCACCTGTTCATGATCTGGGGTAGGTACGACTGCAGGAGGCACTCTCCCAGAGGTACAAAAGGCAATAGGCCACTGTAGTACAGCAGGAGCAACTGCAGGCCTCTACTTACAGTGAACATGTAAGGCATGGATGGGTTCTATCCAGAGAGTGACACAGAGAGAAGCTTTTCAATATAATCATGCAATGTTATATAGGTAATCAGAGTTCAGACTCACAGCATGAAACAGAAAGAGACATGTCCAATAATATCTTCCAAGTCTGCATCACACAGTACATTGTCTCCAGAAGCACACCAGGTTAGGTACCATACTCAAGATACTCAGGATTTCAACCTCCATGAACTGATTGTAAGATCATTTTTATAACCATTTTTTTTTCATAATCATTTTTAAGCTACACTGGCACCCCACAGCATAGACAAACAAACAGAGCAATACTATGGACTAACAGTCAACCATACATTCCAGTGCAAACTCACAGTACAAATAAGATGTTCAGTAGCATACTCACCAAAACTAGCAGCAATGCAAAGTACATACATTTTTTCATTGTTTATTTCAAACAAGACCAGACATACAAGACACAGATACAAGTCATTACAGCAGATCGACATAAGAAGCGTGACATACAGAGAACAGCACAAAGCCATATGAAGCCACACACCTCTCTCCGACATTTCTTCATGATGTGAGATTTTTCACTTGCCCACACAGTGATATCTTCTCTGTCATACTGTTTTACAAGTGAGGATACCTATGGATGAGATAAACAGAGTTATTGCAGTGCAAAGACCAACCGAGAGGACTCTGCTGAGCACTGCTCACTACAATACTGAAAAAATATTGCACATTAATTCGAGAATACTGTAATAACATTTGAAAATGAACCAATACAATGTTCTTAGTAATCCCGCATTACAAAAGAAAAAGATTATATTTTCTTCAATATTTTTTTTTGGCTTGTCAAAATCATTTAAAAACTGAACAGCAATTTATGAAATTCACTGAATGTATTTCTTTGACAGGATTCAGTGCTGATCTCTCTGTACCTTCTTTATAAGCAAAGTGTTGTCCTCTTTGATCTCAATGTTGACAGGCATTTTTGCAAATTTCTTGAAGAGGTCCTCAAGTAAAATAAATTTTCTGTCTTCTCCCGTGCTATACTTGCCTATGGGACAAAGGTGATGACATTTTAGAACAGGATATGCAGCCTGACAGTCCACTTTGAATAGTGCAGTATGTTCAACATTGTACAAAGGAATGACATGTTAACAGAGCACTAGCTGGCCATTTGCATATCTAGAGTTCACTTGGAACCTGTGTTACCACAAAAAGAAAAAAAGCTCACCGGCATAAAATGTGACCTCCAGCCGTTCTTTATAAAGAGGCAAGTCCTGAAACATACAGTAATATTACATGTTTTTGCCAAACTATTAGAAATGAATGTTGCAACCATTTCATGAAAAACAATAACACTTATAAACACAGGAGACATGAACACAAAGAATGACTAAGAAACCTATCAATGAATAACGTTTACAACAAAATGCACAACCTTAACATGGTCAGACAGCTCATATAACCTCAGCCACTCCTCTTTTGTTGGCGGAACTGATTTTAAATTACTAATAATACAAATGGATAATGCCACTACTCAAAATGATATTATTAATGATAAATTGAGTTCATAAATTGAGTGAATGTCACTTTATTGACACAAATTAAATGAACTTGTACTTGTACTGACCGCTAGATTCAAAGATGAAATTGTGACATCATGTCCAGTTTGTCGAAGCAAGTTCTCATCGTGCGATACAACCACATGGCCATCACGAGTCAAGTGACAGTCCAGCTCCAACATATCTGTACCTTCATTCACTGCACTACAATTAAGGAGAGAGATCAGGTTAATCCTCTTGTCCTTCACAACTGGAAGAAAAGAGTCAATACATTTTACTCACTGTGTGAATGCTTCCATTGTGCTTTCGATCCTCTCTCCGGCTCCTTGATATAAAACAATTACAAAGTTACTTAACCTGTAGATAGTTGGACAATGTTGGAAAATATGTCATGACCCAGCTGGGACGGAGGACAAACAGAAAATACATAATGCGGGAACATCATGGATTCCGTGCTTCAAATAAGCAAGTCATACATTTTTTTGATTTCTACATTTTTCTGTCAGTGATCACAAATCACCTGTTACCTCAATATTTCTTACCCCCTCTATGTGAGATGTGGGTGGAGTGGAAAGCTGATCTTTTCTTCTTATGTAGGATATGAGGGTTCTTCAACAGGTAGAGGGAGAAGAGGGCATAGCCTCCCAATGCTGGGATGATATAGTACAAGTAACTGGCCATTGTGCCACCCCAAAAAAGAGCTAAATCCATCTTCTCACCAGAAAAAATATGTACTAAAAATACTTTTCAGTTACTATTTAAAACAATTTTTAAAAAATTAATAATATATACTAGTAAAGTTTAAAAAAAGCTGCACAATTGTTTTTCTACAATATAAGGTCCCCTTTGTTCAGATTTCAAATGAATCAATATTGACTTGAATTTCCCATGCCTTTAGTAAACATACTCTTTCAGTTATTGCTTCTAAAGTAGTTCTTGTCGCACAAGAAACGTTATCTCTGCCTCTCCTCTCCTCCGTCTTTTCAGTACAGACTGAAAAAAAATGCTGAACAAATTTTCAAGTTGAAGAGAAAAAAACGTGCTCCACAGGTATGCAAACTCCCCAGGTATTGTTCTTCCTCGGTCAGTCTCAGGTTTCTTCCAAGCACCAGATGTTATCAGCCCTGACCTCTGCTCTTTTAGCTCTGTACAGTGATACTGCTGTTGTACTGAAGTATGTGTACTATACCGTATCAACACAATTCCTCATAAAGTGTCCTGTCATCTGTTTAGTGTCCAGCAAGGTTATGCCCTATATACTCTAATGCTGCTGTATCGGTTTGAGTATCCCTCCTCCTTCTGACGTAGACTTCCCCTCCGAGTCATTTTCTTGTCTTCTGCTGTTGTGAAACAGAATAAGCATGACTGCATGTGGTCAGATATTACCATAAAAGTTAAAAAGCAAAGTCCCTACTATAACAACAATTACTCCACTTCTAATTCTGCATTTTACCTTTACAGCTGTAAGATTGTATATCGTATTCTTCCATTTGTCTTGTTAGAGTGAACAATTATGAATGAAACGCATCTCTAAACAAACACATCTTTAAAAAAAATTTTTACGTGAGACTGAGCATGAGAATGTGGATATTAGAGCCAGATCCAGTTCCCTGTGATGAGGTTAGAACAAGTGACTGTCACAGTGTCACAGGAATGCATAAACAAAACACTGCACTTCCTTGTGTGTAGTTAAATATTCCCTGTAATTATGCTGTGGCGCAAGGAGTGCCTGTAAGATTAATGATTAAATAAATATTTTCAGGCAGGTTTTGAAAAATGTTAGTGGAATGTATATATGAGTGGTGTCAGACTTCTCAGTGTTTAACAAAGGTTTGTCGATGATGGGTGAGGTCAGTCTGCAGTGCAGCTAAACACTGATATGCACTGTGTAATGGTAGAGAGAGGGTTGAGTAAACAGAAGAGAAGGGAAATGGCAATAATTGTGCATAAAAATATGCACTAACATGTTCATGAAAACTGAAGAGACCATAGAGGACGACAATAATACTCACTGAGTTAATGGGTTGAGGTACCCACACCCACAGCAAGGTGACACACAGGGAAGGGCTATTCAGATAGCAACCCAGGACCCACATGCATGCAAGTCTGCCATGGCCAAATAGGTGGTCCATTGACCACTGAGAAAACTAAATATTTCAATATGCATGAACATGTATGTTCAGATTAGTGTCATAAATCACACTGGTGCCATGGATAAATGTAATCACCTGAACTTTCTCCTGTTATCATGGACTCACATTCCTGATATTATCTTTTTAATTGATTTATTTAAATTAGTTGATTTATTGATTGCAGATTTAAAACATAATTTATTTCTGTATTGTTTTACAAGCAAAAAGGTAGTGATGATTCTTAATTGTGAGCTCTTGTTTGTTATGCAAATTCATATTCAGGTGAAAACTTTTAAAACAATACAAAAATAAATTATAATTTAAGTCTGCTATCAATAGAAATTAAGGGCGGGGCGCTCCTGTTTGAGCGACTCGCGGTTTGAGGCTCAGTGTTATCGTGTTTTTATCGTGCATCGTGTTTTAATCATGTTTTTATTTATCTGTTATTTGTTTTATCTGTTTTGAATTGTTAATATTTTTAATGTAATGTTATGTGAGCCTTTCATGGGTGTATGTTTTTATGTTGTTTGTGAGCCCCTAACCTAAGACAATTTTCTAACACTATGTGATAATAAAGTTTTTTTAATCTTGAATATTGAATCTTGAAAACTTAATATCAGGAACATCAGTCCAGGTCAACAGAAGAAAGTTCAGGAGGTCCAAATAGTTTAAAATTGATGGAGGCAGAGAAATGGATTCCTATTTACAGAACAATATATGCAACCTTTTATCCGCCAGCATCAATTTTAAACAATTTGGACCTCATAAAATGTAAGCAGAATAGCACTGACATACAGAATAATGGTATTATTGACTCTGAGGAAACAGCATTGGGAATAGAATGCATTTCATTACATCATGCATTACATGCTGTCTAGGATGGAAAGACCCCACAGATTTCCAAGAAGTCACTCCAAGGCAGTGTGATGTTTAGCCAGACCACTAAACCTCAGTCTTCCTCTATATATGTTAATGCCCTGTGGTGTCCACTCAGTGTGTGTGATCTGTGTGAACTTCCACTTATGTTTCCTCTTGAAATTTCACAAGCACAAAAATGTCTTGAATGAGAAAAATCTCAATCAACCTGTGACTTGTGGGAACAAACAGTGACCTAACCAGACACACAACTTATGACACAGACTAACTGGGACCCGCAAAGACGTTTTGTCCATCATGTTACAGAGGATTGATGATGTTGTCATGAGTTTGGACACACTCTGGACACGCAGGTACAGACAGAATTACACGTTGTCTTCAATATGTTCAAAATGGTAGTTTGATTTTTGTTGAATTATCAAAAGTAGACCTGAAACCTGCAGGCATTCCACCAATATTGAGAGGTCAGCTGCTCCTCACTCAGCTCCTAAATGGGAACTCTCAGTACAATGAGACAGAGCATCAATTAATTCTTATTTTTACCAACAGTGCAGGCATTGCTGGTCCTGCCAATGAGACCAGTAAAATCCTACAAATGAAAACCATCCCTCCCCTGGGCAACAGCCATTTGATGTGCCACCTTAGGGCACCACCAGTCACAGAAGAGGCTGGCACAGTCAGAATTCAATACAAAATTTGTAAGGATTTGTAAAGCTACTCCTGTTTTGAGAAATGTGTGTTCATACAGCAAGGATGATCAATTAAACTTTAATATTGCCTAGTATATTGTGAGTAAAAATGTAAGCTGCATTTAAAAGAAAAAACAGTTGCAGCTCAACACTGTTTACACAACTCTCGCTCAAACATTACAGAGTGATAAACAGTGTTTAGCCTCACTGCGGACTGTGATCACACCCATGTTTATAATATTTTATAGGTAGAATTGTAACATAACAGCAGATTACTTTCAATGACTGTAATAAAGACAAACTAATTTCACAATAACAGGAATTTTTATTAATATTTCTATAATTATTTGTTGCATTGTTTTAATTCATAATACCCATTTTCAGTTTAGACCTTTATAATATCAATCTTTGAGCATATGATATGCCTTACAGTTACTCTTAAATAATTCATTTTAATATTAAAAAACAAAATACAGATTATCCTGAAACAGGACTTAGTTTTACACCCAAATGAAAAAAGAAAGATATGAGAAATAATACCAGACAAATTAAATAACAAAATGTATAACTTCAGCTCCATTTCTGTTTTAAAAAAAGCATTCAAAATCTTACCAATATAACAACAATAATATGAATCATATTAACAACAGCAATAAATACAATAAGATTTCTTATAAATTTGTTGATTTATGGGTCCTGTATACGATGTTTAAATGCAATTCAAATTAGTCCTGTTCATTCATAATGATTTTACACCTGTCAAAGAAACCTCAGTAGTAGTAGTTATATATTTAGCTATAATTTACCTGTCCATGGAACATGCATTTATCCAGCCGCTATATGAAAGAGATGACAGTGCAGAATCTGGTTCTGTCAGGTGAACCTGTGTGGCCAACGCTCACCATCAGGAGTGCTTTAAGCATATCAAGTGCCACAACCTTCCAATAACAGTCCATTTTGTTACAATAAATACAGGATCTTAAATTCCTGCTTTGGATAAAATAAAAGCTTGTATCTAAAAGGGAACAGGATTTCCTCTAAAAGGCATTTTCACTTCAACAGAGCTGCAGTGGCATTGAGCTACTGAGAAGTTAACAGTGACACTGCTGTTGCTGGTTCTTTAGATTAAAGAGTTGTTCATTCAGTGATTTAATCTAGAAACTAACAAGGATAAAAAATACAATTCATTTTTATAGGCAGGTGTCACACCAAGATATCCGTCTAAAGTAGGCAATCCTAATTATAAGGCATAGGCCTTATGTGAGCCCTTTCAGAATCAAGACGGAGACAATAAAATGCAGTGATGGACAACGTATCTACAAATGGAGGATTGCAATCGTGTGTATATAGGCAGCTGCATATGAAACTGAAAAGTCAGGGAAACATAGTGTAGCGCCCCACAGGGCTGAAGATGGACAGACAGCGCACTGTAGATGCTTCAACAGGAGATGGAAGAAATGGATGGGTGGAGGTGTACAAAGGAATGACTGGTAGATAAGGGAAAGCACAGCTCAAAGCAAAGAGGTGATGCCATGCAGCGTATAGGAAACAGGTCAGGGGTAATTTAGCACGCAGGTCCCCAATTAAAGTCATAGGAAGAGCCAACTTGCCATATTTTCCCCATTAAGTATACCGTCCAAAACAATCTCACAAACGGAGCAAGACACTGAAGAAAGGACAATAGTGAACTGTGGAAATTCACTTAACCACTGGCGTCAACCACTGTTATCATAATCAAAAGCCATACATCTTCATTACCAGGAATCATAAATCTCAACTTCTGAACAAAGCCCTAGAGATCACAAAATATATTTACAGCAAAAGGCTGAACACAATTACAAGTGCTGAAGAGAGCAAGGGAGAGAGGGAATGTGGAGATACCAAAAGCCAAAAGAGGATGGTGAATCCAATATGCACAAACATTACATTTGATTTCTCTGAAAAGTAAAGTACTCAATACTCTGAACAGAAATGCCATGATCCACAGAAGCCACTTCACTGGTAATTGTTCATAATATACAAAATTGCCACAAGCAAAATGAATGACGCCATATACAGAAATCCATACCCATCCCTCGCACTCCCTCTCTCCTGAACTATAAAAGGAGACTGAGGGGTGACATAGCAAGATGAGAAATATAGTGAGCTATGGGGTACAGCATTAATAATGTCAAATTTAGTGGAAAGGAGAAGTGAAAAGCAAGGAAATGGAGGTTTGTGAATGAGGGATGGAATGCGTAACGAGTCCCCTCAATTAAAATACAGATAAGTAAACTGTTGTGTATTTAAAGCTGACAAATACGAGCCCCAAAATTAAGACATGGCTTCCATCATCCATGTATAAATGTGTTTTTTTGTACATCTCAGTGTTTTTGTATACAGTACACTTCGCTTTCTTAAGGTTGCTTCTAACCTGCGTGTTACTTTGTCAACTCTTCACATCTGAAATATAAAAGAAACAAAAAGTTACATCAAATAATCATCATACAACATTTCACATTTAAGACGAGTCCAAGAATAATGAATAAAATATTTTTTTAATGGTTATATGATATGTATAAAAAGTGCTGTTATATCTATGTGGTAAAGTGTTATTTCTACAAACCAAAATGTATTAAAACACCCTTTAATAAAAGCTGAGATTCTGAACTTTAATCATATAAAAATTGTTTGATTACAAACCTAAAATTATGAAGTACGGAGTTAAATCAAGAAAAAATACGTGTTTGTCCCAAATATTATGGTGTCCACTGTACTTACAGAGCCATAATAATACATGTAAGGTGAGCTCCATAATATCTGGAACAATTTTAGATTCATAATCTGTCTATTTGTTTCTGTTTTATGCTGATATGTTGCTTTATTTCAGTTTATTTTTTGGTTTGTTTTGTTAAACTGCTATTTCGGGCAGAATAAGGGTAATGTTTGTATTAAGTGTAGGTACAATAAGCTCAGGCTTCAGCCTATACCTTTTTATCTGGCAGAGAATATTTTTTGATTTTGATTACTGATACAATGACTTGGTATTATTTATCAACTTTCTCATAAATGCATGGTAAAATTGTTAAGACCAAAAAAAAATAAAACTAAACTAATCAAACAATTCACATGTTGGTAAAGTGCACATTCTGCTATTATTTAAGGGTATTTTTAATAACTTTCCTTTTACCATGTAGGTGCAGGTCCAAGAGACCATGTAGTATTGATTCAATGCTTTTTATTGCCTTCTTCTATTGCGAGTCTGTCATTGGCGTTTTGTCAACCTTTGCTGGGATCCAAACCAGATTGCTTTCAGGACTCTAGAGTGCTCCCCTTTTTAGGTGCATTTGCTTTTGATGTGGAATGACTGGAAACATTATTTAGGCGCACATCTACTAATTGGGATGCATTAGTGTGCTCCTAAATTTGTCAACTTATCTGAAAAATGTTAGAATCCTGGTGTTTTGGACATTTTTTTCCATCTCTGTTACTTTTTGGAAAAAGTGTCTGTGAAAGGACGGAGTGTGGCACAGTGGGTAAGGAACTGCGCTTGTAACCGAAAGGTCGCAGGTTCGATTCCCGGGTAAGGACACTGCCGTTGTACCCTTGAGCAAGGTACTTAACCTGCATTGCTTCAGTATATATCCAGCTGTATAAATGGATACAATGTAAAGTGCTATGTAAAAAGTTGTGTAAGTCGCTCTGGATAAGAGCGTCTGCTAAATGCCTGTAATGTAATGTAATGTAATGAAAGCCACCTAAAAGTATCAGTTTTTTTATTACCTAAGACCCTGTATGAAATACATTTTGAGAATATTATACTTGCTTTGAAAAGAATGATCCTTAATGATCCTTATTTAATTTCATATAATTAGACAAAGCACAGTGTACAATGTCAGCAAAGTTTTATTAAACTTTTTATTAAACTTTTGCAAGATTATTTATTAGAATTTTATTTACTGGATTTTATTTCTAAATAAATTATTTCCAAACAATAAACATTTAACTTTTTCCTTTGTTTTTTATATAGTCCAATTAAAATATACATTTTATTTCATTTCATCAATACACATATTATTTTAGGTGCCAAACAGCTGGATGCTGTTTGGCAACTAAAATTGCAATAACTCAATTTTTTTTTCATTTCAAGATTCAGCAAGCTCATATTTCGAATATCTGACAACCCAGATTGTGTGTACTCTGCATGTGCAAGTTCTTAAATTATGCTTCGTGCTCCTCCTCACCTCTTTCCATCCCATAATTTCTCAGGATCCCTGGTAATTAGCCTGGAAGTGTGCTGTCTCTTCATAAATGAGTTCCTTCAGCACCTCTTTGGGCAGGTCGTCCAGCTCCATGTCAAATGTGAAGGGCTCTTCTGCAACTGGCTGTGTACACACAGAGTTAACACACGGTGCTAAGTGATAGTAACAGTGACTCCAAAAAAAAAAAAAACAACAGACAGGGTTAGATACACGTGGCATATCAGTTTGTTAATGATACAATTGCCCTGTTTCAGGTAAAGCTCCGTGTTAAATGGGCCAGTGTAGATAAGTGCAGTGATATGATTCATTATGAAAAAGCTAACGCCATTTTTATATAGAAGAAGAAGAAAAAATTATTGCCCCAAGGCTTGTACCAATGATGGTGTCTTAGTATTGATATCAGTTTAAGGTGCAGAGGTATAGGTGTACCTCAGTAGATAAACCTTCAGCAAGTGATAAGGCAAAATAAAACAAGCAGGTGCAAGTAAGCCTCAGTAATAGGTATGCCTTGCCCAGTAGTAGGTAGGCCAGAGCAATCCCTCCTTTTCCCTTTACATGCAATCTCTTGGGTTTGTCATCTCCCCTCCAGGCTTCTCATGCCATTTCTGTTTGGACAATAGCTTTTCCTCTCTTGCCCGCCATCTGACACAGAGGTCTCTTGTCCTTCAGGCAAGCTGACATGACTCCTCACTTGCTGGATGGCAGTCTGCCGTTTCAAGATCAACCAGGCTAAGGCTGAGGTCCACTGCAAGACCTCTCCCTCAATCTAGACACTGCAAGAGAACTCACTCAGAGCTCTTCTACAGCATGAAATCGTAGACCATCCTGTAAAATCAAAGTTTGCACAATGATAAATGCAATGTGGTTACGCTAGTGTTTATGTGCTAGTACAAGTTTATGGAGGTTCCAAACGTGCATGGACAGAGTGCATTCATAATTGGCCCATACCTTGAGGGCTTTCGCACATTCTTTTGGCACAGAACTGCCAAACACCATAAAAAGTCTTCCTGTGTCATCAAGGCATGTCCAGTAATTCGGTTACAAAACAGTGGGGCTTCACACAAAATGTTTATTTGTCAATGTGAACAAAACAGCTGTCATTTCCAACATGGAGCACTGACTAATCTCTCTGTGTGCAAGAACAATATGAACATGCCCACACAGCAAAAAAAGACCATGTAATTAAAATTAAAAAAGGTCTGCTGCCAGTCTGAAAGCTTAACTAAAAAGTAATAATGCATTTAATATTTTTTCAAAAATCATATTTAATTTACTTTCTTAAATTGCCTACTAGTACTTAATTTAATCCAAAACATTTTAAGAATTTGAAATCTGTTTCTTTGATCCACGTGATGATTGGAAGAGTTTCAAATTTCAAACAGGCTACACTGATTGATCGATTGATTAGTTCCATTGCCAAGCTGCACAGTCACTGCACGCAGAACAAAATGAGTGGGCCTGAGCAAACCAGTAAATGTACTTGGACAGCTTCCTTGCGGTCTGTTCAGCTAAAAGAGAAAAGGAAGGCTATGCACAATTAAGAAAAAATGCAAACCAAGTTTCTATCTGAAATAGGATAATATTAAAATTGACTCCACCAGCTCACCAAAAAAAAAGTAAATGTCTGTAGAAAAAAAATGTTAGGAACCATTGGGCTGATAGATTGGACATCATGCGCTGATGGTAGCATTGGGCACTGGGCAGAGGCAGGCTACGACACTCGCTCATCTCAGGTAAGATAATGTGCATAGATTGCATAAAAACAGCTTGGGCCCTCTTGGGTCCTCTCGAGTAAGTCAGTTTCAGTCACAATTACCCAAGACCCATGGCTATTACTTCAGTTCAAACCCGTACCTGATAAGATGACTCAGAGCTGTGGACCAGAACCCACTCGGGTCTTACCTTGAGTTTTTTCGGGTCCACATAGACCCGTGAAGACCTCTTATGTGAATGCGCTAATGTTTCTCCTGTATTGTAAGTTGTTCTGGATAAGAATGTCCGCTAAATGACTGTAGCATAAGGTAATCGAATACCTCATCAGTGGGATCATAGTACTGCTCCAGGTATGGGTGGGCCAAAGCCTCCTCCACAGTGATGCGTGTGTTGGGGTTGAAGGTCAACATGCGATCCAATAAATCTAGAGCTGAGAGAGGACAAGGAGACAGAAAATGATGAGCACATGGTTCAATGTACTCAATAGAGTTTGTGCATTCATTAGATTGCACAAATTGTTCAATCTGTGCAAACCAGAATGAATACTGTTCCGTGTTTAGTGACCTCTGCTAGCATTGAAGGGGAAATTACCCTGCCAGTGAGCCTCTGGAGTGGTTAACAGTGCTGTGTGCACATGTGAGCAAGCAACTAGATTGTTTGCGTGTTTTTAAAACAATTAATGGTCTACAACGTAGCATTATATGTGAATGCACATACAAAAATAACTGTATATGAGCATTGTGCATACCTTTACTGTCAGCCTTAGGAAAGAGCTTGTTCCAGGGGATCTTGGGTTTCTGGGGCAGGGACTGCAGGTAGCTCTTGGCTTTCTTATTGATGATGCATTTCAGGTCATCCTCAGAGGGGGAGCCGAGGGTGCCTGAGAAGGGGCAGAATCACGTTTCACACCATTACAGCTCATCAGAATGACATCGAAAGGAAAAGTAATAATTAGTTGCTCATAAATGCTCTAACCCAGTATATGGTTCAACTGGTCCAGGTAGTGCTTCCCTGGGAAGATGGGCCTGTTGGAGAGCATCTCAGCCAGAATGCAACCCACTGACCAGATATCGATAGACTTGGTGTAGCCCTGAAATAACCATGCAACACAGCTCAACCGCACAACATGGCTCAGTAGGGACATGCTCAGTACTAGAACAAACCTATTCAGTGAAGTAAATACAAGAATACAGAAATGTACAAACCTAGTAAAGACAACACATTATAGATATAATAATAATACATTATTATATAATATGGCACAGAGGCAGTATAGGCACAACAAAAGATAAAAGTATGTCTGTGGGAGTTATGTTGCATAACAATACAATAAGACAAGGACATATTTATTTGAAATGGGTTTAAAAGTGTTTTAAAAAATCAAGTGTAAGGTAATTTCGCCATGTCAATGACCATTTCTAGACTGCGTACTGCACACAAGAATGTACACTGCTCTTGCTTTGGATGAATTAACCAACCATGTGTGTTTTGTTCAGTTCACCATCTGCAAACCAAGTAGTGATGGGGGAGTGAGGTTTCACATGCAGCATAATTAGAGGAGTTGATGGACCTCTCAATTATTGAGTTGTTCAAACCACTGAAAATATGTTTCTCTACACAGGAAAACACAATGACTGGTTCAGTTCGGTCACTCGTAGCACATGGTAATATCAACCATTTTTTGGTTTAATGACGCCTCATTCTCCCATCACTATCAGGCAGCTCTCTCAATGAGTAGGACAGGATTTAACCAGCATATCCCACACATGAACTTAGTAAAGGAAAGAAAAACTTAATTAAACTACAACCCAATAAAATCAGCTACAGTCCAAATATTTTACACTCCTCTTTCCTCTCTATTTTGTTGTCACCTTTTCTTACAAAAATATAAATAGTATTTCAGATAAGCAGATAGGTTTGTTTACGAAAAGAATGTGCAGCCATTTTCTTGACTCATCTAGGAACCATCCAGAAAAAAAATTCATGTTGGTCATGCCAAGCTATTGTACACGTACTGTGCCATAGGGGGTTACATAGAACCTTAAGACTACAGCGACACTCAGGTAAAGCTCTAAAGAGGCTAATGCAAACAGGATACACTATAGACAACCTAATAAAAGCACTCGTACCTTGGAGTTCAGCATGATTTCAGGGGCACGGTACCAGCGTGTGGCCACATACTCTGTCAAGAAACCTGTGTGATCGTGCTCTGGGTCAGCTATGCGCGCCAGCCCAAAATCACAGATCTAACAAGAGGAGGGAAATGCTAAAATACACGGATACAAGGACTGACAATGATAAAGACAGTGTATGGCTCCATAAATTACACCTATGCACTACACTGCACTAGCACACAATATCAATGAGCAAGGTTGTAGATGCATCGCTATGTGGATGTGAGCCTTAATATTATGAGATTTTCTCACTTTTGTTATCCAAAGACTGCTGCCAAATACTAATATCCTGTGAAATAAAGCAGCGCTTTATTTCCTGTCTATAAAGGAAATAAAGTGCTACTTTATGATTAGATTGATTTGTACCTTTTAGCATTGCCAACTTTTTAGTTATTTCAATGAAAAAAAAACAAGAAGAATAAAGCATAATAAATTCATCACATCAAAAGTTTGTATTAATGTGCAATACAACCTAAACATGAATGGCACATTGTAATCAACAGTAGCAACCTGTCTCTCGCATTTACCATTGTGCATAGGAAGTGTGCCTTTAATATTGATATTAGACTGTGTGTATAAGGGCTCCTTAGTGAGCTTTGTCTGCATGCTAATGCAGGTGGACCTCACCTTGAGGTCACAGGTGGTGTTGATGAGGAGATTGGAGGGCTTGAGATCTCTGTGGAGCACGTTGGCAGAGTGGATATACTTGAGGCCTCTCAGGATCTGATAGAGGAAGTAGCAGATGTGGTCATTGCTCAGCTGCTGAGTCTTCAGCAGTTTGTATAGGTCTGTCTCCATCAGATCCTGTACAATATAGCTGTGAGAGATCCAAGGGTCAAGGGTCACAACTTTACACACAATTCCCATGATCACAGTCATGGGAGTCATTCACTCAGCATTAAGATGACTGTACATGCACATCATACTGTAGGTCTTTTTTAACATCGTAGCATAGTCAAATGTAATCAATATACTTAAAGGCATGTTAGGAACTGCTGTGCACTCACAAAAACAGTCAGATGTTCTAGAAAAGTCTCAAACCATACACAATACAAAAAAATGCAGAGTCCTTGAATTACACATGACCAATATTGTATTTCAGAAAAGCAAATATATTTATCATATCTGAAAGACAGAGCTCGCTGCTTACTAATGAACATGCAGAATAAGCCCCCCACATTGGTGTAAAGCCATTTGGCAGCTATGATCTGTCTGTTCATACACATGCATACTGATCACACTAGGAAAAGACATTGGTTCTGGTAATTAACAGCCTGCTATTACTGCTTGCCTCTGAAAGATGATCTTAATGTTATTAGGCAAATTTACACTCTACTTAATTAGGCGCAGAATTAGGCTGTGCAACACTGCAGTTTGTCATGATTAACAAGAGCAAAGATGCTTGTGATCAATAACACTGGACATCTGTATCGCCCTCACATTACAAAGATGTAGACTGATGTGGCCACCAGGCTAATGGAATTGTGAGGGATACAACTTTTTGTCCTTAACTTTCTACTGTCTGTAACAGGACAGAGATTTTTTTTGTCTGTTATTATGGTCCACTAACATAATTTATTATGATCCACAGTCCCAAAGCACACTCATACTGCTGCCTCAAACCAGGCCTGAGATCTGGAACCAAATAACATTAAGTTCAATTTGAAAGCACCAGTTCATTCCAGTCCAATACTCTTCAGAGATTCTTACTCATAGAATACTCTTCAGACAACTATAAAAAAATAATAACCAGCCACATTATGTAGCCAAGGAACATATTATGTAACTGTGCACACATTTCTTTGGCAGTTTCTGTTGTTTCTTTTCTTAAGCCATCTCGGTAACACTGCTCTCATGGCCAATAACATCATGTCTGTGTATGGCCCAGCTAACAATCTACAGCTCCTTTGATTTTTAATGTAGAATAAACTACATCCCCCAGCAGTAAGTATGAGACTGAGACTGTGATGTTCCTTAGCCACACCCAGAACCTCTTTCCAAAGGATACACATCCCTCATGTTATCGATGTGCCGGGCCCTCAGGATGTCGTTTATGCCAATGATGTTCTCATGGCGGAACCGCAGCAAGATCTTGATCTCCCTCAGCGTGCGCTGGCAGTAAGTCTGGTGCTCAAACGGGCTGATCTTTTTGATGGCCACACGCAGCTTGTTCACATTGTCATAGGCTGAGCTGGGAGAGGAGAGGGAGCATGCACAATTAAACTGGGCATTAGATTATACAGATTATTATGCAGAAGGGCATGCGGGGTCAGGAGTGATCAGTTCAAGTCATGGAACTGACACAGATGAGAAGGTGAATACTAAGTTTAACTGTTATCAGGTGCCTTCTCCATGTTCTGTCAAAGAACATGACTCAAATGCAAGCCTGCTTGAGCTACCATGACTTACACATGGATGTGAAAGACTTAAATTATGTCTGCTGGCTGTTATATAAAGACACAATCCCTCTGATGTTCATTGAAAACATGGATAAATATAAGTAGCCTAACACAGGTTCAATTATTACAAATCAGGAGTACTGTGTTCTACCAGACATCCTTTCTTCAGTTCAAGAAAGAAAGGTTTCAACTTTCAACCCCTCAGCTGCCAAACTAGGGTATTATGACTCAAATAGGCTACATACTTTCTACGTTACCGCATGTGGGACTTGACAGTGTATGCACCTAACGTGTGTACAAAGTCTGCAAATTTTCGTTTAAAATGCCTGCTATTGTAAATGGCTAAACTGCAGAAATCACTATATGTAAGTAGCGTCAATAATTTGTCAATCAATGAATGTATTCATTGTTTGTCATTCGTTGTTTACCGTAGTGACTAGTTAGCTAGCTAGTTAACATCCGATAGGCATTATCACCTGTGACAGCTGACTGTCAGGATTGCTACAGATCAGTGGTAACCAACCCCGTTCCTGGAGATCAACCGTCCTGTAGGTTTTCACTCCAACCCTAACAAAGCACACCTCATTCAACAGCTAAAGGTCTGCATTGAGTTGCAAATTAGTTGAGTCAGGTGTGAAAAATTGGGGTTGAAACGAAAACCTACAAGATATAGATATCCAGGAACAGTGTTGAATACCACTGCGTATGCTCTGGTTGAATTAAAAGGGCTGCGCTATTCTGCTCCAACTACCGAATACTAAAGCCTGGCAGCTGCAGTGTAAATTCGTAGGCTACTACGACTAGCACTGTCCGTAAGATTGTAAGCTTTTACTTTCAAGCAGTTCACACTAAACAAACCATCTATTAGTATTAATATGCAAGTCACAACTGTAATAAATTACCTTCAATAACATAATAGTATTTTAAATAACGTACAAAATTACGCTACTGTGGCTAGTTCTTCTGCTATAGAACACATCTACCAATAAGCAAATTGCAATCGTCAATCGTTTACTGCAGCGAATGAAATATAACCGCAATCTCACCAGACCATTCCGTAAGCCCCTTCCCCGATGTACAGTAGGTCGGTATAGCGGGGGCCAACGTCAAAATTTTGACCCTTCACCGATTCCAGGCCAGGCTTGGATCCTGCAGCCTGAGTAGCTCCCCCCGGCGCTGCAACACCTCCAGCCCCGGCGACATTACTACTAGAGTCTGGTGCTACGATTGCTGTTTCTCTGCTGTTTGAATCCGCCATCGTTCCGTGGTGATTATGTCACTGCTCAGGAATTAAAGACTTGGAGGGTTTTGTCGTTTGCTCAATTTTTTTAGATGGGCTTTTAGCAGAGCTATTTTTCCTCGGTTTCCCCCCGTCAGATGCAGTACAGTCTGTCAAGGCCCCGTTGAGTAGCCTATGTGTGTTAGTGAATTTCCGTGCCTGGAACGCGCTCCTGCGCCTCTCCGTTCCTAAAGTGTCCGCATGATCAATCGCAACAGTTATTGCAACCTCTGCGCAGATACACTAATCTATATAGTAAATGAATAGACGTAGGCCATATAGCCTACTGATCAAACTCAACTACAAGCCAATCCTTACATGAATTAGAAAGAAACTGCAGCAAGTAGCCTACTGCGAAGTATTCTATTGAAAAAACGGAGCGTTTTGAGGCGTTAGGTTGTCTAGATAGTAAGCAGAATCCGAGCGTACCTATTGATCTTTATAAAATGTACATAGCCCCCCCACCCTAATAAATAAATACATGTGTAATTGCAAGCTTGCACGTGGATGAACATGCCCAATTTTTGTAGGACAGTGCGATGTTACACAAACACACGGAACAGTTTAATTAATCTAACTAAATTATTTGAAAGCTACTTCCTGAATGAAATTTCTCTCTCAGAGTTTATTTAAAATGCTACACATAAATATGACTATATGTCATAATTAAGGCTGGGTGTTTGACACGGAAAATATTGGCAGTTGCTGAAAGTCACAGAAAACCTTTTTTTTTTAAGTGGCAGAAATCACGGAATGTTAAAAAACAAGTTTATATATATAAAACAGATTCGATTTATTGTGTGCTTTTCATTGTATAAACAATATCAAAGTGCTACATGAGTGAATTTTTAAAAATGATAAAAACAAAGTATCTGTGGCAATGAAACATCTTAGCACAGTAAATAACAGTTTTCATGAACCGCTTCCCTAAAAACATGAGTTTTCAGTCCAGACTAAAACCTGCACAGAGTCTGTGGGGCCCTCAGATGGTCAGGGACGATGTTCCACAGACGGGGGGTGGCTGAGTAGAAAGCCCGCTCCCCTCATAGAGGGGAGCTTATGCCTGGGGGTGTAAAGTCACTAACTGTTATTGGACCGGTAATAGAAGGGATTTTGTGGTGTAAGCAGATCCTTCAGATATGAAGGTGCACTGCTGTGGATACACTCGAAAGTGAGAAGAACAGTTTTAAATTAAATCTGACAGGATATGGGGAGCCAGTGTAGGGCAGACAGAATGGGTGTGAAGTGTTGGTGTTTCAGCACTCTCATCAGGATCATGGTAGTGCTGTTCTGAATGTACTGGAGACTGTGGAGGCTGTGGAATCCCAAAGAAGAGCGCACTGCAGTAGTCTAGCTTTGAGGAGACAAAAGCATGCACAAGCTTCTCAGCATCTGAGTGTTAGGGTGGGTTGAAGTTTGGAAATACTTTTGACGTGACAGAGCGATGTGTTGTAAAGATGGTTAATGTGGGATTATGTTTTATGTTGATGGTTAATGTGGGATTCAAAAGATAGGGGAAAATCAAACTTCACACCCAGGTTGGTGACTGAGGTGGAGAGCGGGATAATTTGACTTGCAATGGTAAGATGGGAGTGTGCCGGACTGGATGAGGGGTGCTAATGGGAAGAGCCTCAGTTTTGCTGCCACTGAGTTGTGAGAATTTTTTCTTTATGTCTTCATCCACACCTTTGGCTCCTTGAGGCAGATGTTGAGGTGGGTGCAACAAACAAAGGGGATTGGGGCAGTACATGTATAAAGCTGAATTAAATTCCATGCCACCCGATGACATGACTAAGGGGAAGCATGTACAAGGTGAACAAACACAGACAAATCCTTGTGGGACAGCGCAGGTGACGGGATGTAAACAGGATTTAGACTCCCCCAGAGCGACATACTCCATTCTGTCAAATATGTATATAAATAAGTATGAATGGAACCAGCTCAGAGCTGGAGATAAGGGGCGTAGTCTGTGGTTTTAAAAACAGTCAATGAAGCTGTTACATTGCTCCTCTGTTGCCTTGATGGGCAAATTGGATTGAGGTCAGACAGTTTATTGTGGCAAACAGGTGCTTTGCATTTCCATAATTTTTACTGATAAGGTTGGAATAGAACATTAAATGAACCTCCTACAGTGCATTGGAACAAGCCCTCTGGTGATCGCAATAGGCCAGCTTGTGGACAGGGAGTTTAGAGCTTCTGTAAAAAAAAACTCAAGTATGCACCTAGCGAATTTCATTTTTCTCAATTCAGGAGTGAACCAAGGGGTAGAGAGAGAAAAACCAACCCACCAGGTTTTGATAGGTGCATGGAGGTTGAATATATCACTCAAGGGTTTGTTGTAAAACTCCACTAATTCAGATGTTGATTGTCAGATTGGAACAACTGACGAGGGCAGGAATCTTGCTCTCAATACATTCCAGAATGTGTATACACATTTTGTCACACTTTGTTTTTCCAAGCATTTGGCAATATGGCTAAAATGATTACAGTAGGTCTAGACGCATCACATTGTAGGCTACGTTAAGGTTGACAATTACCATCCAAAACTACACAGAAAGTATTAAAAAGGGAGGAAATTGTGGGAATAGAAAATAACAAGGAAAGTCACAGAATTCGTGCCATCCGCAACTTCCATGACAAACACCCAGCCAGTCATAGTAGAAAAGCTGGAAACACTCAGAAACACTGACTGCTTTGAATTTTTGCAATATTACTGCATATATTGAATGAACCACCACTAACAATATTGCACTGTTTAGAAATGGAATGAATCCTGTCTCTCAGTGTTAATGTAAAACTATGCAATGAAAATGCACTATAAACATGCTCGTTCTCAGTGTCAGTGCAGTAATATACACTATCTTCTGAATGAAAAGCCACTCTTAGTGTTCATTTCATAATTAACTTCATAAATGCTGAATGAACCATCAATTTTTACAGTTATGTAGTTATGCATTAATTATAAGCATGGAGCACAGGGCACACAATGAATGAAGCCTCACTTTCAGCATCAATATCTCTGAGTATAAATACTGAAAAATCCTCACTTTCAGTTGTGATATAATACTATGTAATACAAATACTGAATCAACCCCCAGTCTCAATATTAGTGTAATAATGTGCTGTGTACATGCTTTAGTTTCTTAGGTTCAGTTGAGTAACATGCCCTAGACATTTAATGAATCCTGACTTTCAGTGTTAATATACACAGTACCTTCAGAAAGTATTCACCCCCATCCTGTGGGGCAACTCTCAGTGTTGTAGCTGGCTTCCTGGTCACTTCTATGACAATGGCCCTTCTCATCTGGATACTCAGTTTGGCAGGATGGCCTGATATTGGTAGTGTCTGGTTTGTGTCACATTTTTTCCATTTTGTTTAAAATGGACTTAAGACTGCTCCTCTTTTTATAATATTTATAATCAGCTTTATGCCTGCTAGTAACATCATCTCAAAATTCCACAACAGTTCCTTAATCTTGACAGGGTTACAGAGCTGATTTACTGTTTCAATTGTTAGACTTCACAAAACTGGTGATATTTTCTGCATTCATGTAACCAAACACTTGTGGATTCAAAATCAATATCAGAGAATTACAACATATTTCATGTGATCTCTCAAGAAAATGGAACACACCTGGCCCAATTGAGGTGTTAATACAAAGGGGTTGAATACACATCAATGTAGTAATTTTCAGGTCTTATTTTAATACAATTAAAGAATTAAGTTATGAGAACAGTTCATTTCATTTTGACACTCTATGTAGTTACCTATGTAGGAGGAGACAAAATCCAATTTAAATATATTTTCATTTGTCTTTGCAACACAGAAAATTTAGAAAATAATCAATTGAGGGTGAAAACTTTCTGAAGACACTGTGATGGTATGGAGCAGGGCCGGCCCTAAGCAAATTTGGTGTGCTGCTGGATTCTGTCGAGCAGGGGGAGGGTGGGGAGGGTCGCTTGGTAAAATCCGTTTTACATTACATTGTTATGAAATGTTCTGTTGCCATTCCATTTAAAATTTATACCGCACGTTCCGCGATAAGGGATGAATAACGTTATTACAAAAATAAAGTTATTTACCTTATATAAACATTAGATCGTGTGGCCCCCCTAGCGGTTGTGGCCCTAAACAAACGCATAGACCGTTTATGCCACGGGCCGGCCCTGCTATGGGAGCATGCACACTCAGGGAAGCTTCATTCTCAGTTGTAGTGTAGTAACATGCCATTTAACTCACTGAATGAATCCTCACTCTCAGTGTTAATGTAATAATGCTGAGCGCTACTACTGAATGAACTCTCCACACCTGTCACCTCATAAACGCATTAATGGAACTGTCACCCTCTCACTCTCATCATTGTGGCCATTATAATTTCTCTCGTGTCCTCCCTCCCTCTGTGACAGGCAGGGGGTTCTCACCTCCATTTCCTCTCTCCGCCAAATTCCTTCTTTCAAGGTCTTTCATCCCTGCCCAAATGGGCTAGAAAAACAACCACTGCAACTACCACACAGTATTTTTCTGTCTGACTCATTTTCTGTCTGACTAGGATGTGTGTAAGAAACCTGTCTTTTTATTCCTTTAAATGTTGAAGAAAGTTGCAATATTTATATTTCAGCCTTTCAGTCTGTGTGAACTACTTATTAATATTTCAAAAAGTCTATTTTAAAATTATGATCATAAGATGAAAACTGCTACCTATATATTATCTTTGGCTCTGCTAAAATCTAAAACTTTGTGTCATTTTTCTAATTTCTGATCAATTTTGTCTTAAGTCATCAAAAATACATTCTCAATAAATACAGTTAAATAAAGATATATACAAATAAATACATATTTTGAGATCATACCATATAGTGAAGTTTTATTCTTATCTGCTGGAATGATGGAAACGTAATAAGAATTTTTTTTTTCATGATATAAAAAATGACCCTCAAAAAGAGACATATGCATATTTGGAGATGGTTTACCAACATGGTAATCATAATGAAGCATGAAAATATTTTAAATTTTAAATCACAATAGTCATCATCCTTTAAATATTATGACAAAAATAAATATGAATATCTTTCTAGCATCACAGCATGAATCTCATATTAACTTTCAGTGATACTGGATAGTTATTGTCTATGCTCTTGTATCCCTCATTGACTGTTTATGTAAGAGCAAACTGCTACCATCACACCCTTCCACCTGCATACTGGTGCATACCTCCTACTGGGATAGAATGAGAGGGAGGGACACAGACAGAGGAATGGGACTCATTTAGACCTCATTAAATGGAATGCATCATGCATACCTCTGTAAAACACAGATGCTTTATAACAATTATTAACCTGTTGGCTTAATTTCTATTCCTCTACTGATCTCAACGTTCTATGTATGTACCAAGTGCTGGATGCATCATGCTACTCTTAACAACAGCACAAGATGCGTTTATACAGCCAATTTATTAATCACGTTTGTGCTATAGAAGTTTCCTATCTCCCTTCTGATCTCAACATTCTGTTTATCAAGTCTGTGAGATTATGTCTGTTTAGGCAGCAAGGAGAAAGAGAGGGGAGACAGCCAATGTGCAGATAAATGCAGAGATGAAGTGAGAAGGTGTTGCCATTTGGTCAATGTGTGAAGTCGCACACACCTATTTAAGACAGGGGGACTGAGACAAATTGGGGCAGTGGGCAGACAAGAAAGAAAAGAACTCAAGGTTAATAATTTGATACTGGAAGATAGAAACATAGGACCAAGCGAACAAACTGACAGAAGAGACACTTGATAAGAAGCAGAAAATTGAAAGGGAAAGAACAAGACATTGAGGAATAGACTGCAAAGAAGAAGAGCAATGTTGGGTGTGGAAATGTACCAGAGCTTGGCTCTGGGACCTCAGAGGCTAACAGACTGTTGCTATAGAGGTATGTCAAACAGAGAAATAGAAAAAAATTAAAATAACATAATTAGCGATTATGTGCATAATTAAATGTTCAGCGGCTTGATTTTGTAAAAGTGTGTAAATCTTTCATATTTTTGTTGTAAAAATGTCACTGCGTTAGACCCTACTTGGAATGTGCTGTGTTCCATATTATGTTAAATTAGAGTGCAGGAAAATGCCTGAAAAGTGCAGAAAAAAATAAATGTAGGAATTCAGAAGTAGAGAATATAACTTGTTTTCCAAGCAATTCTCCTGAAAAACTTCAAGATAACAGTCAACGATAGCATCTATATTATCTACTATAATTAAATGCTAATGTGTGTTTCAGAACGGGAAACCCCAGTCCACCGGCCACTGTTTCCTACCACATGCGACTTGGCCGCCAGAGTGCCCCCCCGGCTAGTGGCCCCGCCCCTTTCCAGTGAGGACACAGGAAAAGCACAAGGCAATGTTACAATGGAGCTGGAAAATGCATCACTATGGAAACAATTCAGCAGTGTGGGGACAGAAATGATCATTACAAAGACTGGCCGGTAAATTCATTAATCATATAACTAACCAGTTTAAATGTTCATCAGTTATTTTAATATCCTTTTAATTGTTAACAGGTAACTTTTTCAGAGCATTTAAGGTGAAGATAAAGAAGTTGTGTCAGTTCCAAAGTTGTGTCAGGGAAGGAATATATTCTGTATTAACCCCTCTCTCAGCATCCATGTACTCTTTATAATAATAAGTAGTTTTCTTCTTGTCAGTGCACTGCATTAAACTCTCCCTCTCTCTCTCTCTCTCTCTCTCTCTCCCTTGCTGATTCTCTCTCAGGCGAATGTTTCCCCAGCTCAGAGTGAAACTGTCTGGATTGAATCCCTCTTTGCGCTACATTCTCTTGCTGGAAGTGGTCCCGGCCGACGCGTCACGCTACCGTTTCCAGGGCAATAGCTGGCAGGCCGTGGGTGGAGCGGAGGCCAGGCTTCCTGACCGTGTGTTCATACACCCAGACTCGCCTGCCACAGGGGCACATTGGCAGGGCCGGGTCATCTCCTTCCATCATGCTAAACTGACCAACAACACACTGGACACACGTGGACATGTGAGTAAATTATAATGAGGTTGACAGATTAATGCATCTACCCTTTCTCTCTGGATCTTTAACGGGTTGCACAGGCTCTCCTTATTTATAGTGTTACTTTAGGATGCATTATTTATTCTGTATAAATGTGCATATATATGAGTGTGTTTAGTCAGTCTGTGCCTGATCACACTCTGTGCCTGGTGGGAATGCCACAATGTGTCCAACATCTAATCACATTTCAGTACAGTCCCGTCATGCCTCTCTCTCCCTCTTTTTCTGTTCCTTAGATCATCCTCCACTCTCTCCATCGCTACCAGCCTCGTCTACACGTGATTGAAGCGAGGGATGTGCTGATGTGGGGAGGAGGACGATACTCTTTTGTCTTTCCTGAGACGCAGTTCCTCACTGTCACAGCCTATCAGAACAGTAAGGTACAGTGCAAGATTTTAGGAGAAAGCCTGGCATGTTTTTCATTTTTCATCCATTCAGTGTAAGCCCTTAACAAACACTGAATATGACTTCTCAAATCTAACATTTAAGTACTGAGTCTGGGGTATTTCAGGACTGTATTCAAGTGTTTGAGATGTACAATTCAGATTTTTTCAGTTAAGGTCATACTTTTCATATGTCTTACTCAGTGTTGTATTGATTCTGTTGTTTGATTAGATCACTGAGCTGAAGATCCAATCCAATCCTTTTGCCAAAGGATTCAGAGAGAATGGCATGAACAGCAAGAGGTAATGTAACTACTCCTAAAACTACCTGACCAAACATAGATATACATATTTGAAGAATTGCAGATATTATTTTTGAGGACTCTGCACTTATTCCCAATTTTGGTGTTCTTACACAAAGGATTGATCATGCCTATAACTGTGTTTTCAGCTTTTATATGTAAGTGGTGCTCTCTTACTGAAGTCACCTGCGGAAATATAATATAAACGAAAATGCTGTGCCAGATATGGAGATGCATTCCACACTCACTCTATACAGAAATTTCAATCAACCTGTTGTCTTTAGTCCATATTATTGACTTGAATTTTCCCATACGTATGCTTCTCTCTCATATAGGCAAAGGGACGCTAGAATTAAGCGTAAATTGAACAGTCAATCAACACAGCAGACTGAGTTACTGGATATTGGTAAGTTTGAAAGGGCCCTTTCGTTTTTTTCTCAGTCAGTTTAATGTCTTCACAAATATCTTTCTATAAAATATTCCTTTCTGTCTTTCAGTTTTTGTTAAGAAATAGGAAATCGATAGATCAATTAGATGTTTTGTGTAGTGTATGCTGTGCTAACTCTTTACCTGTTTTCTCTTGCAGTGTCCTGTGATCCATGTGATTCAACTGAACTGATTTCCCAGTCCACCGCAGACCTCCAGGACCTTTCTCTACCTACCCTCCCGATCTCCAGTGCTGTTTGTAGCTACAGCCCAGATACCCCCACCTTCCAGCAGGCTCCTGTCTCAGAAGAGTCCCTGGGTCTTGGCCAGGCCTTCATATCACCACAGATCTCAGAGATTACAACACCCACCGAAGATACATCAACAATTTCAGACAATGATAATAATGAGCAACTAATTGTTGAGTGAGTGATATTCAATCGGTTTTCACACGATGCTTTGACTAATTACGTTTTAACAGACTAACCTCCTTTCACCTTGAAATGTAAATATTTTAGGAAAGATTTTTAGAGGGTAGTTTATACTGAAAACAGAACAAGCAAAAATGCATTTAATGTCATTCAACAGCACGACATTATTCAAGAGTTAAGACAAATAAAAAAATAAAAACACACTATCATTAAATATTAATAACAGCATCGCAACTGAAATTTTAACAACTTTCAAGTCACTTTTAAATTATAATAATTTGTATATTTCTCCATTTTTCTCTTGACAGCTCAACCCAAATGATTCTACCGACATATTCCTCAGAATTTTCTGATCCCCCTCTCAATTCATCTTCTTTTTCTTCTCCTCCTCCCCAGCCTACATCTTCCTATCCATCTGTT
The DNA here is from genome assembly GCF_018555375.3 of Anguilla rostrata. NCBI lineage: Eukaryota > Metazoa > Chordata > Actinopteri > Anguilliformes > Anguillidae > Anguilla > Anguilla rostrata. Next base: position 39,355,018 of record NC_057934.1, on the reverse strand, counting down.
TCTACTACAGCATCTCTCTATGCACCTCTTCCTTCATCATCTTCCCCCTCTGAACCACTCCCTACCTCTTCCTCTGTGTACGAATCCCTGCCTCCCTCTTCCTATCCCTCACTTCTTCAACCTTCCCCTCCTCTCCCTTCTACAGCTTCTCCCTCACATCCACCTACTGATTCCATGCTAGCGTACCACCCATTGCCTTCTGTCCAGCTACCCCCACCTACTACCTACCCACCTCTCCCTACATCTAACTGTCCACAAGATCTCCTTAGTCCCCATACCCCATCAAATTCATCCTATCCATCTCAACCTCCCTCTTCATATCAATCTCTCCATCATTCTGCATCAAACAATACCTCACCCTCTCTCATTAATCCAAATCCCCTACCTTCTACATCCACCTATGCCCCTTCCTCTCTCCCTAATCCAAATCACCCACCTTCTACATCCACCTATGCCCCTTCCTCTCTCCCTAATCCAAATCCCCCACCTTCTACATCCACCTATGCCCCTTCCTCTCTCCCTAATCCAAATCCCCCACCTTCTACATCCACCTATGCCCCTTCTTCTCTCCCTAATCCAAATCCCTCACCTTCTACATCCACCTATGCCCCTTCCTCTCTCCCTAATCATAATCTACCAATTTCTACATCCACATATATCCCACCTTCTCTCCATAATCCAAATCCTCCAATATCTACATCCACCCATTCTCCTCCCACCCTCCCTAATCCAAATCCCCCACCTCCTATGTCCACCCATATTCCACCCTTTATCCATAATCCAAATCCTCCAATTTCTACATCCAGCCATATCCCACCCACTTTACATAATCCAAATTTCCTACCTTCTACATCCACCTATACTCCTCCTCCTCCTTTTCCTAACCCAACACTCATACCATGTACTTCTAGCCATGCTTCTCAATCTGTTCTCACTCAAACTCTGCCATCCTCCACCTTTCCTTCCTTAGCCTCTACCACCTCAGTGCATGTCCCTCCTTCAATCCAAAATTCCTCATTTTCCTCCTCTTGCTATTCAATACCCTCATCTACACCTTCCTTTACATCGCTCCCACCCTCTAATTCTTCCCACACCACATCCTCTCTTTCTAATCACCCTCTACCCCCAACCGGCTATTCTCATTTCCCCTCATCCACACCAGGTTCCTACCCTCCTGTCCCTCCCACTGAAATTGGGTCATTTTCACAGTTCAACACCACCTCCCCCTATCTTTCAGAGATGGTACTCCATCCTCCTCTCATGCAAACCCTGGAGCCCTCTCTCCCCTCATGTCTCCCTCCCTCTTCTCCTGCTCAAGCTGCTCTTTACTCCTCCTTCCCCACCTACCCCCTCAGACTGTGCCAGGATCCCCGGTCCTCCTTCGCCATTCCATTCAGGCACATCTACGGGCAGCATCGGCATGGACACGTTCACGGCCAGGGGCCCTACCTGGAGATGGGGGCGAGGAGTGTCTTTTAAAGTAGAACGGAGAGAATTGCATGTGATTAGTACGTGTGATCACCTAGGCGCACATGGTTGATACCACTCAAAAGGTCATTAATGCCTCTTACAAAGTAATATTTGCTCCAGGATGACAAAGTACTGTATTCTGAATGCAAACTGTTGTGATGATACACTGTATGAAATATTTCTATTGTAATTCAAAGGTTTAGTGAAAGCAGGAGTACAGTAGTTTACCTAAAATAAACTATATAAACCTATAGGTTCTAAGGAAGAACAATTTAGTTTGCTGACTGAATGTTTATTTGACTATGCTCTTGTTGATGTAGAAGACAAGCAGTTGTTGAAATGTAAATGTGAATGTGTCCGTTAATTACTTTTTATCATTTTATCATTTTTTTTGTTTTGTTTATAAAGTAATAAATAAAGTGTGTTTTATATGATTTTACCTGTTTGTGACATTATTTCCAAAATAATTGTACTTGTGGTGGTACATTAACTTTAGGCAAATAAATGTTGTCAATCCAAATTAAAAGTAAAGTACAATTCTGAATATGCACTAATAATTTTTTTAATGATAGAACTAAATTCTAGATAGAATTACATGTTGAGATGTACATATTGTTGAATAAATGTACTGTATAAAATCACATATAATGTAAGTGCCATTTCCACAGGTTCTCCAAATCCTATTAGGTTATTAGGTTTAAACATTGTATTTCTGGATTCTGGATTATATTTTTCTGGTTGGAAAATGTTTTTATTTTTTTTTCATAAAGGAAAAACCTTTCTATAGACATCTGGAAATCTATTAAGAAAATCTTCAACAGAAAGAACACATTGAAATGCTCTGCATATTACCTTTTTCTATAATTTTATTTCGTCATTTTTTCTTTGTGTGTAGAAAATACTACGGAAAACATTTAGGATATTCTTATTTAAAAATAATTTAAAATGTGAAATTTTAAATGTCAGTGTACATTAGACATTTCACATGCATTGCTTCTTCATGTTCTTCTCTTCAGTACCCCACACACAACCATCAGTGAGCTAAGGCTAGCAATCCCTGCAGATAATTACCATTATATACCGTTAGATACAGCAGTACATACATACACATTACTACCCCATCTCTGAACCCACAAGAAGAACAAAATCAGCTGTCTATGAGGAAAAATGCAGTGAACATTTGAAAATCAGTGAAAAGCAATCAGAAATTAGCACTCCAAAACAGCAAATGTAATGACAAGAGCAAAGAAGGCAAAAAGTGGTACTAGATGTAATACACATTTTAGTGTTACAGTTCCATGTAACCCTATAATATACCATAACTTTTTTATATTTTTGGCTAATCATGTGCTTGTGTGTGTGTTCCAACTTCTAGTTCCAATTTTCATTTGCTTCTGCAGGATAGTTTACGCTTGCTTCCTGGTTTTATTACTGAAAGCTGAGAACACTGTCAGTGCTGCTGCTGCTGCTGTGTAAACTTGCCATGCAAGGCTCAAATGGTTCACCCAGTGCAGCGGCTGTTTGGCTCACTGGTTAAAGGTTGATTGCTAATGGCTGACCAAATTTCTGAATGAAGACAGACTCAGAGGAAGAGCTCCTGGCTAAATCCCATATGTGAGGCCTTTGCTTAGTGAATTGGCAGATTTTCTTGACCACCAGTTTTCTGGCCAGTCTGTACCAGCTTCAACTCAGATATGCGACTTTTTTCAGTCCCTCGCTTTGCAGTGATTAGACTTACACACCTTCATATGTTTACACTCAACACTACCAAATATAGAGCACTTCTTACTTAAACAGTGGTTGACCTGAACTTATTTTAAAATTAACATTTAGGAGCTGTCATGAGTTAAATCAGTCATAATAAAATGCTTACATTTTCCATATTCATTAACCTTTTTATCTGTGCAGGGGGAAAAGCAGACACTGAGAACTAAGCTGAAAAAGGTATGGAAACTCACAATTTTCTCAATTTATATTGTTTTTTCAATAAGACCCTTTTAATCGCAGTCTCAGTCTTATTTTTACATTGTCTGCCCACTCTAATGTGTCTGAAATTGTCTTTTAGTATGTATATTCTGTGACACCGGTCCATCTAAAGAAAATAAAGAGAAAAAATAAAAAACACATTTGTTCTCAGTTTAGTGCTGAGAAGCATTGTTGGAGTGGGAGAGGGATGGTAATTAGTAACAAGGTGATAATGACCCTTCTTGCACTCCCCCTCTTTCCATTTGGTTTCAAACATTCTTAAGAGAAGACAGAATGGGTTGGAAAACTGTGACTTCTTCTGAAAAGAAAAAATGCAATACATCTGTTTGAGATTACAATTCATGAATGCAAACATGAATCTGTGAATTCTTTAGTAATATGTTTTAACTTTTGTTGTGTTTTATTTACCAGATGAGCAATAAAACAGAAATAATTATATATATTCCTCTTAAGTTCTAAAACAAAGGCAAATGAAAAATTGTTTCCAAAAAAAAGTTAAATTCTCATTTGACAGTTTATTGAATTAAAAATACTAATGATACGTAAATCATCCTTCCAACCCAACTCTTATCCCTGTACATTGCCTTCAATCCCATGATTATAATATAATTTATCTGAACTTTCCCTGTCTTTAATTCGGCACTTTACGAGATTTCTTCCATGCTCACGCTGACTTCCAGCTCTCTGATGCTGATTTGTCCTATTCGGACAGCCCCTGTCTCTCCACCTTTCCCTGCACTCCTCCCTCTATCTGCCTCCAGTCAGTCTCAGTCTCCTCCTCAGCTCCTGTCTCAGGAGGTCACGCTCCTTGCGGATGCCCTGCAGCACGGTGCGGTTTTCCTGGGCGCGGCGCACCAGGTAGGGCAGCGTGTCGTCCACTGAGCCATAAGGCATAGACTTGTATATCAAGTAACCCTGCTGGGCTGAGACAGAGAAGGACGGAGAGGAGAGGGAGAGGGGGAAGCAAAATGGGAGAAGAGTGGTGGGGAGGGGAAAGCGGACAGATTATAATATTGACTATATACGATACATTTGCACTACCGCTGACAGTGGTGTCTTACCCAGTGTAAGAGAGACATGGTCACACATCCCCAGCAACTGTCCAAAACACACTGAGCCAGCTTGCTTGTCTATGCCCAACTCTGCCATCCTGACACAGAAAAGAAATATACTCACATACAGTCACAAGACAACAACATAACAATATTGTAACAGTATAAGAGAGGGTTAAAACAGTTATGTGTACTGACAGCATGGACAACACAATACAGTATTATATACACATCATACCGTGAAACTGCATGTCTGACTGACTCCTCATTGTGCGTTGCCACAATGAGTCGAAAACGCTGGGGATGCTGGGATATCAGGTCCAATAAGATGTCCAGAGAGCCGTTATAACTGCAATCACACAATGCCGCATGTACAAAAAAAACAAAGAACATACAGAACATATTACCACTCATGAAAACAGACACATGCCAGTCCTTATGCATGTGCACACGTACACATATTCTCCAATCTCCCCACCCAGTTTCCCCTCAGCCACCTGTCATTGGTGTGCTCCCATGACTGTTGAATGGGATCTGGCCTACTCTCTTGATTGGCCAGTTTCCTCTCTTTGTCCATGTAAGCCCCTCGCACAAGTTTCACCCCCAGACAGAAGGACTGATTGACAGACTGATTGATCGCATCAAGCAAGCAAGATGTTGATTCCTAAACAAGGGTGGTTAAACATCAATACACAAGAGTACGCACACATCATTACCAACACAGACACAGACAAATATGGCAGTTCAGAGAAATGAGATATTGGAAATATTGCTGGTTATATAAAACAGATGAACACGAGATAGTGGAAATATTGTTGGGTCTATAAAAAAGACAAGCAACAAAACGTTAATCAAAGCAAAGGATGAGTACAATGTTACGGGACCAAGAAAGGAAGAGGGGAAAAACCAGTGGAGAGATGCACAACCTTCAAGTAGCACTGATAGGTGTTCCAGATCCAGGCTTCCTTCTGATTGAACTTCTTCATCATTGCCATGGTTATGAGGGCGAGGGCAGGGTTCATGTAGGTGTATTCTGCATCAACCAAAACCCGTACCTTCATGACACTTGCCTGGAGGGGATATACAGAAAGTAGTTTAACAACAAGAACATGAGCATATGAAACTATTATCTAACATGTCAGGGATGGATGAAAACCATCTCTGTCCAAGTGCCTCAGACATTTGTGGAATGTCTTTTTTTAAGTTGTCACAGTACTGAGCTGTGGCTTTTTTGGCATTTAATTGTAAAAGCCTGTGATAAATTCAAACACATTAGTGATATAATTCATCAATGTATTGTGTGAACCTGTATGTTAATAATATGTTATTTATGCATTTACATAATCATGTGTGTAAATCTTTTTGTTAATTTCTATATTATGTAATATCATAATGTATAAGGGTAGACAATCTTCAGGAAGCTTCTAATTTTTTATCATTTCTAGTAAAAAATGTTATCATACTTAACATAACACTTGCTTGCTATATTACACTATATAAGAAGTATTGTAATGAAGAATATTCATCATATTTGATTTGTGGTTCATGGTTTATTTGGCAAGGGTGCTAGAATATGAATTATTCCACATAAACCCACACATTTGGGCAAGAAAAATTATTTTATAATAATTATATATTATGCCAAATGTATTATTTATTTCAGTTAAAATTAATCACAGTCTGGTATCTTGGCTAATTGCATTTACATGTAAAAGGCGAAGGATGTGTGGGTACTTTGTGTGTCTTATGAGAGAGTCACTATTGGCATGCAAGTCTGTCCAAGTTGCAAATTAGCAATAAATGCTATTTCTGTTCCTACCTCTCCCACTTTGTTCAGTCTCTGGAGGCCACAGAGAAAGTGCGTATTTTCACTCTCTGTTAAACCGGAGAAGTTGATAAGCTGGGAGAGAGAGAGATTGAAATACATCATTGGAATGACTGCACTGGACACAATAGACAAGCACAGAGAGGAAGAATATACTCATTTCTGATTAAAAAATGGTTTACCTCTCCATCCATGGCGCTGACCAGAAGATCTAGATCATACTGTTCTTCTGACAGAAGGGATGTCAGTTTGACCTGAGTCAGAATAAACAATCAATATGAAACAACCAATTTACTCAACAATAATATAATTCAGTCAGATCGGTTTTCATTACAGTATCAGTGACTATGAGGAAGGAAAACAGGATTAACACAAACATTAAAAATAAATAAATAAATAAATTAAAATAATAACATAGCATCACTCACACAAAGCTCTGGGCTTAGTAGTGCAGTTATCTTCAGTTGCATCATGGGATCTGTAGTCAAAGCATTGCTACTGGATAATCGCACACATTCTAACATGGCCTCAAGGTTGTCATTGTAGCGACGCTCCCTGTTAATGTCATGATGAAAATAATGCTATCATACTTCTGATATGAGCATTTGGGAATTAAAATGAATAAATTGTTTTGAATATCATTTGTTGATCAATGAAAGACATTGTGTTTTATAAACGGTGATATGGTGATCAAACCCTGTGCTTTCTCCAAGGTCCTCCTCAATAGGCACAGCCAGCATAGGGCGCAGTCCCAATGAGCTCATTTTCTCCATGGCAACAGCAATCTCCCCTTCAGTCTCCCCAGCAACAAACTGGGCATAGACTGTGGGCCGGAGAATCAGCGAGAAACCTCTCTTACCCAGGAGAGAGCGAGCAAGAGACATAAGCTGAAAGAGAGAGAGAGCGAGAGAGAGAGACAGAGAGAGAGAGAACCATAACATAATACCCCGAACCACCATGTTTCATCGAGGGGGGCTTTGGATCTTGGGCAGTTCCTTTTGGCCTCCACACTTTGCTCTTGCTATCACTATGATACAAGTAAATCTTCTTTATTCCTTTTTCTTAGGAGTTAACAGGAAATTGTTGTTTTTTGCCAAATCTAAAAATATCATGACCGTTTAAGGTCTGGTCACCTTGAATGCCAGACCTGAAGGTTCTTACCCATCCAAAATTTTCTGTTTATGAGATTTAGGCACATAGTACAATAACCCACAGTAACCGGAATTGTCTAAATTTGTATCTGTATCCAGAAAAATGAAACAATGAAAATCTGTTTTATATAACTATGCTTTGGCTCGAAATGTATAAAAATGTGCTATGTACAAACGATTTTTGGAACAAATCCCATTGTCCTATCTGAGAGCAGCTGCTTTTCTTCCCTTGAGATCTTAATAAAGAGAAAAGTTTGTTTCATTGCTCTCTGCCTTGTGGAAATCTTTTATTGAGGGATATAGTTTAGTGTAATTTCCATGACATCAGTCCACAGATTTTTCCAGAACTCTGTAGGTTATTTTAGGTACTTGTATGCAAACTGTAACCTGCCCATCCAAAAAATATGCCTTTGCCCTATACATTATAGAGATCACTGTATATATAAACACATGTTGCATCAATGATGGTCAATGGAGGTCCACAAAGCTCCTCCTTTTTGTTTTTTTTCCTTTCTGGGACCTCTGAGATGCACCAGTCACCTTCCTCACACAGACACTTTTGTCTCAGCAATTCCTGATTAACAAATTAAGCGTTGTGAACAATATATAAATTTCATATGGACAATATGAAAAATCAGACAATGTGCAATTAGTCACTGACATTGCACTGTAACAGCAGTGGAAGCTCCCCTCCCTTCCCATCTCTCACTCACCTTTCCACTGTTGTTGACCAGGATAGGGAATGAGCAGAATTTGAACACTCCCAAAGCTCGAACCAGCTCTCGAAGGCTCTTCACATGGAAGGCACTGGAATCCTCAAAGCTCAGGGCTGCTGGGCGGGCACTGCCACCCGGGAAAGGGCAAACTGCAAGGCGCTTTCCATTTAGTGTTCTGGGAGCAGCTGTTCCCAGGAGACGGACTGACAGTAAGTGATGGAATGATGGGCGAATAAGAAGTGACCTCACAGATGCCATGTATACTATCTAAGACTGAATTGATGGTAAACTGTGTCTGTTGGTACTTTTAATAGTTCCCTATATTGTAAACTATGGGTCACTTATTCCACCTTTTGTAATTGTCTTGAGTCCTCGGTAGCTTTTTCAGCTTGCTACATTATATGTTACACATACGTTTATGTAATATACAGCAAACCGTTTCACACACACTGCAGCAATGTCAGTCTCAGTGTCTCCCAATGCTCTGAATGGCCTGTTAATATTCCTGGTGGGAAGATTCACGAGTGATGACAACCACATCAGAATGATACCATGATCGAGAAATAGATTGAGGAAATATAGAGAGGGAGAGAGACAAAAACACAAAGAAGCAAACACTGACAATCAGACTCAATTGGACAGATAACCAGAGACAGACATAAAATGAAGCCTACTTTCATAAAATTATGAAAATTTTGTTCCCTATTCATATGCACACAAAAATATTTGTCATGCAAATAGAGCATATTTATTCTACATTTGAATTAGTAATAGTAATACTTACAAAATTTTAACTGAGGCAATCCTTACGGTGGGTCCAAAAAGAGTGGCGCCAGTGAATGAATTATGGAAAGACAAACCAGAAGAATAAAGAGGAGGAGCACCCAGAGGTCATACGTTATTTTTTTGGGCAATGCGTTAGTTAATGAGTGACTTTCAAACTTGAATTTTGAGTCACTGTTCATTGACACACGAACATCTGCATCTAGGTTGTCTGTATATATGTTATGATAATTTTGATGATATTTCAGTATCAGTGTTCACATAAATGGCAATTGTTAGTCAATCTGTATATACAGCAGGTGTCATGTCAACTTATCTGGTTTCAACTTCGGTTTTGTTTCATTCATATTTGAAATGACTACCTGAATGACCGCAAGAATTTAGGCAAAATTATCCTGGATCATTTTTCAATCTTGTTAATAATTTTTAATGTCAAAACTGTTCGCCATTTTCAGCCTCACTTTTATTTGTTTCAGACTGTCCTAATTGTTGTCCCTCCCCACTTCTCAGCATCTAGGTCTGACTCGAGCTTCTCTCCCTCTCTGTCTCAAATCCCTTCAAACAGCCAGGAAAAACAAGAAACTAAAGGAACTTAGGAAAGAGACTGATAACAAGGGAAATTCACAGATGTAAATATGGCCAGCGGACCAGTGAGTGAAATAGCCAGGTGTTAAACAGATGGGGTGAGTGACTGGGACTTTGTCCTCAACGTTAAACCATGTCTGTAACGTTAAGGGAACAATTTCTGCAACAGCAAAATGTTAGCTTTACTGTCAACATGGACTGAACTGAACCAGAGTACACACACAACCTTCCTCTCTCTAATAGTTAAACAGTGAGCTGCGGACAGACTCTCTTGGAGTTACAATAACAACTTCCTCTTGGTATACTTCATGCAACTGAACATATCACAAAGTAACTTCTTAAATCATTTGAATATAGCCCACACAGTCTTGTTTTTCAATACATTTAATGGTAAATGAGCCAAATATGCAAAAATGTAAGTTGTTGTATCCTGAAATACAAAAATTTTAACTCTTATTCTTTAAAGTTTTCCTCAGTCTACACCTACCACGATTTTCAAAACTAAAAGCATACTATAAACACCCGTGTGCTTTCAAATGAATATGTTGTGTGAATTCTTTCAAATGTTTAGTGAGATTTGCTTTAAAGGTGCAGTATGACACCTTTACCACTAAAGTACCATGCTACAGCTGTTGCTAACAGAGAATGAGAATCAGCATCTCAGGTTGTGTTTATGGCCTCAAAATTTGTATTTTAAATCAAATATTTTATGACCAAAATGACATCACTATGTGACATTTAAGCATTTAACAGATACTCTGATATAGAACGACTTCCAGAGTTTTTACATTTAATAATTCATATAGCTGGATATTAACTGAAGCAATTCAGGTTTAGTGCCTTGCTCAAAGGTACAATAGCAGTAGTGCACTAGCAATTTGACCTACAACTTTTGAGTTGTAAAGCCAGTTCCCCAACAGTTATGCTATACTGCCACCAACAAATTTAACGGCACGACCGGAGCTGCTTAAGTCTTGCTGGTGTTCATATTTGGTAGCACCATTACAATGGCAGATGGTGCAAGCAAGTGACCTGCTCCAGTTGGCCCACTGAAATCATTAGCATCTGAGGCCAAGAGAAATATGAATATGTCAACAGCAAACCAAAGTAATAAAAGCCAATTAGAGAGAGCATGTTCCAAGACAAGTCAACTTTGGTGAATTCATTAACTAACATGGCCATAGTTGTGTTTGAAAATGGCAGGTAGGCCCTTTGGCTACCATAGCTATCAGATATATCTATGGTTTTGAAAGAGGAGTGGTTGATGGGGCACATTTGGCAAGACTAAGATTATTGAGGTTTCATGAAAAACAGTGATGTTGGCATGGAAGTTTGAGGGCATGAACTTGGGGCAACTGTGGTTGAAAGCACATACTCCCGGACCATGATGTCCATGCAACAAGTCTGAGATACAAGGCTAAACAGATGTTCAAACAAATTGGATGACTGCTCATATTCATTTAGGGAAATGAATGACTTCAAGATAAACAATACTGCATGAGACGAAAATGAATCGCCTACCATTGGTCACCAAAAATTCCAAAAGGGGTCATTTGTTTATCAAGTAAAAGTAAACATAAACAGAACTTCAGAGTCTCAGCTAGTACTTTCACCAACACCATACTGAAAAGGTTGGGGTTTAACAGCATGCATTTAGTTCAGCAACAGAAGTCGCCCTTACTCAGTTGTTATACCTGTACAAAAATGTATGTTTTGCTAATTTCTTGTAAAATTTAATGTTGATAAACAAGGGGATGACGCAAAATCTGCAGAAGGGTTGCAAATGTCAGACCCAACAGTAACTACACACTGCACTCTTGGGGTTTATTTACAATTCATTACAATTATATTTGTTGCCCACTGGAGTTACCAGACTGTCGGCACTGGCATGGTCCAGATTTGATTCAAGACAGTGGGGCTCATCCATACTCGAACCAAATGAGCCACCCAGTAGCCTCCAAATGTAGTGACATTTAAAAATATAAACATGCATGCACTTTTAACTTTACTTCATATTATTAATTTGAACAGAATGGCATATGCTTAGCACAGTTGCTAATACACATCCGGTTATTCGCAAATTCCAGCTTGTTTTTTCCCCCTCTAAAGTCGTATGAAAAAATCTGAAGTCACAGGTCACGGTTTTGGGCTGGTTTGGAAACTTAATATGCAACTAGGTTTTTTTTCTTCACATTTCTGGCTACTATTGTTCAACAACACAAGCTGGCTAACTAAGCTATTCTGCCCCCCACCCCCTCCCCGGTCCGCAATCACAAAGATCAAAAACAATTTCCACATGCACGGAGCAGGTAAAGCTTTCTCCTTTTCTGCTTATTGTGTAATAATTATATTATATGAATGAAATCAGAAACTGTGCTGCGTTGTTAGCGATGCAGCACTCATAATGTTACCAATGCTAACACGCAGCAAAGCTGTCATGGCCACTTGTCAGAAAGATTAGAATTTATTTTTGGACTGTTGCAGTTACAAAGACAGAACTCATGTTAGACTACTACTTTCTTTGTGCACTTACTCAGCTGACGTGGAGGGGAGGTGGGGAGAGGGCTAACCAATAAATGTTAAATGTGACACGCAGACAATTTGTCACATCTGTTTAGGATATGTAAAATACTTAATATGAATTACTTAATATTTACTTAATTTAATATATGCAATGGACTATTATTGTGCGAGAGGTTACAGACCCCTGCCAACCTCCCTTCCCCATAGACTACCACCACAAATCATTTACAGACCTGTGGGAAACACTGAATGACACTCAGGACAGTCCCATGTTGCAAACACACATGCAAGAAACGGCAATCTGATAAATTGAATGAATAATCTTTATTTTTTATGGTTCAAAGTCATGGGGTAGATTTCACCTCTAGCTTTTCTTATTGGTACAGTCTGCCAACACATCTGTGTAAAAGTACTGTCAAGATATAGTCTATATTCTTGCTTACACAACTGCCGGATGTCTATCTTTAAATGAACTATTCGGCCAAACTCGGGAAAAAAGAAACAACTTGTATTTAACTATGGATATTTAAAGGGTATGTATGTTAACATTCATTAACATGTCCATATCTCTGAATGATATGAATCGGGACTGAGTTTTCTGCCTTGCTTTACCAGCTCAAGTGTCATCTCAATGCAAGTAAATGAAAAAGAAAACCATGATGTTTAGAAGTGGATTCTGTGCTATACGCTAACTGTATACAGTCAGATATGCAGCATCGTTTTAAACTGTGGATAGCACTGAACAAGCAATTGAGAAATGGACCATGAACTGTGTTTTGGTGCAAACGGGCCTAATGTGAGGGAGGGGTTCTGCCGGATCAGTACGAGCTCTGGTTCTGGTTCCGGTAGCCGCCTCGCTGGTAGCCCTGCTTCTGCTGGTATCCACCCTTCTGATCTGAAAGGGAAAGACAGGGCGTGCGTCAGAACGGCACACGCACAACCGGCAGCCTACTCGACACAACGCTACATTAACACCACCACAGAGACAGAACAGTGTTTAGTCACAATGAGTTAAGTGACAGACAGAAAGAAAAAGAAATTTACTGGTGTACTTCAAGGGAGGAAGAGAGCAAAAGTGAGAGGAGGGGAAAACCAAAACAACATCTTTATAAGAAAGGGCACTCCTGCTGGTTGCACAGGCACAGTGGGGAATCCGCAGCACACTGTGACCACAGCATATACAACAGCTTTAAAACAGAAAAAAGAAAGAAAAAAAAACAATAAAGCGGTGAATTAATAAGTTAATTGTTTCATAAGCACCTCGTTGGTAACCTTGCTTCTGCTGGTAACCCCCTCTCTGTTCTGAAACCGCACAGTGAAAACAGTTTAGAGACAGCCGATGGCCGCGCATAAGCGTGTATACACACACACACGCCCACCCACACACCCGCGCGCGCGCACACACACACACACACACACACACACACACAGACCCACCTGCGCACAAACAAACGCACGCACACACACCAACTGCCAGATGACCAATGATACAATGAACTACACAATCAACTCTGCACAATTATGGCGTTTGCAGCACACCTGACACACATTAAAGGAACATGCAGGTGTCCAGCCAGAGATGCCTCAATGCTTGTATGCTTGGACAGGTCATCCCAACTGATTTCCACTGTTTACACCAAGGGATCGTTTTGTCACTTTTCAGTGTATTGCAGGAAGCCTTCAAAATCTTTTGCAGGCCTTCTTACCTCTCTGATATCCCTGCTTCTGTTGGTATCCACCCTTCTGGTCTGTAAGAGATGAAAACCAGTATCCCGATTAGAAAGCATGACACATTGATGACATATCAGCATTTTCAATGACAGAATATTGACTGTTCTAAAAACGGAAATATTAACACCCACTAAATCCATAGTACAACAGCAGGCAGGGTTGCACGGTATACCGGTACTGGAATAGTATGAAATACAGAACTTGAAAACCGTAATATACCAGCATTTTGAAAATTCCAATATTTTTTTGCACGTCATATTTGTGAAGTGACACTTGTAGAAAGCATTGTGTGAAGATCTGCCACTGCAGTAGTTACCCCTGTTGAAGTAGCCCCCATAGATGCCCTGCTTGAGGTCAAACACCCTCTCGTTGTTCTCCACCAGGCCGCCCAGCTTCTCAGCCAGCTGCAGGGCCATGTTCTGCAGGGAGGTGGGCTCCGTGCGGTGCATCACCACTGTCTGTGTGGGCTGATCCAGAGATGCCTACAGGAGGGCAGGGGCGACAACCAATCAGAGGTCAGAAAGCATTACAGCACCGCACTGATCACATGTGCACCTATACTCCTCAAGGGAGGCCAATAGGCAGTTTACCATGGCCTCAAATGTCATGCAATCTTGCCAATGATGACCTTGCAAAAGGTGAATGAACACACAGGAAGCCAGTGAATGCCAACAGCTGGAATCCCCACAAAACTTGCTTACCATGAGCTCTTCGTTAATGATCATCTTGCTGATGATGCTGTGGACTGTGGGCAACTCAAGCTCAAACATCTCTGAGAGGGTCTCCATGCTAAAGAAGAGAGAGACACTTAGAAGGGCTCAGAACACACACACTCACTGGGCAACACAAACCTAGTCCTGTGAGAGAGTGCCTAGTGGGCCCTTCAGTAAAAGCTTTCTGAACAATTCCAGGCATGGAGTATAATAAGTTCACCATTCTCAGCGTAAAGGAGACTGAATACCTGATGGAGTCGTAGACACTGCTGTAGGTGAACAGGTAGGTGCGCAGAGACTCTTCCTGGATCTTCCTGCAATCAAAAAAGCACCCAAACAGAATCGCAATGGTGAGAAACAAAAATCACACTTGCATTCAGGTGCCAGGAGATAATGATGATTAAAATAAGACTCATAAACCCGATCCTATGTGCTTTGTGAACGTGAACTCCGTGGCTGACGGACCCCACCTGACGAGCATCTCGCGGACCCTCTGCGTCTCGGGGAACAGGTCCCACACCTTGCTGTTCATCTTCTCATTGATGATGAAGGAGTGGCAGGTGCGCCAGTCGCCCATCTTCATGGCCTTGCTAGCGGCCACCACGTGCTCACGCATGCTCTCGGGAGGCCCTGAGGTCAACCCAGAGGAGAGAGCTCACATTCTGCACTCGACTGATTTCCACAGAATTACAGGGAGGCACCACTGACTGCTGGACCATGTAAATAATACTTTTCCGGATGGAATAAAACTATTTCAGGACCTCGCATTGTCAAACCACATGCTGTATTTGTTGATGCAAAAAACTTAAATATTTCAAACAAACCATAAAACATATTTACATCAAAAAGAATATTGCCCATGTGTCTATTCCTGCCTCAGTAATAGTGGTACAACCCCCCCCCCCCCACAAAAAACGGTAAACTAATCCCAATGCTCTGTATAGTGCTGCAATGCATTGGGCACTCGGTGACCCCAAAAGCTGCTACACTGGAGGAGCCAGTCACAAGTCAGGAAGAATGAAGAATGGGGGTTGATAGTTACCCAACAGGGGCTGCCTCTCTCCAACCCTGAGCTGGTGGTGGAACTGCTTGCTGATCATCCTGCGTCGGGCGTCAAACTCGTGCGCCGCCATGTAGGGGATCTCCAGCAGCATGGCGGACACCAGGTAAACGCACTCCAGGAGCTCCAGGTTAATGTGCATGTGGAATGGCACCTAAGGACCAAAGAGGCTCAATACCAACCAGGACACCGACATTCAGAAGCTATACTGATATGGACTGAAAGCAGCTAAACTGAAATGGTCTATGCTATTCTACTGGGTCCTCCTCCCAATTTATGGTTGAACAAGCTCCTTTCAGACACTGCCTCCAGCAAAACCGAATGACATTACATTTATTTGGCAGATGCTTTTATCCAAAGCGACGTACAATAAGTGCATACTGAAGGTCATTTGAACAACTACAAAACACAGGTCCAACCAGGTACAATGCTCATTTTGTAACAGTTATGATTGGACAGTTAGCGGTGAAATATTCAGTGCTGGCCCTGCAAGTTCTCTGTGGCCGTTACCTGCCGTCTCTTCTCGATCTTCTCCTGCTCGGCGTTCCTCTCCTGCATGTTCCTCATCAGCAGGCCCTGGCCCAGCAGCTCCTTGGCGCGGCCGCTGGACTGGATGTCCAGCAGGGCGTTGTGGGCGTCCTTGATCATGCCCTGCCTGAAGGCGCAGATGCCCAGCTGCACCATGGTGCGGTTGTACAGGATCTGTGGGGGGGGCCAGAAAGCGTCACGGGTGGGCTCGACTGAAGCGTGGGTTTGGCATTAGTTTCACCCGAAACCCGAACGCACCGAACATTCATGCTAACATTCCGCTGTAGGCCGGGTGTGTACCTGCACAGGGGGGTCGGCGTGCTGGATGGTGTCCTGGAGGTGGCTCATGAGCATGAGGTCCCGGGCCTGGTACCAGCGGCTGTGCAGGGCGTGGTGGTAGATGTGGCACAGGATGGCGCAGGTGCGGATGCGGTCGGTGCGATCCTTGGCGTAGATGAACTTGCAGAGGCGGTCCATCACCACGGCGCTGTCCTCGCCCTCGCTCTCCTCCTGGTCCTGCTCAGACTGAGGAGGGGGAAATAGCGATGGTTAATACTCACCCAGCTGAAGACTGTATCCCAGCTAATACAAAATGGAATCACAATGTTACTGGAATGTTCTGTCAATGTTTTAACATTGCCACTGCATGGCGGCAACATTGTGGGAATGTTTTGTGCTAGCTGGGAGGTGATCCCTGCCTCAGTTCAGACAAAATAAACGCATCGAAACAGGGAGGACGTGAAAGCACTCGTTTCCTCTCATGTTTTACCTACGTGTGCCCCTTTCAGGTGTTCACCTAGAGAAGCATCCCTGGACCTTTGCCCTTACCTTGGACTCCCCCTGCAGCCCCAGGCTCCGGCGGTGGGCCTTGTAGTCGAACTTGTAGTAGGTGTGCATGATCCTGCGCAGGTAGACGCGGCAGATCTCCTCCGTGCTGCCCTTGTTCTCCAGGTACTGCAGCAGCCGGTCGATGATCCCGCACACGTGGCCCTCGTCCTTCAGGTTGTCCACGTACTCTGCGGGACGGAGCGGGAGAGAGAGACGCGTCAAGCCTCAGAGGGCAGCAGACGGACGGGGAGGCGTGACGGCGCGGTGTCATGTCAGAACGCGCGTGATGGGGACAGGAAGCGGGACGTAGACGAGTATGGGGATCAGGTGTCCGTCAGCGGGCGGCTCACCTTGCGAGTGGGGATCCGTGTTCTGCATGATTTTGGTGAACTCCTCGTCCATCCTTTCAACCAGAGTCAGAATACACCCTCGAACCCTGAATGGCTGAATAAAGCAGAAAAATATTACTACGCCAAGCAGATGAGCACTCTCTATAACACAGTAGAAGCTGCCAGATACAAATGGAAATTGTTCAGTATTGAGGTTTGAAAACTGATGTCAAAACACACCAGATACAAAAATGTGAACACTGGCTGTGATTGTTATGATATAATAGCATTCCAATATTTCTACTTTTATTTTGCAGCTGTAGTTTAATAACCACTAATGAAAACAGTAGTAATCTGGATCTCAGATCTCTTTTCATATCTTGTTTAGTTGACCTACCAGTCCATAACTAATTTTCACATCCCTGAGGTTGTAGTGTACATCAAAATATTCATACCTGGTCAGATACGGCCAAGTTTTCACTATCCTCTGCAATATTTTCTCCAATGAAAATGTTGCTGTTGTCAAACAAGATGTCCAGCAGTTCATCAATACATTCCAGGCACTTCTTCCACATATCAGCCTGGAAAAGCCAAAGAGAGAATAAGGTTTATACAGCCCACACAAGACTGGACACAGGAGAGTTGGAACCATTGAGAAAGGCCAGATGGGGGTTTGCACGAACAGGCAAGATTCATAACACCAACAATGACAGTGCAACGGTATCATTCAATAGATTGCTTTGACATCTTTGTTCACCTCCAGCCTCTCAACTCCCACAAATATCCAAAAGACTGCTTATTTATGGATGTATTGTCATAAATAAATGCATAAAACACTACAAAGACTAGACAAGTCTGACCTTCATGAACGCAGCTAGGTTGGGGTTGTAGTCATAAAGCGAGGCGACGATGTTGAATTTAATCTTGACCAGGATGCCCTCTCCCAGGTTGTTCTCCATGGAGATGGCAGCCAGGGCGTGGAGAAGCTCAATCTGGGCAGCTCTGAAGCACAGGGGTACAGTGAACAGTCAGGGTGCGGGGATAAGTCTTAATGCAGGTCGTGTTCAAGACTCAAAACGTTTGCTCTGCCACAGTAGAGGGGTACGGTTCCAAACGACATCAGAACACAGCCACCTTTACATGTTGACTGCGGAGGGGGCCATTGCAACAGCGGTGCGGGTACTTGTGGCACAGGTTTCACGAGGGGGTTTTAAAGCCGGCGGATTTTGGGATGCTCATTCTACCTGTCAGTCCCCTTCTTGCCACGAGCCTGCAGGATCTCGTTGAGCTTCTTCACAACGACAGCAGTGTTGATTTCTGTACCCTTAGCAAACATCTTGGGCTTTTCCTGAGAGTGAAAAG
Organism: Anguilla rostrata; assembly: GCF_018555375.3. Lineage (NCBI taxonomy): Eukaryota > Metazoa > Chordata > Actinopteri > Anguilliformes > Anguillidae > Anguilla > Anguilla rostrata. Next base: position 39,336,376 of record NC_057934.1, on the reverse strand, counting down.
GAGGAGGCAGAGAACAGGAACTGGCTTACTGCGCAGAAAATTACATGGGACATGGTAAATGGTAAATGGACTGCATTTATATAGCGCTTTTATCCAAAGCGCTTTACAATTGATGCCTCTCATTCGCCAGAGCAGTTAGGGGTTAGGGGTTAGGTGTCTTGCTCAAGGACACTTTGACACGCCCAGGGCGGGGTTTGAACCGGCAACCCTCCGACTGCCAGACAATCGGTCTTACCTCCTGAGCTATGTCGCCCCCTACATGGGACATGGGACATCAAGTTAACACTCTACAAGTAAGGGCCCTCCAGCCCCGGAGTGCTTGTTCTATAGAGCTTCCAGCAGTTACTCATTCATAATAAATGGCCCCGTTTTGCTCATGCATTCAGAACGAAGATCCCCGGATGCAAGATGAAAATCATCCAGGGTACGGGATACTCCGATACCTTTTACTTTCTTCACCCTTTACCTTGACAAGGGGCACCCCTCCTTTGACCTTCTCCCAGCCTCCCTCTTCTCCCTCAGCCCCCTCTTCCTCTTCGGCCTCCAGACGCTCCAGCTTCCTGTGCCTCTTCTTCCTTTCCTCTTTCTTCTTCTCGCTCGTGTGCCGTTCGCCGTCCTGTGTCCTGCGAAAAACAGGTCGACGCAGTTCATACAAAGAGACACCGAAACTGCCCGGCCACTACAGTATCCAAACAGCACATCGCTCCACAGCAGGGGATGGATCCACATATTCAAATACCTGAAATTATCTTCAACCCTAAAAACTGAATTCAATTCACTGTTGGCATTTATTTATTTTACAGTGCCATAAGAGTGAATAAATGGCTGTGAATAAATTAAAACAGACTGTTTGCTAATTATATCGCTGGTCTGAAGTCCACCCAGAGCTCAATTTAAGTAAAAGGTGTGTGAAATGGGGCACAGTTAGCCCTGAGCCACTCTTGTGAGGGAATATGGATTTAACTAACAAAGAGCAGACTGAAACCACTTAAAGGAAGGGAAGGAAGATGAGTACCAAATTAATAAAAATATACAAATGGCCAGGGAGACTATAAAATATACAAAAGGGACTAACTTCTTGAGGAAGACTACGGCCAGAGAAGCACTCTTCCCTTCATCGTCTTCACTCTCGCTGCCGCTGTCAACAGTGTCTGCGCCCCAGTCTTCGTCGTCCTCGTCATCGTCACTTTCTGACTCTTCATCCTGAGAGAAACACACAAACCTTCAAATTGTTTTACTGGCATGGTGAATAAACATACATGCAGACAAACCTCTGTTCTAAAAGAAGCTAAATACAAGTACAACATTCACCTAACATGAATGCCAATCAAAGAAGCACTGCACCATTGTCTCTCATAGTGAACATTAAGGAAATGTATCCATTTTTGTATAGAAGTCAAATACATATTGTAATTAAATTTATAATCCAGGTTGCATCAGCATAAACAAACTTGCTTACCGCTGCCCCCTTCAGGAACTTGCTAGCATCTACAGGTGGCTCACTGGTAGGCTTCTTTTTCAAGAAGCTCTTCACAGACACTCCACCCTCCTCTCCCTCTTCTCCCTCTCCCTCACTCTCTGAAGAGGAGCCTAAAGGAAGAGTGTGCAGGAGAAACACAGGCCACAAGCAAGATGTGGTTGAATAAAATACAGTAGAAAGTGGAAGAAAACGGGAGGTATTTGCAATATTTACAGCTGTAATTAGGTAAAAGCACATCACTTGTCACCACACAGCTTTGACAGTGAAACCTACTCAATATATTTATTAAAGCCTTGTCACTAGAAATGAATGTCACATGACACAGCTTTGATTCTCCTCACCAGATTCCCCTTCATCCTTCTCTTCCTCCTCATCTGCAGACTGCTCTGGGTTCTGTGGGCAGGAGACAGTTCTTATTGAGAAATAACATTACATTGCATTTATTTGGCAGACGCTTTTACCCAACGCGACATACAATAAATGCATATCGAAAGTCATTAGAACAATGACAAAACAGAGGTCCAGTCAGAGACAATACTTATTTTGTAGTAGTTATTCATAGCTATGAATACATTAAGTCCAGTTCACATAGTAAACATTACTCTGACCTAACTTAGGCTAAGTCATACGAGGAGGCATGACAAGCTACTACAACAACAAGATAATAATACAAAGTACAATATGAGTGCTGGATGGAGGTTCGTGTAACATGAAAGTGACACATGAGGTACATGTGTAACGTGAAAGTGCTACAGGAACAAAGTAGAGGGATTTAAGTGATGAAAATGTTCCCAGATTGGGAGTGTCACACAGAGTAAGAAATGCACATTACTGTGAATGTACAATAGTGTTGGACACAATGTGGTATCACAGAGGTCTAATGAACCCCTCCATTATGGTCTCAGGGCAATCTGCAAAATTGTAACGGGCAACAACACAAACACACAGCTGCAATGGAGAGTGTTAAATGATACATGGACTCATTCAGGCAACTAACCTCCTTGTAACTGGCGATTTCAGTCTCGTAGTCACGGTTATATTTGCGAATCTTCTGTCGAAGGGTACTGAGGGCCTTGGCATTGTTCTTGTTCATCTTCTTCTTCCCCTCTTTATCCTCCCACAGCTGAAAGAGAAAAGTCAGTTAGTCTTGCAGGAGTATATCTCAACGTTCAACAACAAACCCAGTTCTCAGTGAAGTAAAAAGAAATAAATAGCTGTAACGAAGGTAATATACCTGATTGAGGTAGTCCTCCAAGTCAGCCAGAAGGCGGATGTAGAACGGAGGCACTCCCTCCTTGTCTACTATAGTCTTACTCTTGAGGAAGGCTCGACAAAGCTGCTCAAACTCTTCCAGACACTTCGCCATGTCCCGGATCTTCATGGCATTCCTGATGGTCTTGATAAGGTTTGTCAACTCCTCAAACCTGGAAACATCCAGTGACCATATTACACATGGACAGGGTGACCCTTTCAAGCAAAAACAGGTGGAGTACAGCACCGAGACTCACCTTTTGTCCTTGGCACTGCGCACCACCCTCTTGGTGTCCTCTTCATCGTCGCTGAGCAACAGAGATCTGACAAAGAATCAGAACTTGGTTACATAAGTGAGAAAGCTGGAGTGGGAGAAACAGACAGGGATGTGAGAAAAGACAAATGCCACTGACTGTTTAGTGAAGGTAGTCCCAGTTGCTTTGGGAGTTATCTCATCCCCTGAGGATGACTCCTCAGTCTCACTGTCAGAACCAGTCGCAAAGAAACGAGACATCGCTGTTCAGCTAGCGCTGTGAAGAAATAGACATAAAAATAGATTTTTTGTGGTTTGCACAGGTGTAGAGCCTAATCATTTTAAAACGCTCCCTCCTCTGGTACAATTTCCTTTGAATAACATAGCAATGCTTCAACTTCAGTTGTCCTACACAGTCAATAACTACTACTGCAATTCAGTATCAATTAAATCCAAATAATTTGCAGAAAAAGCATCTTGGCAGGCAAACTTCAAAGAAACATTCCGTAATTTTAAGCAAATCTTAATGTGCTATCGCATTGCAATCTACGGGGCTTTTACAGTACGGTCTCGTCTGTAAATCCAAGTTCAGCTTGGACTACAGATGCAATGAGAAATAACTCGCTTCAACTCTATTTACCGCGAGATCACCACGCTAGTATGATGTATTACATGTGCAGACACTCTCCAATGCTATTTGGCTATTCAGAGGAACGGACTATTGCATCGATACAGCAAAAATGGCGACCGATTTGGAAAACCACTTAACATTTAACAGTAAGTTAGCTAGACAAGATCATAAACGGTGCTCAAGCTGACTAGATAAACCATCTAATTAAGCACACCCTAGCTAATAATGGCACGATTGGCTAAACAGCGTTCGCCCGTCATCTGCTAAATTCTCTATATCGAGCAATTACTAGCGCTAGCTAGATAGCTAGACAGCTAATATTTTAAGGCGCATTTACCTAGCTAATTAAATAAATGGAAATCATTTTTGATATTCTTATGGAAGTATCCACGATTTTTTAAGTGGAACCCGCCCTTAAGTTTGACATTACATCCGTTATAGCTAGCTATGGTTAGGCCTAGAAAATTTCCTATTAGCCATCAGTTTAACCAGGACAGATGGCCAGACATAGAACGTCGCGCCTAAAATCTACAACAGACAAAAATACAGATACACATTTACACGTCAATTGATACATAAATCTCACCTTTCTACTCGCAGAAGTTATCAGGCCTAATGTATAATAGCGTAGTATTATTTAAAATCCACCTTTGCGTTTCACTAGCACTGCTGACGGCGTGCACCTCCCGTGTTAGCGGTTCCGCTAGAAAAGGAACCGGAAGTATAACAGATTTTGGATGCATTGTTGAAGTTGTAGTTCTTCACATTACTACCAGGTTGAATTAGTGTTTTGGACGTTTCCTAAACTTGCCAAATTGTGTAAAACCAGTGTTGGAAAGCATGGTACTGCCCACTAAATTTTCAGTATTGATTTCATTTTGGAATTATGAAGCAAACATGTCTAGATTTCATGAAATCTAGTCTTCTTGGTTAGTTTTCATTGTGTGATTTCTGTTGTTCTTTTTTTCAACAACAAAGAAAAGTACTGAAATACAAAATGTTTCCTTAAGGCTTTACCTCATAGACATTACGTGTTGGACCCGTCTTGACTCTTCTGACAGTTTTGTGCTGCCAGATAATTTCTCTTTTAGACCGCAAGATTGTTGCTTTGCAACTATGTACGTTTCTGCAACACAAAACACCGTTCTCTAAATGTTAAAAAAACATTTCACGTATAGTTTGGTGACAGCAGTTTTGACCTGCAGAAAGAGCTCATGTTGTGTGGTTGAATATATGGACAAGTTTGAATTGAACTCAATATTTTTAGGGTAATTGATGGCTTGAAGGGAGTAATTCAATGAACTGTCAGCATTTTCACAGTTCCCTCAGTTAACAGGCAGTCTATGCAACAGAGGTCAGGGCCATCTCACTGAATTGTTAAATGGTGATACAAGGCATCTGCCTGGGATTGGGCGTTAGGGTGAAATTAAAAGTGGCTCACCTGTGGATGGAGGGAATGGCAGCGGAAAGTGAATTCCGTTTTGTTTGTACAGAGCAGATTTTGTGTAGGAAAGCTCACAAACATCTGACAGAAATGTAGCCTAACATTTCACTTAAAATTAAGAATCATTTTAACCAATTTTAACGTTTTCAATCAAATGGATTGCAGATAATGCAGCCTTACATTCCATAATATTTCAAAGCCACCACGTGGAGAAAGTGGCTTTACTCAGTAGTGTAGAACCACCATCATGTTTTGTTTGGATTTGTTCATTTCTAATCTATTCAGAAACCAATGGAGGTCTTTTATGTGTGGGCACAGTTAATGCTTAATTAAATCAAAATACAATCTAATTAAACTCTACTTTAAAATAACACAGAAACGTAGTTACTAGGTACAATATTTCTCAAGGACATATTCAATGGCTATTCCAACGTTTGGAAATGGTCAAGTGATATTAGCTATTTTTTCTGTATACTTAAGGCATTTGGATTTGAAATCAGAAAATGAATATGAGACAAAAGTACAGACAATCCACTTCTATTTTATGGTATTTACCTGGGTATTTGCTTCACCATTTTCAGAAACAGCTATTTTTTGTGTTGAGTCCCCGCATTTTCAGCTGTGTAAAAGTAAGTTTAAAAATGACTGTCAGGTGTTAACTATTGCACTGGTGCTTCCTTTTGCATGGATTGTTCACACATACTGTAATAGAACAGTGATTGTCTGGTCTTGGTTTTAGCCTTTATTTTCTTCTGCTGAGATTATATTTGGAGTGAGAAGGCATACACCATCAGTGAGTGAAAAGTTTTGAATATTGGGTGATTAGACAAAGGGATATTGTAGTATCAACAGACACAAAGCCTGGATTAACAGAATAGTACATTAACACTAGAAGGAGTGGTGAGGAAGAGGATGCAGTAGTGACAGATGAAATTGGATTACTGAAAGAGAAGCTTGGATATGGATCAGGATGGAGTCAGAGGGCCAACATCATTGCATCACCTCACTTCAGGATAAATACATTTAGCAGCTAATATGAATTACAGCAGCTTTAGACACATTCAGTAAAGCACCAAAAGGGTATAGTGTGGGTTCACAAGTTGTTTCCGCAATTCCAGTTGTTCTTGTGGTATATTAACCTTCCAATCATTTTGTGGTCTATATGACCCACACGTCTAGTGTAACTGACTAATGACCAGTAGGTGGGGCTACAGGCTCTGACAATGCACAGAAAAAATAGTACTGTATCAAGTTGTATCCGGCAAAAAATCCCTGCAAAAAGCTGAAATGGTACAGTATCAGCTCGTTTAAGCAGAGAATAACATACAAGTGTGACCATTTTTAGGCATGAACTCAAAACATAGGGGTGTACTGTTCGTTTACTGTGCATCTACTCTACCTGCTTAACAATAGGTGGTGCTACAGGTTCCAACAATGCACAGGTAAAATACTACTGTATCAGGCTGTGTTCAGCACACAAAAAAACTGTGGGTATGACAAGTTGCATGCAACAAAGTCTAACATCCTTTATAGGCTGTGGTATTTCATCAGGTCATATTGACCCAGAACAAAACCTTAACAACAAAAATGGCAGTAAAATGTTTGGAAGGTTAAGAATAGCACCATCCTTTTAATGTCTTTTAAGTAAAAAGGGAGGGTGGAATGAGTGTAACATTCAGGGGTAGCTAGTATTGCTATTAGTTTCACTCATAGTACTGTGTCTGGTGAGAGAGGCCATTATTTGGAGCCCTTTAATGGCGTAATGAATTGTCGGTAGATTACTGGTCCAACAGATGTTTAGTAAATTGCTTGGGTTCAGCAGATGTCTACTTTTGTTAATTTTGTTATAAGCTCTTGGCTCAAGCTGTCCTGGTGTATCAAGCCCATCTGCAGTATTGATGCAGCGTAGAGTTGGTGTGACTCTACACTGATTTGTTCTCTTACTCTTATTGCATGTTATTGATCTCAGTCGGGGAATGGCATAGTGTGAGAAATACTAGTGTTTGGATCATCATTACTCTGATGGTATTTCACTTTCAGAAGAAAAGCTAGGTTGATTCATATGTAATGTATATTTGAATTGAACAAGGGTACCAATACATTTCATACAATTCTCTGTGTTACAATATGAATTACTGGTGATGTTCCAGCCCAAATGAATTCCTTATCTTTCATACTCCTATAATGTCAAAGCCTTCATCACATTTCTTTGGTAAAAATCAGGAACATGCTTTTTCTGGAGATTTGTCATTTCTGCTATGTGGCTTATGTGAATGTATTCAAAGTTCTGGGCCTTAAAGTGTTTATACTATAGTTGTCCATGACAGCCCCAATTTGAATGAGAGTGAAATACATTTTTTTTTAATTCAGGAAAACTAAGAAATTAAAACATATCCCCATCAGAGGAATACAATGGAATTGACTGAGGTTATATCCAATATCCAGTGACATAATCTATTATGTCATTGAAGTGGCATATCTCATTGACATCTGCAGTGGCATCCAAACACAATTGTACCCTTGATAAAGATGATTGTAAGAACCTGTATAAATTAAACAACACTGGTAATGAGCTTTATTGTATTCTCAAAATAATGGTGATATTACTGTATATTATTTGACACAAGTTTATGGGTTTAATAATAAAAAAAAACTTACTAATCGTTTTATTTCTTAAAATATGCTGTGCACCATCTAGCAGCAATGATAACACTACTATTTATTCTTTTTTGTTGTGTTTTATGAGATTGTTGATTGTATTAGGGGGAAGTTTAACTGCACAGAATTGTTCAAAATCCTTCAGATCTGTTGATCTGCACTTGTGGACTGTCCTCTTCAATTCAAAGCACAAATGTTTGATCAGTTCAAGTCTAGAAACTATGGTGGCCATTAAAAAAATAGTCTTTGTATGTCTTGGTTGCTTTTGAGGTATGCTTGGGGTCTAGTTCACAGCCAAGTTTTAACTTCCATAACTGGTATGTTAAAAAATAGGTTATCTCTCCCAAACATGGCAGCATAATATGTTTTGATCATACATTATAGCTCATTAACTGTGTTGTTTATTTTATACAGCCTTTTTAACATTTTTGTCAAGGGTGCCAATCATTTTTGAGGCCCCAGTATATCCACTGAAAGTATAACCACTGAAGTAATCTTTGTTTTCATTAAACAAATGCTCTAGCGATTTAGTGATGATGCCATGGTTGTTTTCTTTTCTTTTTTTGGCATAAATGTCCTTCTCATTGCAAGGTCCAGTCAGTACCTTTGTGTGTATTAATGTCCCTGTGCTCTTTCATCCTCCGTCTGTCTGGTTTCAGCCATTGAAGGGATTATTGGAGATTATTATGAGAATTCTCTCATTTATTTAGTTTCTCAGTAACCTGCAGTTTAAACACCAGAATTTACTTCATTGTGGTTTTTTGCTAAATAAATGTATTATTTTCACTGGAAACAAATGAATAAATCCTGTGATGGAAACTTCTGTCTCTCTTTCTGACTTAAAAATATGCTGATTTTTAGACAGGTAGAAACTGTACAATTTTTCAAAGTATTTCTTATATGGGAAAATGATTCCACTGACTTACACTTTTAGTTATTCAGTTTATTGTTCTGGACAATACAACATGTAAATTACCCAATAATCGTAACTGAATGTTGAGCAATGACCAGAGTTTGTATTGAGTTATTGTATTGAGTTAACATTTTTCACATAATGTAAAAGTATATTTGTATATTTGTATGTATGTATATATTGTAATTATCATTAATATAACTTTATAACTTGTGTTGCGAGAAATACTGAACGTAGAGCAGTGCTATAATTGTACAGATTAGTTAGGAGGCAACATGCCATAGTGTGGCATGAGAACATTAAATTAAACTGGCAACGTTCTCACTCTCTCTCTCTCTCTCTCTCTCTCTCTCTCTCTCTCTCTCTCCCTCCCTCCCTCTCTCTCTATCACCCTCTCTCTATCTCTCTCTCTTCTCAAAAGAGATTTTTTTCACCATCTGTTCAACCAAAACTCCTATTATGAGGATTATAGAGATTGCATTGCTTCCCATGGAAATACGGATTAGTTTACAAAAAGTAGGTTTTTGTTTACCAGGGATTTGCTCAATTTATTTCATTCACAAATCACTCACGTCAGTGCATGTATCCTCCTTTTTATGTCAGGTGTTGATCCAATCTTCTGTAAAGCTCTTCAATATTGTATTATCTAAATGAACACTAGCTTAAGGTAGTAGCTACAAAGTTACAGAATTTCTTCCCACATTCCCACATCCAGTCGTTTTATTTGTAGCGGTTTCCAATCTCCCATCGCTAGATGTACTGTATACTCTATTGACTTACTCCCTAAGTGTCAGTGTTTCTGCACTCTAATGTACAGCCAAAATCTCCATACACATTAATTATTACCAGACTTCAAAAAAAGAAAAACAAATGATTGTCCTCATATGTATCTTCACTTTATTTATCATCAATTTTAATGTAAAGTTTGAGTTGTATACACATGCATGTGTGCACAAATCAATACTGTACAAACGTGGTATTCAAAAATGTATTTGTGAGTGCTAAACTAAGAGTAAGAAAAGATAAAGCAACACTGACAGAGAGAAATATTATAGAGACAAAGGCAAATAGTTTGGGAAATAGGAAGGATAAACTACAGAACTAAAAGGTTTACATGTATTTTTTAATGGGAACAGAAAGCATTATGAACAGCAATGATCTTCTGTCACATTTTCCAGTGAGTGCTTCTCTTCAATGAGCTCTCCTCTTTCCTTCTTTCACTGGCGTGACATCATCTTAACAAATTCTTTAGGAGAGATCACAGTGGAACATACATATTAAAAACATGTTACTCATGACATAATGTGAGATTTAATTTAATGTAATGTAATCAGCTTTTTTTCCTCCAGTTCAGTTCTCACCCTCAAAGTCCACAGTCCCGTCGCCATTGTTATCTGCTTCTCTGACCACAGCATCGACCTCTTTCTGGCTCATGTGCCCGCCCATCAGTTTTTTCATGGCAGAACGCAGTTCATCTGCGGTGATCTCCCCGTCTCCATCCGTGTCAAACTGAAAGTTGGAGTAAAACTGGGTGAGAGTGAACTATACCTCACCAGGTTGGAGGGAAATATTCTAGTACAACAAAATAGTCTCCCTGAATGATAGTTCCATAGATCCAGACTCAGTGGTTTCTCTCCACGATCTAGTTTCTGGAGAAGGGACAGCTGCTGTCTCAAGCCGCGTTTCCACCAAAATTACCCGGAACTTTCAGTCCCAGGAACTACTTTACCAGGAACTAAAAGGTTCCTTCAGCCAATGGTTGTCTGCGTTTCCACCGAGGTCTAAAGTACCGCGAAGATTAGGCAAATTAGCCCACTGACGTTGTCGTCGGTCCATCTGTCATATGATTTCTTTTGTAACCCCATATTACCACCGAAGTAGCCTACGTTATTTTCTAATAACCGGGACAGCCCGGAGGGGTTTATTCCACTTATATACAACGGATTACCAACAATGACTATATATGGTTACTTTTGTATTTATTGATTTTCATATATCCTCTCAAACACATTCATTAACAGCAGAAAACATGCACACGTTGTAAACAATTTGCTGTTTTATTACTTTCTCGTCGTCAATTCCATATAGGCTAATCGCAAAATGACAAGAATAGAACGAAAACTCGGACTTGCGTGAAAATGTAAATTAGTAGTGGTACAGCCACGGTTTGCTTTCCTTCGAAGTTACTGCTAGCCGAGCAGCGAAGTGTGCCCTCCAGATGCGAACCATGCACCATAAACGAGTCCATAGTCTTCCTGGTCTTTTCGTGCAATTGAAAAATGGCAGTAAAATTGAGTAAAATTACGGCAGTCTGAAAAAGCTAAAGGGAAGATTACTAGAATTAACCTGTTATTTTACCCGGATAAAAAGTGCGGAAGGTGATTTCCAGTTTGCTTGTACTGTATCACCAATGTTAATTATGCAGAACTACCGCATACCTCACATAACTGTATCAAACGTTTTGAGTCAATTACAACGGGCTAACAAAGAAAATCCGGAAGAAAATATTCAGCAACCGAATTAATCCGTTTGAATGTTTTGGTAGCCTACGTAATATGCTGTCCCAGCACGAATGCTTAGCATTTTATAAAAGGAATACTAAAGCAAGAAAAGAACAGAAGAGCACACGTTATAATTCCAAGACGTTGACAGGCTATAACCAAAAGTAGCCTACTGCGCCGCATAACATACAAGTTTGATTTGAAGTTATTATGAAAATAAATTGGTTTGCCGCTGCATATTTTCAAACATGGCGGGTAATGGCGGAAAATAAATACAACACAAATGCTACGAGTACTCGACCAATCAGAAATGTTCAGCGCTGCAAGCTCCACCCAAAAGGTTCCTGTACTTTCGGAAAGTACTACCCCCCGAGCAGGAACGTTTTGGGGGGTAAAACAAAGCCCCCAGAACTAAATTTAGACCCTAGTTCCTGCGGTGGAAACGCACTGAGTTCCTCAAAAGGTTCCTAGTTCCGGGGTATAGTTCCTGCGGTGGAAACGCGGCTTCAGTAACTTTTACTAGCTCTCACCTCTCTGAAGGCTTCTTTCAGCTCTTTCATTCCAATCATCCCAGCAGTCTCTGCCAAGAGCTTCGGGGCCATCAGCGCCATAAAGTTCTCAAAGTCCACTCTGCCCCCCACTGAGAGATGACGAGAGGAAGATGGGAAGGTGAATATATAGACGAAGAGAGTGACAAGGACAGAGAAGGACAATTCATGTTGCATTCCTATGCTTTGTAACGGCCTTATACCATAATGAACATTGCCTCTATTTCCTGATCTTACTTACTGTTTAAGTTTTTGTTTTCTTATGGTTGCCTCGCTAATGTATCTATGGTTGCTCTATATCGATTTCTTGGCGCCTGGTAATCAGAATGTGTGAGCATACCGTATTGTTTTAAACCCTTCTTTATGGGTGTCTTCTACTGAAAAAAACACTGACTAACAGTGAGTGCATTTAATTTCTTTGATTGTGCAGCTAGGACCAGTCTAAATAGATCTGTTGTTAATAAGGTGACATATATGACCACAACAGAACCGCAATATAGCAAATGGTTTTGTACAACTATTTCTTTAGTTAATCTGGCTCTTAAAGAGATCTGTAAGTGAGTGAGTGCAATCTCTTAATGAGATTAAAGAAAAATCTAAGCACATTGAAACTCAAATTGCTACCTTTTAGGCCTGTTTCTGCTGACTACATCTGAGTGATATTAAGTACAGTTGAACCTGATGTAGCATTCTCTAAATTATTTTATAATATTCTATTATAATATTAAGGAGTTAGACAAAGGGGCATATTTTAACACAAATGCTAGAGAAAACAAGTGGAATAAAAACATAGTTTGCATAAGAGGTTGAAGATAGTGGGGCACTGACAAGGAGATCTACTCTTCAGAAAACCAATGTAGAAAATTTAAAAATGTTTAAATGCTGATTATTAAATGCTGATTAATTGTGTTACTTATCCATTATTAAATTAAGTAATATTATGTTAAGCTAGTGAGAATAGTCTATTTAAAAATAAGACTATCATTATGTAAGAAAAAGGATGAAAAAATATAAATATATGATTTAATTTCATATTACTTTCAAAGAACCTCCATTCTGAATGCGTTGTATCCAGGAGCTTCCACTGTAGTGTGTAATACATATCATGTAGCCTGCGTGTCACATCCTGTCTGTATGCAGTTGCTTACATACACATGCATATGACCAAGTTACCTGGTCACATTGTACTGTTTTGGCCTTAAATTACAAACATTCCTGTATTAAAAATTATATACAGCAGATGGTACACAGTAGCTTATGTTACTGTTTGTTAAGCTTAAAAAAACTCTGTAGTATGTAACTGTAGTATTTTGAGTAGTTTGTTTTGAAATACTCTGTGTCACATGGTTGTAGACAGCGCAAGACTCACGGTTCATGTTGATGTTCTGACTCAGCTCGATCAGCTCCATCTCAGTAGGCATGTACCCCATGGTCCTCATCAGGTTTCCCAGGTCTTTGCAGCTGATCAGTCCATCCTTGTCCTTGTCAAATTCATCAAAGGCCCCCCTGAGCTCTGTGAGGTCAACAGACAAAAGATTGGTGAAGTACCGGTGGAAAGGAGAACAAACAGTAAAAATACATACTACAAGACACAACAAACTACTCAAAATACATTAAATAACAATTTGCTCACTACACTGCAGCTACATGGGGTATTGGGGCAGGGACGGCGGAAATGACAGAAATCATGCATTGATTGATTGTGCGCATTAATATGAAGAGCAAATACACTGATTATTTGAATTCTCAAGAAAAAAAAAACAGAGAAATTCGATTTTAAGGGTTGAGTTTTACCTTCTATTTCATCATCTGCCAGTTCTCTTGCCTGCAACAAAGTTTTCAGCAGTCAATTCAACATTTTAAGTCGTTAATACCTTCAGCAAAATATGCAAGTTCAGAATGCTTTCATAAATGGATTTGGACTCACTACACTAAACTTGTATGGCTATCTATGGGCATCAATGGAAAACTTACAAAAGATATGGAACTTCTAAAGTTTTTCTTTATATATCCAAACAATACTCCACAGAAACATCAGGGGCACAGAAGCATTGATGGATTAATATTTCTGTCTTCATCCCATATTATCTTCCTCATATCATATTTCAGTCAAATATGCTTAATTAAAAGATTATTTTATTAAACCGCTGAAAGGTCAGTTGTTTGGATTAGAGTGCAGATGGAGATTAAGAGGGTGGAATACAGCAAATATACTAACAGGCTGGTAAATAGATTATGTAATACTGTAAATATGAAAAACAGCAGGTACACAACGACAGTTCATTGCACATGATACAAATGAGAGCAATATCTCAAATATGTACAGTACACATGCATGTTAAACATTGTATGCAAATATAGTCTTGTGAAAAATATATAGGGTATGACTGAACACACAAGCATGTAAACCATTTGCCATTTAAGTGCTTGTTATTCAGTTTCAGTAATTGAAATACTTATGTCATCTACCCGTTTTCATGGCATAATTTCATATTTTAAAACATAATACATTAGAATCATTGCATTCTTGTAGCTGAGACATCCACACAGCCAAAGTTGTTGAGACACACTGCACAAAGACAAGAAAACATACAGATGGTAAAGTATTCTGAAGACACAACAGTCACATGCAATAAAACATTAGGCAGGACAGCTCAGATACAGACTTACAGTGTTCTTCCTTCCCCTCAGGAAGATGCAGGCTGCTCCATAGCTCATGATGAACAGAGTGAGGCTGCGTGTGTTTATAGTTCTGTGCTTTCCTCCGCGCTGTGCCTGTCTGTGCTGCACTGTGATCTATTTAATTGTCAGTGTCTATGCTTATTTACCAAGTCACATGCATCTGTGTCTGCTGTCTGAGTCCCTCTCGGTTCAGCTTGAGTTCAACTACCTCTCTCTCCCTCTTGCTCTCTGAAAGACAGAATATACAAAGTAGAAGATTATTGGAAGAATATTTAATTGTTGTGGTTGCTTTTTTAAACGTTGTTCATATTTATTTGGGTTTTATTGAATAAAATTGATTATTTTCTCAGTAATCTGATGGTCATTATCCTTAAGTAATTTGATGATATGTTATTATATTACTTTAAGGAGTACAGTCTAAATATAGTGCCCCCTTCTTCGCTATCTTTGATGCAGTTTATTGAATGGCTCTCCTAACACAGTCATCACATATGTCCTTTAGTACACTAATTAGTAGACCAATAAAGATTTGAGTCTGCCCAAGCAATACGCCTGGGCAGTAAATGCTCTGCTCATAGAATCTAAAATCCATGTTTCACCCACTTATTATCCATACAGTTTATTGAAAAAAGCAGCAAATGCTAACCAGGGCTGCACAACCCTGCTCCTGGAGAGTTACCGTCCTGTAAGTTTTCACTCCAGCCCTAACAAAGCACACTTCATCCAACAGCTAGGGATCTTGTTGAGCTCTTAATTAGTCAGGTGCGCCAAATTAAGGTTGAAATGAAAACCTACAAGACAGCTCCAACTTTCATCCATCCCACAATGAAACATTACATTTTAAGCAAAGAAGGATTATTTACAAGCATTGAATTGATGTTCTGTCTTGGTAATTATTAATAAGTAATAATGAGTATTATTAAGCAATTATTTTTGTTATTTTTTATTTTATTGTTGTATTGTTATAGTATTGATATATGCAGTATTATGATTTATTTATTAATTTATTTATTTATTGTTTGGATACCTGATTTGGGGACTATGATTATTGTGGACAACTACCTGTTTACGCACAATTTTAAAAAATAATTTTAAAAAATTAAATAAATTTGTACCAATATAAACATAAATATGCACTTGTTAAAGGTGGTAATATTTATGAAAAGAAAATAATCTGGTGTAAGTAAGTACCTGTTTGCACATCACTGAAAAAAATTTATGTCAGACCTTCTGATACATACTGGTATTTTATCAAAGCATTTCATTTCTCGATAGTGACATCTGTTGGCTGCAGAACGTGCCTGCAGAGCATCACCAGGGAAGATATTCAGCATCTTGTGATGTCTATGGGTCAAAGACTTCAGTCATCAAACGCAAAGGATTTGCAACCAAGTACTAAATATATTTCAGATTATGTTTATTTGTCCAATTACTTTTGCTCCCCTAAAATGGGGGGACTATGTATAAAAAGGGGTGTAACACCTACACAGATTTCCTGATATAGATATAAATACCCTCAAATTAAAGGTGCCAGTCTGCATGTTAGCTTCATATTCATAGTTTTATTTTAAATGCAATATGCAGGAGTACAGGAGTAAATTTTGCCAAAACAGCAAAAATTGTGTCACTGTCCTAATATTTTTGCATTTAACTGTATAGTCCTTAATGAGGAATTCACACATACAAAATCTTTGCAAGGCTCAGAATGTGGATTACTTAGGGTATAATAGTATCATGGCGGGATATTTACCCAAACACAGCAGTTTAATTGACCCAGAGACAAAAGTTTATACACTTTTGTCAACCTTTGGACTTTGGTCTCTCAGTTATGTAAATTTATGATAATGCCCCTCAAATCACAAATCTGTTTGCATAAGAGATTTAATTCAAGGCTTTAGATAGAAGGGCATTAATACAGATTTTGTTATTAATTTTGTTATTGTACAGCAACTCTAGGGTTGCATAAGAACTGTGAGAGAGGGAAAGGGTGAAGTGGTGATAAAGTAGGGTTAAGAGTCAGCAGATGGGTAGCAGGAAATAGAGCACAGATGGATAATAGGAAATTTGAAGAAGGGATAAAAAAGGGGCAAGAGTGAGCAATGTGGATAAAGAGAGAATGCAAAGAAATTACATTAAACATCAAGATATGACTGACAGAAAAACAACAATATTATCCACAGACAAAACAGACAGAAAAACTTCAAAGTACTTCTCTTTGTGAAAGAGCCTGAAGGAAAGTACAGGTCATTGTTGATGGAAGTATTCTACATCTAAAGGGCAAAAACTGAATGAGTAAAAGCTGGATGCGTTATCTAGAGGGCTGGAAATCTAGGTTAGGAGACATTTTGACATAAACAGACTAGGTTTACCCCAATATAGCTTTTTCTGGTTGGAATTTCTGGGTGAATTAGAGAGCACAAATGTTTATTTGTAAAGAGGATCGTTTGAAGTAAAAAAACATTGTTCAGTTAGCCAATTAAAAATACAAATGACCAAGAGCAAGTTGCAGTAGCAGTAACAGTAACAGTAACAGTTCGAAGCTATGTATTTTAAGCACAATGAGCAGTATGAACAATTACTTTTTCCAGTTTACCATTATTCCTCTACCATGTGAATTTAATCCCAAGCATTTAGATAAACATTCCTAGCACTTATAATTGTCCACTTCCCAGGATGTCCCTTGAACATTATCTTTAAACCAAAAGAACATTACAGGAATAGGCTTTGGATATTATTTAGTTTTGTTCTTCAAGTTAAATAGAAATTTGAATGGAGGATAGTCTTTATTGTTAATTTTTGAAATGTTAGCAATGGTAAACAGATTTTGCCCTTCCAAGATTTTTCATTCAGAACATGTGTCAATAGATTTTTCATAGTGTTACCTCACAACCTGAAGTCTTCTACAAAATTTTTACGTTACAATGTTTTCTTAGATGGGTAGTGAGCGAAGATTTTTAAAACTTCCATCACATGTTTTCCAGATGACAACACATATGCATTCAGTGACATTAATTGAGTTATTAACAATATTTGTTAGCCAGAATTAAACCTGAATGCTAAAACTAACTTTAGAAATCCACGAAAACAAGTTTACTGCATTGTCAGTTATATGATTTGTTCTTTCATACTTATTAGACCATAATCTTTATGTTTGTGGAACCAAAGTTATGACGTTGAAATTATAACTCAACCAGGTATTGAATTCCAGTGATGAACCTGGAAGCCCCAAAATTAGTAATGTGCTCTACGCTGGTAGGTAGAGAGGGTGCAAACAGCAGACCAGGCAGACTAGAAAATTGCAATGAGCTGCACCAGAATTGCAGTCCACTGCTCGATCTTGACTGACACTTCGCCAACAGTGACTCCTCCTCCTCCTCCCACTTTGGAGCAAGGTGAATCAGGAAATTACCAAAAGGCTCAGGCGTGCCAAAAACCATGATGAAAATACCACTTTTCTAGTACAACGACTTCCTACATGCCATGCACCAGCCAGAAGAAAGAGCCCAAAGTCTTATTTTAACAACTGAACCAATCACATCCAAAAATAGGTTACATGTTTTTTGTAATTTTCCACAACCCAGCCTCCTATTTTCCAAGCATTTGTAGAAAACTATTCGCCTTTTATTCCAATGTTGAAAAGAAGAGATTGTGAGCACCTTGGCATAGTCATGAAGTAGGCAGAGCAATATTCCAGCTTTAAAGCTTGTTCTCCCATCCCCATGATAATGCAGGGCTTAACGGATTACACCATCACCACTGTTGTCAATGTAGTTTTATCTTGGTGGCTGAATGAACTTCATTTTTCCAGGATATGTTCTGCTATTTCCAGAGATTTCAAAGATAATACAGTTTCTTTGCAATGGACCAGTGCACAGAGGGTCCAGAGACGACAATAATGTGGCCCTGTACTGATAAATTGATTTTTGTAGTCAAACTGATGTAATACTTCAGTTCAGTTCATCAGCAGTTAAACTGCACGTATCTCTGACATACAAAGAGACAAACAGCAAGGCATAATTCACTTGGTTCCTTTCCCTTTTGTTTTAATAGCATACATACACACATACATAATACATGCATACATACATACTGTACATACATACACACAAGCATACATACATATACATACTGTACATACATACATACGTTTGGGAACCCTTGATCAAATTACATGTCTTATAGATTTTCTAAAGAAGTTAACAAAACCTCTGAAGGAAAAAAACTTCAACACAGTGGTTCTCAACTCGGTCCAGAAAGGGCCGGTGTGGGTGCAGGCTTTTGTTCCAACCAAGCAGTTACATGCCTGACTCTACTAATCAAGGTCCTTAGTAAAGACTCCAAAGGTTGATTAGTAGAATCAGGTGTGTAACTGCTTGGTTGGAACAAAAGCCTGCACCCACACCGGCCCTTTCTGGACCAAGTTGAGAACCACTGCTTCAACATGACATATTTCTGTAAATTTTATTGCAAAATTACTTTTCATTTGATTAATTTATTTGACTGGAAAAATAAAACAGTCAATGTGGCACATGTTTCAGCATCCTGCTAAACAGTACTTAGTAACACATCCTTTGGCAGAAATAACAACTTCCAAACATTTCCTGTAGCCAGCCAACCTGCTTTAAATTTTTTGCTTTATGGCTAATTTTTTACCATTCTTCCCTGCAGAACCCTTTTAGGTCAGAAATATTCTTAGGTCATCTTGCATTCACTGCATGTTTAAAATCTCCCCACAGATGAGAATGGCCTTCACAGTACGGCGAATGTGAAGGTCATTCTAAAACCTTAATCCTTCATTCCTTTAGGTAGCTCGTGGTTGATTTTAAGACATATTTTGGATTATTTTGTTGCAATATCCAACCTCTTTTCATCTTCAAGTTCTTCACTGATGCTGGGGCATACCTTTTAAAATTTGTTGATATTTAGTTGAATCCATTCTTCCTTCCACCTGCACAATAGTCCTGTACCACTGGCTGCCACACAATCCCGCATTAGATCCACCCCCATGCCGAATGGCTGACAAGGTGTCCTTTACTTCATATGCTTCCCCTCTTTTTCTCCAAGTGCATCTATGGTGGTTGTGGCCAAATAGTTCAATTTTTGTTTCATCTGCTGTACTTTGTTCCAAAAAGACTCTGGCTTATCTAAGTGTTGTGTTGCATACTTCAGATATTGACTTTTGTGATGGGATTGCAGGAAAGGTTTCTTTCTGACAACTTTTCCATGCAGATCATTTTTCTGAAAGCCATGCAGCACAATAGACAGGTGCACTATCACTCCATTGTCAGCTAAACCCGTCTGCAGGTCCTTTGCAGTGGTATGTGGGCTACTTTGCATACCTGAAAAATATGCAAACAGTTCTATCAGATATTTATATAGACTTCAGCTCTTGCCTTGACTGTGTGTGTGTGTGTGTGTGTGTGTGTGCGTGTGTGTGTGTGTGTGTGGCCAGCAGTAAGCTAAATGGAGCTGGAATCATTTAATTATATTTATTTATTTTAGCCTCTACAATGCCTCTACAGTATTATTTATATTAACTAACTGCGGTGTAGCTCAGCAAATATTAATAAACATATATTTGCATAATTCCGGTGTGGCCTGTATTGGAGGATGCACCAATGGAAAGTAGTTTTGATTGTTATTCATTCTTTTCCAAATTTTGAAAAATCTTTTTTTTTCCTTGCTGAACATTATTGCCTATTTCAATTTAATCTCTCCCTCCTCCTCCTCCTCCTCCTCCAAATAGATGAATTCCATTACTCTGTTCAGTCTTCTGAACCTGATAATAGCGAGAAATCCGTATACTCAATGTCGGCCGGCTACAGGAATCTGCAGTACTTAATGTTAACCACTGGATGGAGACAACGGTGTTTGCCGCTTCACATAGACACAGAAAACCTCACACATATTGTCACTCAACGCGGCTGGCATTACATCGAAATAACCTGCTGGTTGCGCTGGTACCACCCACCTGCTCGTGCGTTTCGGGGCCTAGAAACAGAGATAGACAGATGGACGGGTGAACGGGTGAACGCAGAACGAGGAGAAAGAGCCTGGGAAAGAGGGGCACCTTGTCTATGCCAGAAGAGCAGTGATAATTTGACTTATCTGTGTGTTGATTCAAAAATTCGTAACTAAATATTTAATGCCATTGCACAAAAAGAGGAGATGAGAGCGAGGAGTGTGTTAGCCTATTCGATGCGATTTGAGGCGTAGCTGCGGTCACATCATTGGAAAATTGATACAGAGAAATAACATATTGTAGCTAGGTGGTTTAAATATAGACGTAAACATTGAATTACATTAATAGGAAGATCCAGAAACGACATAAAAACAGTGGAAAAAACGAATTATACGGACAGAGGGAGGCGGCCAGTACAGGTACGTAATTTAGGCTACTGTTTATTCGTGCTATTAAATAATTATGTAATCTGTGACATTTTTCACTTACCATCGCCTTTTCAAAACGTTATAATACGCTGTGAACGTACTCAACGAGCAATGTATGTAAAATCGGTTAGATTTTATTTTACGTGTAGCATACAGAATTTTATTTATCGTGGTGCGTAAAAAGGAAGGGGGGGGATAGGGCAATGAGGAGGAAACATACGGTTGCGGAAAGATGGTGTTAAATCTGAACGGAATGTCTATGAATGAAGCAAAGAGAAAAATACTCTTGTGTTCGAAATAATTAGCATTCATTCGTCTGTTTGTATAATTTACCTAATTGATTTCACATTAATGATGCTGCTGTTGATGTTTATTTTCCGTAAAATAGTAGTAGATAAGACCACTTGCAGGTTCTATTCATAGTAATATATAGATTATCCGTATCATTATTATTATTGAAGATAGGAAATGTGATTTACTATTATAATATCATTAGGATATGATTTTAAATAAACGAAAATATTGATCTTTAATCTTTCTATTTCATTTATTCTCTAATATTTTCTCTCTCAGTGTCAGGTCATCAGTCTCACACAAAGTCATGGTGTTCACAGTCCTTACTGTGGCACTATGTGTCACCCTCCAGCACCTGGCTACAGGTAACGAGTGTGTATGTGAGCGAAAGAAAACATAGAGAAGGCAACAGGGTGCATGTATGTGTGTGTGTGTGTGTGTGTGGGGGGGGGGTCTAATTCTGCAGTTAAACATTTTGCTCTGCATGTTTGTAAATGCTTTGATAGCGTAAGTAGTGGAAGGAAAATGGTCTAAGCAAGACATGAAAATAGTGGTCCGTTTGTAGTGTCATACAATATTCCTGTTGTAATATCTGACATCTGTCCTGTTGCCTATTATAATGTCTAATGGGCATCATGCTGTAATGCATGACAAATGATTCTGTTGTAATGCCTGACAGAGGTGAAATATCTGAAGTCCTCCAGTAATGACTAAGCTCGCCAAATGTAACATTAAACATACTGTGGTGGATATCACAGAACACATAAATGAGGTAAATTGTGGACATACGTTAGTACCACATGGAAACATTTATATGTTATACTCCTTTGGGGTTGGCATTCAAGGGCACCTGGAGTTCTTGTCTACAGTTTAATGCAAAATAAAGTTTTAGCTTGCCAAGCCCTGCAGCCCTCTAATGGGCATGTGTACATGTTTGGTGTATTCACTTTTTCTCTTGGTTCACTTTCTAATATTTATTAAATTGTTATGAAAGAACATTGGAAGTAGTTTCATAACAATAGGTTAAGGAGTGGTCATTCTTAATCCTTTGAAGAGTAGGTCTTTTGCAATGAAACTTTAAGTCAGTAGCACTCCATTGATTGTTACATCAGCATCAGAATGCTCAGTGAAGAACATTCTAATTTCATATTTGTCATCTTACACCTTAAAGAATTAATTGTTCTGTCAGTGCCTTGTCAGTGTGTGACTCCATTTCACCCTCACAGGTTTGACTTTTGCCCCTGATGAACTCAGAGAAGATGAATTACAGGTGACTCCTGAGTCCCTACAACACCAGCCCTCCCACACCCCAACCTCTATCCCACAAACCCCCGGAGAACTGATCCGCGCAGCGCTTCACAGTAAGGAATACCTTGGACAATCCCCACTCTATACTGGTAAGATTATATTTACAGTATTATTTGGGTCTGTTCAGTTTCTGTGTGTACAAAGGATATGATTGTTTTATAAATGTAGACAGTGTCCATCTCTCTTTATATAGTGTTAGGGCATAAGTGGTGTGTTTTTGAATCCATAGAAAGATTATATTCATAATTTCTATTGTTAAATGTGTTAAATGTGTTGAAGTGTTTCTCCTGTGCAATTTAACTATTTTGTCATGTCTGTTTCACTGACCCACTGAAGGCACAACCACCAATCCTACGCAAGCTGCCCCTCCGGTCCACCAAACTGAGCCCATATCAACCATGATGTCACCTGGAGTGCTGACCACAGCTGTGACATCATCGGCGGGAGTGCCAGTGGATGGGCGCACTGGAGGGCGAATGCTAGCTGAAAACCCTGCTCCTTTGGGAGTGACGTCTTCACCACTGGAGGAAGAAACCACAACAACGCTGATCACCACAACCACCATAACCACGGTCCACACCCCTGGTATAACTGCACACTCATAATGGTCACATTCACTTCACATGCATTTAATAAATTCCTGACGTTAGTATGTACATGTTCTTCTGTCTTGTAGTAATGGGCTGAATTTATGTATGCTGTACAAAACATGCAGTTTGGAAAATAATATGTTATATAGTGTAATGCTTTACATTTCTTCCTCTTCTGAAATAGTGAGGTAGAATGAATGACAGTAATAGTCTTATATTTCTTGCTCTAGAACCTTGCTGGTGGAGTAACTTCATGTAATGGGTCTCTACGTCTTGCTTTCTTTCTCTTGGGAATGTCCCTTAATGGACTCAAATCAAGGCAAGACATTCATTGTGTACAGATGCAACTACTACATTATTTATCTCCTCTCTTCAAGTGCAATGTAACGCCAGCCTGTTTGGAACAGAGGGGATAGTGCAGTCTCCAGATTTTCACTCTTCCTCCTCATCCATCTACCATCCCTTGGAATGTACTTACAGCATCACTGTCTATACTGGCTATGGAGTGGAAATCCAGGTAGTCTATTCCTTCTCTTTTAGCGCCATTCTTAGCTCTTTTGTACTGTGTAATAGGTGCAGGTCTTCAGCTCGCCCTTCTGTCTCTGTCTCCTTCTATCGTTATCCATTAGGTGAAGAAGGTGAATCTCTCCAAAGAGGAGACTCTTACCATCCTTGGATTAGGGGGGGCAGGCCCTGAACTCCTTGCAAATGAAACACTGATGAGCGAGGGTCAGGTGATACGCAGCTCTACCAATCAGGTGCAGATTCACTATCGCAGCCTTCAGCCAACCTATCGTGGAGTCTTCAGCTTGTATTACCAAGGTACCCTCAAACGAATCGAATCCGACCACTGATGCACTTCTGCCTGTGTTTTTGTCCTTGGTTCCCCATTGGGCTGCTGGCTACATATTCCCACAAGTCTTGATTTAAATATGCTTCAGCAGTTCTGGAAACATCTCAGACATAGCGTGATAATTTAGTATCAGATCAAAACACTGTTCTTTAACCATGTCAAGCCTGTTTGTTCAGTGTACTATTCTGATCATTTTAGTGTAAGGTACCCTTATCCACACAACGCTTTCCTACTGTACATGGAAATAACACTGTTAATACACAAGTACAGTTTAATGAATGCAAATCCTGCATGGGAAGGCCATTTATTCATTGTGTCAAGGCAAATTCAACACATGAATCAATCTTTTTGCTACTGTTTATACTGCATATTTAGTGTGTTTTCTTTCCCAGATTAGAGAGTCAGGAACCAACCATTTGATCTCTTGCTCTCTCTTAGCCTTCCTCCTGTCCTGCACATTCCCTCAGTCCCCTGAGGGAGGGGGCGTGACAGTGACCGATCTTCATCCTGGAGGCCACGCTCACTTCCACTGTGACCCTGGCTTCCAGGTCAGAGGTCACGAGATGTCAACCTGTCTGAACACCACCAAACCTCACTGGAGCTCAGCTGAACCCCAGTGTGTTGGTTAGTGGCATTTTCTCTTCTTACTGCGGTATTTTGTATCATCAGCCGACATTTATTAAATGTTAAATCGATTGTTAAATCAAGGATGATGATGCTTGTCAGCTTTCTCTCAGCTCACCGTCACACTGCAATTAAATATATTGGAAATGTTTCTATTGGAATTGTCTCTTTAGTTAACTCGGTGTTCAAGTCTGACAAAGCCTTGCCGATATATGACTGCGGTTATACATTCAAGTTTTATGACTGTCCTGAAAGAGTGTACCGTGCTGGCTATATGGCACCTGTTTGGACAGCACTGTCCATAGATGTTTATGCATTTTATAGTTACATTTTATTGTTACCATTTCTCTTTTTCTCTCAGCGGTGTCATGTGGAGGGTGGATCAGAAATGCCACTGTGGGTCGAATCCTCTCCCCTACTCCACCTGGTGGAAACCATAGCACCAGTAACAATCTTAGCTGCCATTGGCTGCTGGAAGCCAGGGAGGGCCACAGGCTCCACCTCCATTTTGAGAGGGTCGCCTTGGATGAGGACAACGATAGGTCAGTCACGGCAGTGTTCAAAGGGTTTCTACATTATTGGACTTGTAGAATTGGTTTTTGTAAACCCCTCCTAATCCCCCCTTCCCTTTCTTTTCCAGGCTGATAGTGCGCAGTGGGAACAGCTCTGTCTCTACTCTGCATTTTGACTCGGACATGGACGATGTTCCAGAGCGGGGGATTGTGAGCGAGGGGTCGTCTCTGTACCTGGAGCTCACGGCAGACTCCTCGTCCATCCCGCTTCTGCTGGCCCTACGATACGAGGGTGAGTGGATTTCCTGTGTCTGTGTTCCTTTATATTTGTTATAGGATCCATTTTATTTTAAACAGCGACTGCATGGGTAAAGTGTCTGTGTGCTGTAAGTGCACTGGCTGAACTGACTGACCCCCCCCCTTTTCTGTGCCAAGCATTCGATGCGGAGCATTGCTATGAGCCCTTCCTGCCCCACGGGAACTTCAGCAGCTCTGACTTAACCTTTCCGCTGGGGAGCATCGTCTACTTCTCTTGCTCCCCCGGCTTTGTCATGGAGCAAGGGTCAGGGGTCATCGAATGTGTCGACCCCAGCGACCCCCACTGGAATGAGAGTGAGCCGACGTGTCGAGGTATGGCACCCACACAAAACTGAAGCATCTGTAGGATACTCTGGGTGCTCTTCTCCCTGACTTTCCACCTTCTGCCTCCTGCATTCCCTCGTTTTCTTTTACCCATCCTCTTCCGCTCTACATGCTTTTCTCTCTTTCTCCGCCAGCTCTTTGTGGGGGGGAGCTGACTGATCCGGTGGGGACGGTGTTGTCCCCTGAGTGGCCCCAGAGCTTCTCCAAGGGCCAGGACTGTGTCTGGCAGATTCATGTCAAAGAAGACAAGCGCATCGAACTTGACATCCGCATGTAAGTTCATTCACAGATACAGAGACGTGTTCATAAAAGCTCAGTAGGTATATTTTAATATATGAAATATACCTACTGAAGGTAGTAAACAATAACCATGTGTGGCCTGTACAGCCTGTATTTGCTCTGGCATGCAGTGTTCCAGCATCTGGAATTCTGCTGGAGGAATACAACAACACTCTTCCACAAGAAAGTTAGTCTACTTACGCGATGTTGACGCTAATGGAATGCACAGTATCAGTCATTGTTCCAGAATATTCCATAAGAATTCTGGCGTAACTGCTTGACTGGGTTCAAACCTGGTGACTGAAAAGGCCATGACATACAGTACAGATAACTTCGAAGTCATGCTGCTCCATCCTTAACTGGTGTGTAAAGGCCCAATAGGTAACAATTGACCATAACGTAATAACTGCCCGTAATGTAATAAAATCAAATGTAATGAAACCCCTAATGTAATAAGTCCTGTGATGTAATAGAATTATGAACCTGTAATGTAATAGCATTATAGGCAGCTTAAAACTCATCATAATGTCACCTCTCCTCAGATCAAACATTAGTTAAATTATGATTTGTTAAATATATGGTTGTATTCTGCAAATCACACATGGTATCCAATTTTACTCCTTCTATTACTACATTGCAGCTGCAACTTCATTCATAAACTCCATGTGAGATAATGTCATGCCTCAGAGATGTTTTTCAAAGTTAGTTTTATCCCTTTTTGTAAGGGAAGGTACAGTGAAATATTTGTTTACCCCTTCACAGTATAGATGACCTATTTGTTGCCCACATTAGTGCAGCTATGGAAATGTGGCTGCTATATGCACTAGCATTGTTAATCAAAACACTTAATTTAAATCTGATGTGTCTTTTTGATCTGCTGTTTGCTGCACTAGATGCTTTCCCTGTGCATTTGCCAAGTACATTTTGGTCCTCAAGACAGTGCTCCTTCTTTCTTGGGCCTATTAAATTGAACTGCTTTTTTAATCATCTCTCTCCCTATTTCTCTGTCTCTCTCTCCCCAAGTCTGAATATCCGTCGCAGTGATGTGTTAACAATATTTGATGGCCATGATCTCACCTCTCATGTGATTGGGCAGTACCTTGGATCACGGGAACGCTTTCAAGTTGTGTCTGGTGGGTCAGAGGTCACAATACAATTCCAGAGTGACCCTGACGACTCCTCATTTATTCTCAGCCAAGGATTCCTCATTCACTACCGTGGTGAGTATATCTCGCCCCATCTTAGCGTCAACCTCAATCGGTTTTAGAGGGCCGCGCACTAATACGCATGCCATCTGAAGTGCGAGCAGCCAGACAACTGCTTCTTTACCCTGTGGCAATCTGTCAGCTGGGCTGCCACGGCTACTGCACCAGTGGACTGCACGGTCGATGCCAGCGCGTAGGGAGATCACAGGCGCCCGCGTGGCCAAGGGAGGTGCCAGTGAGCAATAAAGCACAGATTAAACCGCTGACAAAATCCCCCCTGTTTGGACAGCACTGTGGTCAGTTATACGGTACTCCACGGAACCTCAGGTTCATTCTGAGCTGAACGATGCAGCGTGACAGGCTGCGTTTTTACTCATGATATCTGGTTTTTATTTGGGGTCCCATGTGGCTCTAGCAGAAAAGATGTTCATTAGCTTTGGTTGGGCCCTGTAGCATAGGGATCTGAGGTTCAAGCCCATGTTATGATATTTAGTTTTAATAATATAATACTCATTACTAGTCAGTATCATATACTGGTACAAAATGTTACATATATTTTATGCTTCACTGATTCTTATTTTCTTTATCAAAATCTTTTTGTCTAATTGTTATATAAATTGCAATTATGGTAATATGTAGAACATGAAGTAACATTAAGTTTGACAACAAGCTGACAATATCAACAAGGGCAGTTGACTGAGCAGGCATGTATATTGCATATATGGTTAAAGTTAGTATGAGGCAAAGTACATACACCCGCCTGTTGTTTTACTTAAAGTGACTCCGTGCTGGAAGGTATCATTTTTAGTCATTGAGTGTGTATTATTTCAGTTTTTTTGAGATTTCCTGTAATTTCTCATGAAACAGAGGTGGAACGCAATGACACCTGCCCTCCACTCCCTCCAATTGAATTTGGCTGGAGAAGCTCTTCTCACCCCTCCCTTGTGAGGGGAAGCGTACTCACCTATCAGTGTCAACCTGGGTATGACATAATTGGCTCTGACATCATAACCTGCCAATGGGATCTTTCGTGGAGCAATAGCCCACCCACCTGTCATAAAGGTGGGCTTTCAAATTATGTTTTTCATGTGTTAAATTTGGGTTGTTTTGCACCTTTACTGACTAATAATATCTCAGTTCAGAAAAGCCATAGGAACTCATCCGTTGTCTTAAAAAACAGCAATAGATAGATTTAAGCTAACCTTGAAAACGTTGTCCTCACAGTACCCTAAAAGCCTATTGATTTTTAACATCACTGCATTGATCATCTGGGTCACAGAGGAATTTCAGGTCTTCCAATTTGAATATTTATAATTACCATACATTACTGTAACTGGGTACTTCTAAAATGGCTATCATTTTCACAGTCCTAATTACTATAATTAATATTGGTTGATATCCACTTACCCACATAGGGCAGCCACATAATGAATATATCAAATTTCCAAGATCTGGTGATTTTTATATGTTAGAAGTTTCAGTAGTACCAAATTAAGGGTATTGAACCATTTCCATTCTCCTCTCTCTTCAGTCCAGCAGTGTTCTGACCCCGGTGAGGTGGTCAATGGAGCACGCTCAGTGCGTCCAGAGTCTGGATTTGCTGTGGGCTCAGTGGTGCGTTACACCTGCAACCAGGGCTACCAGCTGGAGGGGCCTGGTCAGATCTCCTGCCATGCAAGGGACACTGGCACGCCTAAATGGAGTGACCGCAGTCCCAAATGTGTCTGTGAGTCATGTAGAGGGCTTAAATCTGGCATACTGTGTGTGCGCATGTGTATGTGTGTGTGTTTGTGTGCGTGCATGTGTGTGTGTGTGTGTGTGACTGTCTGTTTCACTGTCCTTATCTTGTCAGGTACTGTGCTTCTCACATGTTATATGCAGGTATATACAGTCAGAGTAGATTATATTGTGTTGACCACTCTCCTCCCACTTTCATTTTGCCTTCACAGTGAAGTATGAGCCTTGTCCCAACCCAGGTGTGCCTGATAATGGCTATCAGACCCTGTACAAGCACAGCTACCAGGCGGGGGAGTCTCTCCGCTTCTTCTGCTTTGAGGGCTATGAACTAATAGGGGAGGTGACCATCACCTGTCTTCCTGGACACCCCTCTCAATGGAACAGCCCGCCACCCTCCTGTAAAGGTGAGAATGGGTTAGCAAGACAGATATAGCATGGTTTGACGCAGGGCAGCTGAGCATTGGGAAAGAGGATTGATTAAGCAGAATTTCATTGAATTTTTACATTTCTTTCTCATTTCTTCTTTTCTACTTTTCTGTTCACAGTGGCATATGAGGAATTATTGGATGACCACAAGCTGGAAGGTAACCAGTGCATACGTTATTATGATTAATGCTATTATGTATTTTTCATCCTCGTATCTTCCGTTTTCTGTTATCATTTTTATTGACTGAAATTTGAAATAAAAGCACTGAACAATTACCTTGGAAGCCAATCCTAGGAAGGTTGTTTTAGATTCACAGAGATACCCACATCCATAAATATATGCAGGTGCTTGGTAAAATAAATAATAATGACCTGACAAAATCCAAATGGTTTAAATGGTTATTGCTCACACATTGAATAAATCAATGGGAGTATAACAGCATTGTGCTACTATTCATTTTGTCAAAGGCTTGTTTGTGTCAAACATAGTTAGCATGTGCATTGACTAAGTGAATACATCTCAGCTGAAAAGTAATCTGACTGCTTTTTTCATTCAAGTCTCTAGGAGGACAGACCCTTCCAAACAAATGGAGGGGGAGAAAATCGCCCTGGCAATCTTCCTGCCAATAATCCTAGTTATCTTTCTTATTGGGGGAATCTACCTTTATTACACTAAGTAAGTCCTGTTCGATGCACTTCATGTGTATGAATGAACAGCCTGAAGCAGGAGCAAAAGGGTGAAATTGCGTACCGATTGTCCCTTGTGTGAATCTGAATACTGTTGATTTTTTAATTTTCTCTAAAGCACCTGTTTCTCTCTTTATCCTTTTCTCTCAGCGTGTGCAGACTCCAGTGGAAGTCCCTGTTTTGGAAGTCACTCTCTCACACCCACTCCTACAGTCCCATCACTGTGGAGTCAGACTTCAACAATCCTCTGTATGAGGCAGGGGTGAGTCACTCTGAAACCTTCATTTCTTAAAACACAAGTGTGGAAACCAAACAGTCTTCCAGTCCCTAGGTACAAACGAGCATTTCATTTCATTCGGATCAGATATATTGCATCGACCCACAATGACCCACATTGCTTTCCCACAAGCTCCTGGACAGACTCTTGTGAGTCTGAACAAGAATGACTAAATGAAGGCTCTGGAATAGTGAGATTTCACTTTATAAATGTGTTTTTTCTTTTCATTTTTGAGCAGACAAAGACACATACTATTACACTGTGTACTGTAATTACCACTAATTCCAAGACTTTCATCTGCTCTCCCTAAAGATAGCAGTGCAATATTTTTCTTAAACGGTGCTGTTGGGTGTTCTGTATATGTCCTGTGAAAGGTCCTAAAAACTATGTATGAAAATAGCAATTGATTAGTTAAGCACAGATAATCTCCTCAACTGGACATGGGAGGTTTATAAAATAGAGGCATTACTACCTATGTGTGCTCATGCAGTATTTATGGATTGAGATATTCAGTGAGCAAACATTGCTTACCTTTGTTCCCTTGATTTTCACATTTGTCTCAGGATACAAGGGAATATGAAGTATCCATCTGAATGGGGTTGAGGCATGAAAGAAAGAAGAAAGAAGAAGGAAAGGGGGGAAGGTGTTTTTTCTCTTCCTTGTCTTTAATTCTCCCTTCACCCCAGTCTCTCCATCCTTTTCACTCTCTCTATCTCTCTCTGAGTCTGTTCATTTACCTATAACACAGCTCTGTTTGTGTGTGTTTGTCTGTCTGTGTTTGTCTGTCTTTCTATCTCTCTGTCTGGCCGTCTGTATCAAAGGTCAGCCCTGGCTGTTTTGTCTGTGCATCTGTGACTTGGCTTGTCAATTGTTCTGTGTGTGACTATCTGTTAGTAATGTTTTCAGTTACAAGCTTTATATCTATGATTAGGACTCTGGTGCCTTAGAGAGAAAGGGAGGTAAAAAAAGAGGGAGAAACTGGTATAAAAAGTGAGAGAAGGCAGCATTACAAAAACAAACTGAAAGGATGGATGAGATAGAGAGATTGACAGACACAAACAGAGAAGCAGACACACTCACAAACATGAATACACACGCACTAGAACAAATTGAATGTAAATATTTGACTGAATATTGAGGCTTATGTATGTACTAATTCAGTGCCAAAAGACTACATCCCGTAATGTGATGCCACTTCATGCTGCACCTCTGTTGCCATTGTAATTCCTCCATCAATTGTAAAAGAGAGAAGAAATGACAATGTTGCATTTTGTTCATTGTAGTTTCTTTTGGAAGTATTCTGCTCCATCTCATCACTTGGTCTGGCATTGGTTATGACAGAAAATAGAGGAAGAGGAGCAGAATGTCTCCATTTTTAAAGCACGCAATGATTGTATATTTTATTGCTTCTGCTGTTACAGTAATTATTCTCAATCATTACTTGATTATGGTTAATAATGGTTATTATTGTTATTAATGCTATTGATGTTGTTGTATATGCACTATGTTTAAAATAATATATAACCTGCTGGTTTTGCTCCAATGCAGTATTTAACTATTTTTCTTTCATTATGGTTTTCTTTCAATACAATGAGCTGCCATTGTGTTATTGCTGTGCAAGGAGAGAACACTCACAAATATTATTGTATTATTGTTATTTATTACATTATTTATGCCATGGATTTAAATTGTTTATTTGCTATATACATTTAAAATAAAATATCTCTGTTGGATGGTAAAAAAAACAAACAATTGTAACCCTGGGTATTCTTTGATTAACTGTAGTGGATTACATAAACAAACACACACACAACATGCATTCATGCACACACATAAACTTTGAATAAATAATAATGTCATTTAAAAACTGCTCTCTAATGATATTTTGTATTCATCACCAAATCTTTTTCAGCCGTAGTACTACAATTACAATACTAGTGCCATTCCTCCATCGCTCTCATGCTCTTTGTCATATGAAGCCTGAAATCAAATATTTTCTTCTGTACACTGAAGCAGAGTTTAGGTCAATTCCTTTCCCATTCAAGAAATGAATTTTAAATTCAATCCACCAATTGCCCTATGTCCTATGAGGCAGTTTTCTCTTAGTGAATTGAATTTCAATTCATATCCTGATTTGACTGGATTGAAATAGAATTGACCCTAACTCAGCCCTGAAGGAAATCATTTTAATTATTTTCCTCCAAATCCATCCATATATTCTTAATAGAAACAGATAGGGGCATCCACACTGCTTCCATTCAGGTCTAGATGTTAAATTAGCCCAATTAGAATCTGTAATTACATGCTGAATATGTGTCATCCACCACTGAGAAATTCTTACAGCATCCTGTGAGGGAATAAATGCTCATGGCAAAAATATATTTAATTTACTAAAATGGCAATGGATTCATTGAGAAAAGTTCACTAGCAAGTAGAATACAGCAGTAGATGTACTGTAGATTAAGAGCGGATGGTAAAGAAGGTGGCTGAGCATTGCCTGATGTAAAACCACCACACAACAGACACTAGAATAGATTATAAATACACAAGAATGAGCTACTGGAGATTATTCCAGGGAGATTATTCCTATTTATGTTTTCAATGTCATTACTGTACTTCTTATTTTTACTCTTCTTATTATTATTATTATTATCATTATTATTAGTAGTAGTAGTAGTAGTAGTAGGCTAGTAATCATAGTAGCAATAGCAGTAGTAATAGCTTATGTAGTGTGAATTTCTGCCATCATATTTGAACTGGTCATGACAAAGTTTAATGCAAAAAATATTTTGCATCATTCTTTTATCTAACCTATATCAAGGCTGATTGTAACAGCTATCTAGACTGAGCTATTGTGGTGTGTGCTTACCATGTGGAATGCACTGTAAGTCGCTTTGGCAAAAAGTGTCTGGTGAAAGACTAAATTGTAAAAACTATCCGTTTGAAGTCATCTTTTTGTGTATTGGCGTTTGTTTTCTATTACAGATGGTCAATGGTTTCCCATATTAAAATTTTAATTTATTTATTTTACAATTTTGCTATCTGAACGCTATGGCTATCCAACAGGAAAGGACAAGGATACACGACCCTCTCAATATGGCGCTAGTTTAGCGAAGACGTTTGACCTTAGCGGAAACAGACCTCATGTGCTCTGACCTTTTGTTCCGGTTTCCGGTCGGCTCCCGCCCCTCGCAGCCATCTTGAATTTCTGAACAAAAACGGATGAGACAGGGGGTAGAAATAGGTTGTTAATAAGATAAGAGATAGGTCTTACAGAAAGACTGATGTAACAACAACGTTTTAATGAAGAGGGAGCGGGTGAGGAGGAACACCGCGTCCCACTTTGATAGTGTTTGCTAGTAGCTTTTTAGCTTGCTGACATTTAGGTCTAACACAGATCTGCACGGCTAGCTTGGGAGATTGAAAGAATTCACTGAAGACGGACGAGGGAGAAGCCAGTGGAGGGATAGCTAACCGTGAAGAAAATGGATCGTATAGACTGAGCGGAATCCGTGTCGAAAAAGACAGAGGAGTGGAGAGAAAGAATTATTCGTAGCTGTCTTACTAGGGCATCTGATTAAACCA
Organism: Anguilla rostrata; assembly: GCF_018555375.3. Taxonomy (NCBI): domain Eukaryota; kingdom Metazoa; phylum Chordata; class Actinopteri; order Anguilliformes; family Anguillidae; genus Anguilla; species Anguilla rostrata. The sequence continues at coordinate 39,302,606 of NC_057934.1, read as the reverse complement.
CGGTAAGCCACTTAACCATTTAACGGTAACGGACCTTGTTAACTAGTATGTCTAGCTTGCTAGCAAAGGCTTCTGACTAACATTACTAACGTTAATCCATCTGGATATCAGAAATGATATCACATGCATTGCACATATTAACAATTAATGTGACCAATATCCCTTGCCTTGAGTAAGCTAGTTTGCAATTGTTTAGTTAACCATCTAGCTTTCATGGTTACTCTTTGGGTTCAGTGTAACGTTAATAGCATAGTCTAGATTGTTTATAAGGAAGAGCCAGCTAGATTTTGAATAATAAAGCTACCCAGTTAAATAATCCAGATAGCTACAACCTAGCCAGTGTACGCTAATCACAGATATAAATCAAGCCAGTTATGTTATTGTAAGTTGTATGTTACGTAGCTAGCTAGCCACCCAGCGGGCTTCAAATGATAGCTAACTTAAATCACCGTTGCTGTCAGTATAGCTCAGCTAGCGGACGGTGATTAAGGAAGCATATTATCATTAGCTTGCTAGATGGCTACCCAGATTGTTGTATGGTTCGCCTAGTTAACTACCTGGCGAACTCTGATTGAACGTCGGCAGTTTGTGCATGCAATCAATCTTTCGATTATTTGTGGAGAAATCGGAACGAGCAGCTGGTTTTCCCATTTTCATTGCCATTTTCCCCTTTATTTTTCCAGTCTGTCTGTTTGGCTTGTTGAATTGCCAAAGATATGCAACTAGCTTGCCAGATGGCAGAGCGACACTTGTCAGTCTATGGACTAGTACGTAATAATGACGTGTTGTATTCCAGACCACTGTGATTTTTAGTTTTTTGTTTATATCCGTGCCTTGTTTTCTGTTTGTACGACATATTATCAGTACATTCTATTTATCAAGTGTGTCTTTCTGGCATAGAAAACTCAGTTATCCTGGGGTGGAGTGCACTAAGTAGCCGGAATCCTAAAGTATGACCATAGTCCAGGTCTTAACTGATGGTTTGCAGATTGGTTACTGTTTGCATAAAACCAATGCAGACGAGATTGTATGCGATCATAGCTACGTGCCTGCCCTAGGGTATGGATATCTGCATTTCACCATTTCGTTTCCTCTGATTTCCTGGTGTAGGTAAAGTAGCTTGAATAGCTGTTTTGAAGTTTTGCTTGCCATCTGTCATCTAGGCAGCTTACAACAAGATGAAGTATTCTCATCAAAACATCATGCAAATATATTATTAAGTGATTGACTAAGTCGATATTCAGAAAGCAGATGCAAAAACACATTTTTGCAAAATATGTCTGCTTGGTGCATTGTACCTTTGTATTGTAGGAAATACGACTGATATTTAAATTCTACATTAGGGGCGCACAATGTGTTCAATATGAATAACCAATATTAATCTGGCCATGGTTGCCAATGCCTTCCTATTTTACATTATAACACCTTAACCAAGTTTTCACATTCATTCAAGAAGTAGCCTATATGAGCACAGTATCAACCTATAAAGAAAAAATGTGACACATTTTATTTGTATAACAAATTCTTTCAATTTGCTTTCTTTTTTATTAATCAGGGAGTCCAGAGAATCCCTGTATAGTTTTGCTTATGAGTTTGGCTGGTTAAAATGATAAATTCAAACTACTTAATTGATAAGAAGTCCAAAAAACTTAGCAGGCTACTTTTTGAGCATGGCATTGTCATGAATTTTACATAGAAATTTTCAAATCAAATGGATTGTCTCTGTGGTGTATGTATGTTGTCTCACTGTATCACAGAGACAATCCATCCAATCTTAGCATCGGGCCTATAGCAGTAAGTTCTTTATAAAATATTGTCACCCAATACCAATATGACCCCTATATTACAATACAATTGAACATATAATTTTGTTGTTGACAGCTGTAATTTAATGTCTGCATAAGATGCTGCCATTGTAATATTGAAGGCCAGGTTTGTAAATATTTCATCAACCTGTCTGTGAGCTGTATCAAATACTGTGTCAAATATGAAACTTTAGATATTCTTTTGGAAGCAAAAGCAGTACAGGAGTTTCTCATTGCAGTAGCTGGTGATGTTATTTTTGTGATGGTGAATGCTAACATCCTTATTGTATTAAAAAATGTAAATGGCTGGCCAACATGCCTAGACGGAGTATATCCATGTTCAACCCACTTTGTTCATTTTCCTTGCCTTTCAGATCTGTCATGTTGTTACCAGGCTTGTTAGCTAATGCTGTTTTTATGCAGGACTTGCAGTGTAGAAAAGCTGACAATACAGTTGGTGTATAGGTTTTAAATAATGTTGACGGCAATAGCTCCCATTTCATCACGTCTACTTCCCAAACATAAAATATAATTATGTATTTTTTGGTTTTTATTCAGTCATGTTAAGCCGTGAGGCTGTATTATTTCTGTTACCTAGTGAATAACTACCTTTTCACCCGCCTCTTCATTTTTCTGTGTTGATATGCTGTAAGTATATCAAGTAAGAGCTACAGTACTTTGCAATGACTAAGACAGCTAGATATTTTGCCAAAAGAAAATGCAAAAAATGAACAAGGTGTAAATATGCTGATGGTTGACACCAGTGTATAGACGAAGGGTACATAAAAGGGTAGGCCAAATTATTTAACAAAATAAAGGTAGCAGTTTTACTGTCTAATGCACTGCCTCATAACAGAAAGCAAGTTGTGGAGTAAACGGTAGTCTTTTTGAGGTCTTTTTCAAATTAAGAACAGTGCGACTCCTTGAAAAATATAAAAGGTCCTGGAAGATCTAGCCAGTGTTTTTAAATGCAAGAGTTCCCAAGAAAGCTACAGCTATTTTATTTGCTTATATAGTTGAATTTCAAATGGAATATATATCAATAACTTATTATTGCAGGTTTAAACATTATTTTCTAAGGAAATAATGTCAAAATTGAATATCAGCTTTAAGATGGAATAAGCTTATTAAATAGTCTAGTAAAATGTGGCAATGAGAACAAAAATAGATACCGTACACTCATAGTGAATGCTCACTGCTTATAATTAACCACAAAGTCAACAGTCAGCAAGACATTAAATTGACAACAGAGAAAGAGAGACCAATAACCCAGACTTTGCAACAAGTTTGCCCGACATCCAGCTTCAGTGCAAGGAACCAATAGACATAAAAAGCTAAGATGGAATAGCACAACCAATGAACCACAACAAATATAAGAAAAATGCTTCTCCAAAATTCAAACAGTCCAAGTTCCAACATGTGTTCCACTCAGTTATAAATGCTTCTCTCAGCAAGTATTGAAGATGCTGGCCAAGATTGGGTGATGCTTTGAAATTAAGACACTGAAGGGGTTGGGTTCATCCGTGGCTGAATTATGTAATGTCTGACAAACACACTTTCTTCTAAATGGGGAACTGCCATGTTGTCAAAGGCATAGCTATTGATATGATTATCTAAAGGCCTGCTGTTCAAGCTTTTTCTGAAATGGACCAAACATGAATATGTTGGGGGATGATTCAGATTTGCTGCTGAAAATTCCTTACTAAAATGGCTAGTTTCCTCCTGCTTTTGACAGTAGAGGTGATGTTTGTAAATTAATATCGGCCTGCATTGAAATCTCCATTCTCTGGCAAAGAATATTGTTGCCATGGGGCAATGAAAATCACGACACACAAAATGTGAATTCTAATCTGGGAAGCCTGGATAATCATTATTTACATTATTAATCAATATGTTAAATTGATATTTTTAGTTGAACGTAACAGATTGGCCTTTGTATGCTCAGAGCATTCAAACTCAAAAGGGAAGTAGAGAGACAGAGACAGTGGCGTGAACTGATAGTGAGACTAACAACTAGCTACTTTGTTACAATGGAAAATGCTGTGTACCACAAACAAATAAACTGGTACCAAGACATACTGTCACTTTCTCTTGTGCTTCCAATTTATTGAACATTAGGAATAAAATATGAATTCAAATCACTGCCATATATCAAAGCTTTTTATAAAATAAAAGTAGTTTATTTTACAATGACAAAGCAAAGTTTTCCGTCGTTATGCAGAAGTTGTACTGCATTTTGTGAACCTGCCCTGCTATTAATGTTAAATCTACAGGATTTCTCTTCTCAGAAGGAAAATTGCCTTTATTATGGGAGATGTATTTCAAGTTGTCACTATCATTCCATGGCGTTCCCCATGAATATTGATACTTTAGAACTCTGTTTCCCACCTTGCATTGCAAGAGATTGTGACTTTTTGCAGTTGAACAAAGTCAGTTAGCTAGAGTAGAGAACTTAAGTGTTTACCTAATGTAGTTCATATTGCCAGTTTTTATAGTATTAAATTGACAATATAGCATTCCCTGTTTAAAAAAATAGAAATTTTGGCAGAATTGATTTTTGAAATTAAGTTCCTTGTTTTTTGTAGTTGAAAAGAATTCATTTTAAGATATAACAATGATTGTTTAAACGCACTGCAGGTCAGAAGTCTTTCGTTATTATTAGCCTAACGTGGTTGTGATTTATTTTTTCATTGAAGCACTGATGTAGCCTAATTGCAAGCAAAATGGATATTCATTAAAAACCTGGTAGTATTGAACAAATTCAGAGGAGGAGGCCCACTTATAGTGAATGGCCAGCAAAGTTTATAGCCGTTTAAATTCGACCAATGAGGGCCACATTTAACCTAGTTTCAATATGCTTGGATACTGATGTCCCAGATGTAACTAGATGCAGGCATGCAGTATAAACTGTAGATAAATGTTTTCACAGAAGAATTTTCAGGAAGATTTGTTGACTTTTTTTTTACGGTATTCTACATCAAAAGGTTAAAAAAACAACTAGTCTGTAATTGCTCTTTTCAGACAGCAACTAGTCAATGATCAGAAATGTGTGTTCACATTCCTAACGTATACAGTGAGCACCAATGTTTGGGACAGAGACAGACATTTTTATTGATTTGGCTCTGTACGCCACAATTTTAGATATGTAATCAAACAATGGTTAAAGTGCACATTCTTATTTAAGGGCATTTTTATACATTTGGTTTCACCATGTATAGGAGCACTTTTTATACATAGAACCCCCGTATCAGGGTGTCATAATGTTTGGGACAAATGGTGTCACAGGTGTTTCTGATTAGTCAGGTGTGCTCAATTGCTTCCTTAGTGCAGGTATAAGAGAGCTTTCAGTATTTTGTCTTGATTCTAGGCTTTTGATTGTCTTTGGAGTCTGTTATTGGTGTTTGTCAACTTGAGGACTGGAGTTGTGCCAATGAAAGTCAAGGAAGCCATTATGAGATTGAGAAATAAGGAAAAAGAACAGTCAATGACATAGGCCAAACCGTAGGCTTACCAAAATCAACTGTTTGGAACATTAATAAGAAAGTGAGCTCAAAAATCACAAACCTTTAAAAGCTGGTTCAGCTAATGTTGCACTAAAGCATTGAGTTTTTCCTTACTCTTGTCCTACAGTTGCAGCTGTGTTTAAGGTTCTTATTGCAGAATATATTTCAAATATTTTCAAACTGACTCAAACATCATGGTTCCGTATAGTGTGGTTGAAGTAGGCTGTTGCCGTGTAATTTAATATGGATACGGAGAGTAGTAATTATGGACTGAGAACAAGAATGAGCATTGAATGCTGAGAATTAAAATGCCGTGGGTAGTTCATACTTAAGTAGTGGGATGCTCTGAGAGATCTGCTTTTCATCTTCATGTATGAGCATCAATATTTTTTGTAGAATTTATCTGGAATTTATCACTTTTTAACAAACAGACTGATTAATGGTATCAACACCGATTTCCTGCTCCCAAGAGATCCAGTTTCTATCGGGAACTGTATAAATACGTAAGTTCACCTCTTGTCAAAACAAGTAAACCACTGGCATTCATACCTCCTGTCTCATATGTGAGCAATTGTTTTATGTCTGTAGAAGACTTTATGTAACAATGTGTATTTTTACAAATATTGTTTCTCACAAATGGCTTTGGAGAAAGTGGATCTCTCCACCCACCACATTGTCAGAAAGAGAAGCTGTAAACACAACCTGCAGCAAAATGGCTTCAAAAAACATACATATAATATCTTGGATAGTTCAGCTAAAATGATTTTATTTTGGGTATACCCTGCTTCCAGTCATTTTTATACAAAACAGACATGCCTAAGAACTGAACTGAGAATAGATTTGGATTGTATTGGTTTGAAGCCAACCGATTTGTTTGATTATGTTTACAGCTTGTGGAGTGAGGGCCATCATTGTTAGTATCTGTAAAGTTGAACTTTTATAGTATCAGTTTATTTGTTCTTTAACAGTAAGCGGTCTCCAACTTTACTGTGTTGGTCAGTGCTGCACTTTATTGGGCAAAACATTATTGAACCCAGTGAGACTTTTCTCAACCCAATTAATCTGCTGTCTTATTAACATGTTTTTTGTTTTTCATGTTTATTTATCATTTTGCTCTCTATGGAATACTCTATTGGGTCTTTGCAAAGTGTGTAATATTAAGACCAAATATATGTATGGTTTGTCCTCATCTGACTCAGTTTAGTTGGCGCTTATTTTTTTTTCATCTGACCAGAGGCAGTGGAATGCAATGAAGAATGAGAGCAAGGTGAGGTTTTGTTTTGTCCCCTCTGCTTAATATACGCCTGCAGATCAAATGCAGTTAAAGCTTTCATCTGCTGGTAATTTGGTTAGGCCTTCCTGCCATTTTAGTGGGGGTTCCATTTAATGTTCAGATTGAGTCGGACCTTTTCATTTAGCACGCTACTGTGCCGCTGTCCTTGACGACACCGTGATTCATACTCTGCAGCTAAATGCTCCAATGTAATTTTCCCTATTCAAGGTTTCAGTGTGGGCTGTGGTAGCCAGTTGTAATGGTTAACTGAGATGTGGAGACACATTGAAGGGGTAAACAAACCACTCAAAAAAAAAAAGATTAGCAGGACTGAAAAGTGGACAGAAAAAATAAAAAAGCTGCATGTGTATTCAGGAAGTGGACTATGCAAAGCAATGGGTGGTTTGACACGGGGATGGAAATGATGTATCATTATTACTCCGGATTTCATCTAGCTGTATGCCCATGAGAAGTCAGGGACGCATTCATTTGTTGCAGTGAGATGAAGGTCACAACTAAATCGTTATAAAAATCAAAATGTTATAAAATGTTATACATTTTATCAACGGTGACCGTTCACAGGTTTTGTTTGAATGTGATCTGGAGCTACCTAGCCTTTTAGCTACTCTAGCCCTAAAGCTGTGTCATCATAACATACTCTTCCAGTTATAGCCCTTATTCCAAATTGCCAGAACACCGTTTCCGGAATGCTGGTTCTGGCTCTCATTCACACGACTCGTTGTTGTTAAAGGTCTGTAATATTTTTGGCTCTACAAACAGTGTTAAGTCACTAAGCATAATCAAAATCATGGTGCTGAAAATAATGTAAAGGATATTAAGCAATGAAAGTCTAATTTCAAAATCTTGTTGTTCCTTATTTTTATTCTTTAAATATTGTAACCAACCTTGCATTGGCAGACCTAGGGTGTTCATTCTTTCTGAGAAATCATTTTGTGCTCGTCAATGATCACCACACGCAGCGAGCTCAGCAGGTACTGTAGCCTATATAGAAGCATGATGGATCTCAGCAGGCACACGCTCTTCTGGAGCATGGCAGAGGTACTCTGCTGGGTTCGTGTCAGGTGAATGCCTCATTTTGTGTGTCAGGTTGAATGCCTCATTTTGTGTCAGGCGAATGCCTCATTTCACACTTTCTTTTTCACATGGGCATCCTTACATTGTCATGCAAAGAAAACCCATTTTTATGTGCTGGGTATAAGGTGCAATGGGGGGACTGAGTGCATCGTCTGCACTGCATTGCAGTGCCTCATTAATAAACCCTAAAGGCCTTCTCCACCCGTATTATATTTCCTCCCATATCAGACTTCCACCTCTGAACCGGTCCATTTGTGCAATGCGCCAGGGGTGTGCATCTTCCCTCATCTCTTCTACACTCTCCTTTATCTCTTGTGCTGGAATGAATTGAAGCACAGCACATCACTGAACATGGCACCATGTCCGACGGTTTGCTGGTTTGGTGTTAGAATGTATTCGTGCTCAGCCATTCCCTGTAGACGGAACACCAACGTACAGCACTATGCCACCGTGTAAGATGTTCAGTTCATTGTTTTACTGCAGATCATCATCCTGACCATTAACTTTCCCACCCTCAGAATCCTAATGGCCTCTAATAGGTGGATTTTTTGGTCTGCCATTATGATTGCTTTTCAAGCATTTCAACTATCTATCAATCAATCAATCAATCAATCAAATTTTATTTATGTAGCGTATTTCACAGCAATTTTCACAATACGCTTCACAGATGGCCCTGGCCTAAACCCCCACAGGAGCAAGCCTAAAGCAACAGTGCCCTAGTGAAGGGGACAAAACAAGAAAACAAAAACTTTACCATATACAGATGTGAAGTCAAGTGTGTGTGTGTATTGATTCTCAAACAGGACATTTCCAGGTACAAATTATCCCCCCCCCCAAAAAAAAAAAGTCTGCAGCCAGCACTTGACACCCAGTTGGTGAGTTAATCTCTGAGCACCTCTTCTGCTGCTCTCACCCCTGCTAGCTCCTCCTAATGTAATAATTACGTTCTTTTCCTGTAAGCACAGGTCTGGAAACATTATTTAAAAGACATGGCTCAAACTTGTAACTGTTTCAGTTGCTTGTGTGCCCAAAATGTAATCAAGCTGGGATGTAAAATTGGGATGACTTGGGGCTACAAATAATTTTCCTTGTGTGATCTACATAGTTGTAATTTTAGAAATGAAAAATAGTGTAGGAACAGTACAAACTACCATGTGTCTTTTCGGTTTATCAGCCCTGGCTGTAAATGGTAACAACGCTAACCAATCAAAAACCAGCTTCATGCTGTTTATGCTTTACTTTACTCTGTGCTGGATTTAGATTGGTGGAAAGTGCAGCATTGTCATCGTAGTAATGCACAGAGCAACACCCGGCAGGAGACACACAGTCCAAATAGAATGCTGGCTCCCAGTCCTTTGTATGGTATCTCTTTAAGGATGAGTCTAAACTCATAAAGCATATCTATAGACTTTATTTTCATTCCATTTAACAATGCTGGCCCTGCCTCTTTTGTTCCCATTTGTGAAATGACAGCCACACAGCCATGCGCCCTTGGCATCTGTACTTGAACTGTATCTTGCTGTCTATCAAATGTAATGTACATGATTTGGTTCCCCCCCAATTCTTTTTTCTTTGGTGTGACAGTATTAATCTATGGCATTGCACACCGATGAAAAGTTGTCTTAATTATCCTAGTTTACACTGATGTTAAAGATAAAGTTAAAGATTGATAGTGACTGGAGACTTGACATAACATGCAAATTTTTTAATTTGAAAAATATCTGTGATGACCTCACAGGTTAGAAAAATAAATACAGATAAATCATAGATGTCAGTGAATGTTGAAAGAAAACATCAAAAATGTAATCTAGTAAAAAAGCATAAGAACTGCAGCAAGGTGTTTGTTTCCATGTCTGACCTATACTGTACATAAACACACAATTTTTTTTTTTTTTTTACAGAGGTTAGACTATTATTTGCACCTTAGCAACACCAGTCTGGTCAAAGTAATTACTGGAGCTATATGCAACTGCTCGTTCTCTTCTCTTGACCAGGCTCCACTTCTCTCTCTTCTTCCCTATATCCCCATTATTCTTTTTAAAGTAGACCTCTAAATGGATTGTTTCAGTTTGCAACTTTTGGAACCCTGGACTTTACAGAATGTTATTGGCATTTACTTACTTACTACTTACTTACTTTTATGTTTGCGGGTTATTTTAGGCTACTCCAATCAGGAATTAGGCCTAATGAAAATGGATTGCTGTAAAACTTCCAACGGTAGTTCCAATGCCCAAGTACACCAGCGCTTATTAGAAGCTGACCTTTATTTAAAGCTGCATTATTCGAGTTTTGAGAACCCTCCCTCGATGGTACTTCCAGCACCACGTTGCAAGCTTACGGTTGTTTATTTTTCAAATATGTGTCATGCATATAAGACCGTGGACAAACACCTGTCTGTCTAAAGTTGCATCCTAAAATACTGTAAAAAAAAACAACAAAAAAAAACAAAACAGTCGTATATACAGTATTGTGCAAAAGTCAGAGACCTTTTTATTTATTTTCTAGTGAAATCCACCATTAAGTGCTGTTATTTATTTGTCAGAAAATTATGCAGCAAACATATATTTAACAAACATGCACAACTGTGTACAGTATTAATCTCTCAGTATTTATTGTGTCAACCCTTTGCATTTAATACTGCTTCCATACTTTCTGGGAGATTTGTGTTTATCCAAGAAATCTGTGTGGATATTTTCCTGTGCTTTTTGTGGATCCCTCCAAAGTTCAGTCTTATTAGTATTCCACTAATTAGTAAAATATCCAGGAAAATGAATTGATGTTAGTTTTTCTAGCTCACAGACTCATAACATAATTGGCTATGAGCTTGCTAGTTTATGACAAGCTATTTAGCTAGCTGGATCTCTCTTGTCCAGTTGAAACAACTAATGCCTATCTGCATAAATCATATCAAGGAAGCTCTCTATAGCAGGAATATAATAACATATGTACGTACGATAGTCTAGCTTGCTATATTGCTATACTGCCTTTCATATTGTGTACCAGTAGTTCGGATTGCCAAATATGGGTGTGCTTAAAGGGGTCTGTCTATCGCCAGAGCTACTTTATTTTCTTTTCTTGTGCCTTTCTTAAATGTTTGTCTGCATGATGCCTCCAGTGTGTGAAAAGTTTTATTGGCTGCACTAGCTGTTGTATCCATGGCAACCAGTGCTAAGATGAACTCTTTTCAACCCGGTGTTTACTGGAGACCGGTGTTTATTTGCAAAAATATGACTTCCATCCCAGTTGACATCCTTGCACGTAGTTCTTTAAATATTTTTTTTGTACTCTTGCACAAATGCGACGAAGTCAAATATTTACCCGCACTTTCCAAAAAAAATAAAAAGATTGCATATGTGGCCTTTTTGATCGCAGTCTAGAGCCCTGTTGGAGAAACAAGAAGTTTAGTAGCTTCACTTGAGACCCCATAAGTTAATTAACAAAGCTGCTTTAAAGACTTTCTCATGGTTGGCAAAAAGTGCCAGTGGTGAGAAACAACAGTTTGAAGTTGAATGAATGAATTTATTAGACAATTTTAAAAATACATATAATGCTGCACTTCAGTCATTACCTACTTAATAGAATCATCAAAGATAAAAACACAATACAGCCAGAATGTTTTCCAGTACTACCAGTGGGGTTCTGGACCACCTATACCCAATATTAGTGTTCTTCAATATCCTCACATCTTATGAGTAGCATTGGTTTGCCACAAAGGTCTCTAGAATGTCATTTTATGCTGTAACATTAAGATTTCCCTTCACTGGAACTAAGGGGCCTAGCTCAAACTATGAAAAACAACCCCAGACCATTATTGCTACTCTACCAAACTTTATAGTTGGCACTATGTATTTGGGCAGGTAGCGTTCTCCTGGCATTCGCAAAACCCAGGTTTGTCCGTCAGGCTGCATTATAGTGAAGCCACTGCTCCAGAGTCCAATGCCAGTGTGCTTTACACCACTCCAGCTAATGCTTGGCATTGTGCATGGAGATCTTAGGCTTGTGTGCAGCTGCTTGGCCATGGAAACCCATTTAATGAAGCTCAAGACGAACCGTTCTTGCGCTGATGTTGCTTCACAGGAAACAACGGTATGATGTCAGAATGAATGTTGCTACCAAGGACAGTCTATTTTCAGCAGTGGTCCCATTCTCTGAGCTTGTGTGGCCTACTGCTTCACAGCTGAGCTGTTGTTGCTCCTAAACATTGTCACTTCGCAATAACAGCGCTTACAGTTGCCCAGGGCGCTCTAGCAGGGTAGAACTTAAATGAAGTGACTTGTTGGAAAGGTGGCATCCTATGACAGTGCCATGTTGAAAGTCACTGAGCTTCAGTATGGCCCATTCTACTGCCAATGTTTGTCCATGGAGTTTGCATGACTGCATGCTTGATGTTATGCACCTGTTGTCAATGGGTGTGGCTAACCCACTAATTAGCAAAACCCACTAATTAGAGGGGGGGCCCACACACTTCTGGCCATGTAGTCTATGTGTGAGGAAGACAGGCCTTGCCCGAAGGTGAAGGGAAGCATTTTATCCATCATTGTGAAGGGCAGGTTTCATTTCCCCATGTCAAGGCTCTCTATGTTGAGTATAATGTGTCTGCACTGTAGCCTGGTCTGACAGCAATCTGACATCATTACAGACCTGTTATGTTTCCTGTGATTTACTGACTAACCTAAGTGACTTTCATCTGTACAGTGTGACGTGCCAGTTTGAACGTTTGATGTGAAGTAGTTTTCTTTCAGGATGCTAGCATAACTAGGTATTGAACTCTCCATCTGAGAGTTTTGTATTTGATAAACTGAATGCTGTATTTTGACCTTATATTTTATGTTATGTTCATTTTATTGCCTGGAGAAAACTTTGCCAAAAAAAAACTTGGTTTTCTGCTGCAAAAGATTGAAAATGTTCATAGGATCCTGAGGAATGTAGCAGGAAACGTAAAAATGTTCTCTCCTGAATTTCATAATCCTGAAGTCTGAACACAAATATGTATACATAATTTGGTAGCTTTTATTGTGTTGTCCTTTGTGAAAGTCAACTGGTAGAAACACTGGGCACAGCAAAAGGTCAAGTGTCCCCAAAATGTTATACGCATACACATTGTCTGATTGATGTTGACAAATCTCTGAAGTTTAATTGCAGCCATTCAATGTAAACTCCTGTAGCCCATTCACCACCCTGGAAAACTAATGGAAAAGAAAATATCTGCCAGAACAATATGCTTCTAGTTGATGGCCTAGAAGCCTGAGACTTGCAAACCAGCAGAACTCTAGACTTTACAATACAAATGCATTAGACTGTGGAGTGCCTGTCCTGTGGTTATTTGCTGTTGCTGTGAGGAAGTGTGGAGAGGAACTTGGCTCTCTTAAACAGGAAGAGAGATGGGGAGGGGGGTAGTGTAAGGAAGTACACTGAGTTTGGTCCAAAGCATTCTTCCCTGCATTTTGTGTTTGGATTTATTAACATACTGGATTGTAAGGGTCTAGTGAGAACAATGGGTCTGTGACTACAGTTGCATGCCAACATCACCTAACACCATTTCCTTCCCTGTTCTCTTCTCCCTGATCAAATGTGACTATTGATTGTTCATTTAAAAAAGCGTAACAACGGATTAGTCTATGCCTATGAAAATAATATTGTTTTAAAGGCATACTATGCAGAATTTTTTTGCCTGTGTTTACAGTCAACAAAGTCTCCTTCTCAGTCTTCAGCCCCACCCGATCACCCCCTGAGTACTCGACCGTGTCACAGACACGCAGATTCATTAGAAGCTATTAATACATTTTCCCATCAATTACTCGGACCAGACATTTAAATTGTCCGGTCGGGACCACAAACCAGATAATATACAAATAATTTGAAAACCGGGAATTCCGGTCAAAACCCCAAGGTCGAGTAATCCTTGCTGGATATCTAGAGGTAACGTTACTTACAGGTCCAACAGAAAACAAGGCAGCTCTACGTCTCCTTTCATCCCCGTGGCGAAATTTAGTTGACATCACAAAGTGATTCCAAGGTTAAATGTCGTTCTTGAAGGAGCCCTGCCAGCTTGTCATTTGACTTTGTTGTAGCTAGCTATAGCAACCAACCCTATGCAGAAATTTGATCCCAAACCACAGGCTCTGTAGCCACACCCACCCATCTCCACACAGAAAAGAGTGCCACACCCAGAAACATCCCTAACACATTTTAGAATAACAACTACAGGTGAAGGTGCACAAATTCTGTGAAAATACATATATGCTCTAGCATGGTTATTTTATAAAATATTTTCATAGTAAAAATCCTGCATAGTATGTCTTTAAGAAAGTGCACAAATTATCTACCATAAAGCATAGTTCTTATGCTTTTTGACGAGGTGACTGGCAACAGGACCTCAGCACATCAATAATAAACTTTTAAGAGGGGAAGGTCACCATTTAGACCCTTTTAAGATGTCATTTGATGTGTTGTGTAGTGACAGTAACATGATATGTGACCTTGATGGCTGAGAACAATGTTTGTTTTCATATTGGGAACCCCCTCTTGGCTGTTGATGGCATAACTGGAACAAAAGGTGATCTGATCTGCTACTGTATGTTGGTGGGGAGAAGTGGCAGTGTGCCCGATGAACCATTTTCCCATGCAGAGGCCTCTGATCACTTAAAGACAGCAAACCGGTTGTACATTAACTTAGATTGTATGGATGTATGCTTTGTGAACTGTGATTATTTCCTTGTTTTGATGCTTTTTTCCCATGACCTGCAGAAGTGACTCATGGCTTCTGTTGTTCAAGTTCAGTCTCTTGGCAGTTAGAAAAGGTGATCTGGAAGCATGTCTCTCTGTCTTCAAGATGGTGTTGTGTTTATATTATACAAATTTCTTTTGGAGATTTTGACGCTGTATGTTGCTGTCAGGGTGGAAATGAGTGTTGAATTGAAATTGATGCAAGAAGTTGAACTCAAAAACTGACATATTTTTAGTGCTACAGGGCGGCAGAAGTTGTGCTCCACTTCTTTTGTCTGATGCAAAGAGCGCATGTGCTCTCCCGCCAGTGTTGGTACGATTGTTTGCTTGGAGCACATAAAATTGCATCTCTAATTCAAATAAATCAAATGGCTTGTTAGCTAACTAACTGTGTCGGATTTATGTAGCCTTTTTACATTGCATTTAAAAAATGAAAATTACGCAGCCTCTTTATTCATGGGCATCTGTTACTTGCAGATGCAGCACAGATCACTAATCCTTTCTATGGATAAGCCACGTTGCTGGTATATGAAAATGCCGCTGAAAGTTGAGCTTTTTTTCAGTTTTTGCACGTTGCTCTGCTCACCTCCACCCTGTACAGCTGCAGGGTTTCTCTGGTCTTCATAATCTGTAGAAAATGATGCTTCCTAGCCTTAGCTTCTCGTTTTCAGACCTCATGTTTCACTAAGTAGTTAATAAACACACTGCAATGCATTTATCTGCTCTGAATGGTGCATAAAGTGGGTGCTAACTGAGTTTATGCTTCATTTGTTTTTAAGTTCTTTGCACAATTATAAATTAGGGACTAGCAAACAATTACCAGAATGTTTGTAGGAATACATATTGCTTCATTTTAGTGCAATGTTATGGAAAGTTGACATGTTAAATGCGTGAAGTATCATCTGTTGCCTGGTCAAGGTACAGGATTTTATTTTGAAAAAACTATAAAACCCCACAAATGAGCTATGTGGCAGTGGATGTTTGTGAACTTCATTTCCGATATACACTTTTTAATTATTTTATACAGTATCCATAACCTTTATGCTAATTGCATGACCATGACTAGCATTTTTATACGCAACAGCTTTGGTCATACTGGTCATATAACCGTTTTCAATTCAGAATTCTTTGATTACTGTGGAAATAGTCACCACATTTTTTCTTTTACTGTTTGTTCAGTTGCAATTTCATCTGAATGTTTTGCTGACTTAAATTTGTGTGCATGTAAGTAATATATTTTTTACACTAACAGTAGTGTTGCTGTTAACTTACAGATGTTACCAAAGGCTGTGCACACACTGGGGATGATGTGTAAAGAGAGAGGACTGCTCCTTATGCAGTGTCTTTCTTGTGAAAAGGTTTTAATGCTAGTCATATGGTTGTAACAACAAGTGCTTAATCTTAATAACTGTTGTTTTAGTGATTGCTTCATTACCTCATACTGTTCCCTTTTGGGCAATGTATTGCAGGAAAGTACTCAATAATCCTTCTGAGTTCATATTACAAAACACTGAGAAGAGCATGCTGGTTTGAATTACCTATCAGTTTGGGACACACGCTTGTTCGAGGTGCTGTACCTGGTGCTGTCTCCACGCTAACTCTGCTGTCTGCGCTAACCCTGATCTCTGCGCTAACTCTGCTCTCCATGCTAACCCTGATCTCTGCGCTAACTCTGCTCTCCATGCTAACTCTGCTCTCTGCGCTAACTCTGCTCTCTGCTCTAACTCCTCTCCATGCTAACCCTGCTCTCCATGCTAACTCTGCTCTCTGTGCTAACTCTGCTCTCTGTGCTAACCCTGCTCTTTGCGCTAACCCTGCTCTTCACACTAACTCTGCTCTCTGTGCTAACTCTGCTCTCTGCGCTAACCCTGCTCTCTGCACTAACTTGCTCTCCGTGCTAACTCTGCTCTCTCTGCTAACTCTGCACTTTGCGCTAACTCTGCTCTCTGTGCTAACTCTGCTCTCCATGCTAACTCTGCTCTCTGTGCTAACTCTGCTCTCCATGCTAACTCTGCTCTCTGCGCTAACTTGCTCTCCATGCTAACTCTGCTCTCTGCGCTAACTTGCTCTCCATGCTAACTCTGCTTCCTGCGCTAACCCTGCTCTTTGCGCTAACTCTGCTGTCTGTGCTAACTCTGCTCTCTACGCTAACCCTGCTCTTCACACTAACTCTGCTCTCTGCGCTAACTCTGCTCTCCACGCTAACCCTGCTCTTTGCGCTAACTCTACTATCTGTGCTAACTCTGCTCTTCAAGCTAACTCTGCTCTCTGCGCTAACTCTGCTCTCCGCGCTAACCCTGCTCTTCATGCTAACTCTACTCTCCATGCTAACCCTGCTCTTTGCGCTAACTCTACTATCTGTGCTAACTCTGCTCTTCAAGCTAACTCTGCTCTCCGAGCTAACTCTGCTCTCCGCGTTCCAATCCCCGCAGGCGCTGGACATGCCGTCGAGCGTGAGGGCTGGGAGCCTGAAGGATCCCGAGGTGGCCGAGCTCTTCTACAGGGAGGACCCCGAAAAGCTCTTCTCTGACCTGCGGGAGATCGGCCATGGCAGCTTCGGGGCCGTCTACTTCGTAAGGGAAAGGGCCATCTGGGCTGGCGGGGGGAACTGGGACACGGTCAGGGAGGAGGGGGGAGGGTGCTAATCTTTTACATGGCCGTGGAACAAATCGGTCTCGCCGCCTGTTAAAGGGAGGCATTCATGTGGCATTGCATGTGAAGAGAAAACAACGGTTAACATGTGCATGTGAGTGTCCAGCTGGTTAGTTTGTCTTGTGTGAACTGACCCCCCGTACACACACCTTTTCTCTGTCCCAGGCCCGCGACATCCGCACCAATGAGGTGGTGGCCATTAAGAAGATGTCCTACAGCGGCAAGCAGTCTAACGAAGTGAGGGCTGAGCAGATTTTTTTGTTTCCTGTTAACATTTCCTGCACTGTTCCTGCTCCGCCATTGTTATTACAATGCCAATGCACCAGTTTTCGGCATTGTATGTGTCCAGTGGACAGTCCCCTCTGCTGTTATAACCATTTCCCTTCCCTGTAGAAATGGCAGGACATCATCAAAGAAGTGAAGTTCCTGCAAAAGTTGCGACATCCCAACACTATCGAGTATAGAGGATGCTACCTCAGAGAGCACACAGCTTGGGTCAGTGTGTGTGTCTGTGTGTTTGTGTGTAAATGTGCACAAGAGTTAAACAGGGGCCAAATGGTTGTAATATAGCAAAGTAAAATAATGTTACCAAGTAAAATATATGACTGCTCGCTTTGTAATGTTATAAGCCGATTGTATTGTTGAAGTGCTGCTGTGTGTTGCAGTCAGTGAATGTATCGTCCTCTCTCCTCTCTCCTTTTCTCTCTCTCTCTCTCACAGCTGGTGATGGAGTATTGCTTAGGTTCAGCATCTGACCTCCTGGAAGGTGAGTTAGAGGAAGATAGAATTTGTGGATTACAAACGAGATCCATTTGTACACAACTTTCTGCCTGGTTAGGTTTTTTTGGACGTGTTATTGAATACTGTCATGAAACAGCTTGCATCATCTCTCCAACTTTAATGCGCAGTTCATAAGAAGCCACTACAGGAAGTGGAAATTGCTGCTATTACCCATGGTGCACTGCAGGGTTTGGCATATCTTCACTCTCACAACATGATTCACAGGTAAACAAGTCTGTTTCTCTCTTTCAGAGCTAATATGATGTAATGGAGAGCTGTGTCAGACTCCAGTGATACTCGTTGACGCTTCTCTCTCTGTCTCCTCCCCCCATCCCTTTCCACTTCCTCTCAGGGATGTTAAGGCAGGTAATATCTTGCTGACCGAGCCTGGTCAGGTGAAGCTGGGGGATTTCGGCTCGGCCTCCATCATCGCCCCCGCCAACTCTTTCGTGGGCACGCCCTACTGGTTAGAATCTGCTGGCAATCTTCGCTAGAAAATGTACAGAACCAAACACTGCTGGCGTGCTTACACCCATACGCAGGCGAGAGATGGCCTCCGCGCTCCAACGATGATGAGTCATTCATTAGTGAGAACACTGCTGGAGAGAGAGAGAGCGCTGTACCCCCGAGAGTATTAATAAAGAAAAAATGCTGCTTTCCATTATTCGCACTGCAGAACATAGAATAGTGCACGCATCGCTTGTGTGGTCTGTCACTCATAGACACAGCTGGGCCTGTGCACGTTAGCATGTTTGGCTTTGGTCCCTTTTGCAGGATGGCCCCAGAGGTGATCCTCGCCATGGACGAAGGGCAGTATGATGGGAAGGTGGACGTGTGGTCGCTTGGCATTACCTGCATAGAACTGGGTAAGGGCTGCAACGCAAGTTGTGGGGTGCATAGCACAGGTGCCTTCACAGTAGTTATACTTTCATAATGAGGGTTAAATAGTGGTTATCACAGGCATCTTCTACATTAATGTGTACATATGGTGTGTTATGTGCATTAAATTCATATTTTACCTCTGCTCCCCCCCCACCCCCTCCCTCCAGCGGAGAGGAAGCCCCCTCTGTTCAACATGAATGCTATGAGTGCCTTATACCACATCGCCCAGAATGAGAGCCCTGTTCTGCAGTCCAACCACTGGTGAGGAGGGGGGGGGGAACGTGTCACGATGGCTCTTGAAGCTGCCGATATCGCTTTGTCTTGCGAAATCATTCATCAATGCTTTCTTTTTTCTTTTCTTTTTTGAGAAGTGGGAAGAAAAACTCGATCAAAAACAGTTCCATATACAATAAAGTATAAGTACAGGGTACCCATGTCACATGCACTAGCTGTGAAGATGTTTTAATTAAATGAAACACTAATGCTATATGGGGCTTCAGCAGAGGCAGGTGGTCTGATCCATTTGGCGGTTCCTTGTTATAGATGTTGTTTTGTGCCGATTCAAAAGTATGCAGAATAGCATAGGCAAACGAGAGCACATAAGAGCCAAGAGCTGAATATCTTTGTAGTAAAATAGAAAATCTGTGATTTTGCCGTACTGCTCTGTGTAATTTGCAACTTCTAGCATCAGATATTGAGCTGGCTGATTGGCTAGCTCCCTGTCTGCAGAATTAAAATGTATTTCCTGTAAATTGGCAGTGGTGAATTTGTTTTTGCCATTGCTAGTGGGCTTTCTCATCTCTAAAACATTGCACAAGAGAGCTGCATATCATATCGAAGGGTCCATTTTCTGATAAATTAAATTAGCACTCAGTTTTCAATGCTTGAATGAACAAAAAAAGCATTTTGAGTTTGAAAATTTGCATTTTGTAAAGAAAATGGTTCTGAAAATTGATGTCATGGTGAATGAATACACATGTCCAAGCCTGTTCCTTTCTGGTCCCTTGATTAGCATCTGTGTGCCTCAGCCGTTGTGCTCTAATGTCCCTTTCCCTCTCTTACCGCAGGTCAGATTATTTTCGAAATTTTGTAGACTCCTGCCTGCAGAAGATCCCCCAAGATAGGCCTACCTCTGATGTACTACTCAAGGTAAGCCCCCATTCCCATGTGTAACTGAATATGAGCAAAAACACAGTATGCTTCCTTATGTTAGGTGCTGTATGCGTCTGTGCATGTGTGCATCACATGACTCCCCCCGCCCCCTCCTGAAACAGCACCGGTTCCTGAGCAGAGAGCGTCCCCTGTCCGTGGTCTTGGACCTGATCGCCCGGACGAAGGACGCAGTGAGGGAGCTGGACAACCTGCAGTACCGCAAGATGAAGAAGATCCTGTTCCAGGAGACGCACAATGGCCCCGCCCCCGAGGGCGGAGAGGAGGAGGAGGTAATCCTTCCTCAGTACCCCCTTTTCACACTACAGCCGTGCCCTGGAAAGTTACAGAGCTTTACCGTTTTTCGTCACGAGTGAACAAAAACCCTAAGTGGACATTTCGGACGAGCTGCTCCGGCGATTTGCCGGCTGAAGACCTGGTGACATTTCTGGAAATGTTCTATTTTAACATTAATGAGAAGAAAGCAGTCATATTTAAGAGTCAAGCACACAAGACTTGTTTTGCTATGATGTCATCAAGCTGTGTTGTTTCTTACCATTGCAGAAAAATAACAAACTAAAACGAGCACGGAAAACAAATAAGTCATCTGTCTAGCTACACTGTTGCTAAACTCCCCTGTGTTTGTGCGTGCCTGCATATGTCTGCGTGCGTGTACCTGTGTGTGCATGTGTACACCTGTATGCGCGTGTCTACCAGGAGGTGGAGCAGTACATGCTGCAGACGGGCACGGTGAACAGCATGGAGAGCTCCCACTCGGTCCCCTCCATGTCCATCAGCGCCAGCTCCCAGAGCAGCTCCGTCAACAGCCTGGCGGACGGCTCGGACGACAGCGGCGAGATGGCCATGATGCAGGAGGGAGAGCACACCGTCACCTCCAACAGCTCCGTCATACACAGGCCCCCGGTCAGTGCCTCATGGGTAAGGTGGGCAGAGGGGTGTCTGAGAGAGAGCTGCCGTAGAAAAATGCAGAAACGGGGGGAAGGTGGTTTGATGTTGTCGCGGTGGAACTGCTTCCTTACCAAAGAGCCAACCCTGGGTCAGCTGGTTAAGTGTCTTCACTATAGCTGAAGAGGAGGTTGGGTCTGCTGGTGAGACGTCTACCCACGTTTGTCATTGAGATTGTTTCAGGAGTTTCAGTTTCAAGTTTCAAGTTTCAGGAGTACAGAAGAGGCGTAGCAGCTGTATAAATGTCTTCGTGGGTTATTTAATGCTAAGTTGCTACCGATGAGGTTTAGCAACCATTCACCCTTCTGACTCAGGGCCATGATAACATCTATGACGACCCGTACCAGCCCGAGATGGACGCCCAGCCGCAGGCGCCCTCGGGAGCTCGCCGGCGGGGTTACTACCGCAACCGGGACCACTTCGCCACCATTCGCACTGCCTCCCTGGTAATGTCTGTGCCACGTGACACAATCTACTTACTACCTACTACCACAACCATGAGCATTTGATCAGTGCCGACTCTGTGCTCGATAGTTTAACATCGTAGCGCCTTGGTTGTAAATCTACGCCATCATACGGAGTTCTAGTCAATGTATTTCCACAGGGGCCAGCTGTCTGATTTCCACCCATTTTCAGTTTTCACAAACCATCTCTCTTTTTTTGATGTGGTTTTCTGTCAGTTGTTACTGTCAGTTGTTTAGAAAAATGCATTGGTTAGACTGTGGTTTTCCATTTTTTATATCCGTAGATATATTGGAAATGAATTCAAAACAAATGGTCCTCTTCAGTGATGTTCTTGTGTAGCAAGAGTTCCCAACATAGGCCTGTAGGTGCCATTCCAATTAAAAGGCATACCATGCAGGATTTTTTGAAAATATTATATAATAAGTACAGTGAAGCGAAACGGAAAAGCAACAGGGCTCATTCAAAAACCAGCCTTGGAATCGACCTTGGAATTAGCCATCGAAAAACTGAGATATGAAAATAAAAATGGACACAAAATATAAAAATGGAGGGGGAGACCTATTTGTGGGCGGGGTTGAAAATGGAGGGGGACACCTATTTGATTGTAAACACAGGGCCACAGCAAGGCTACATTCCTGCATAGTATGCCTGTGAAACCCTGATGGGCTGATTTACTGAGAAGAGTCAGGCTGCTGGTACGAGTATGAGCGAGAGCCCCTGGATGGTGGCCCTGCTGCACGGCCTGAGCGCTCTGCTCCTCTCCCAGGTGACGCGGCAGATCCAGGAGCACGAGCAGGGCTCGGCCCTGCGGGAGCAGATGTCGGGCTACAAGCGCATGCGGCGGCAGCACCAGAAGCAGCTGATGGCGCTGGAGAACAAGCTGAAGGCCGAGATGGACGAGCACCAGCTGCGGCTTGACAAGGAGCTGGAGACCCAGAGGAACAGCTTCGGAGGGGAGGGCGAGAAGCTGAGCAAGAAGCACCAGGCCATCCTGGAGAAGGAGGTGAGGACACGTGGGAGATAAAGAAATGGAATCGCCCTCAGGAAAATAGCTGAGGGTAATCCTGCTTTGGCTGTGGGTCATTGGCTGTATAGTGGTTGGTGTATGGAGAGACGGCTGAAGGGCTTAATGGTACAGATAGGCCTGCAGATAGTCCACAGGATTAAGAGAAGAAGGCTTTGAATGAGAAGTACACTGGTGGAACGAGAGAACTTGGGGGCTAGTAATAAGGCCAGAGGTGGAAAGTCCAGGGGTCACAAAGTAGAAGTACTGCCGTGAGTTTTTTCCACCCTTGAAATCAGACCACAGATTTCACTAATTAGCTCTAACCTCTGGCTTCTGGCTGGCCAAATACCAAATCCATGTAATTGGAGCAAAATACTGGGGGAGGACTTTTACTTTCTGAACTCTGATTTTCCACCTCTGAATAAGGCACAAAAGCTGACTGGCAGACTGAGGCAGCCCCCCGGGGACGGGGAGCGCCTGAGCAGGATTACGGTCGACCCGCTCGCGGCTCGCCTGAGCCGAGTCGGCGGACGGGACCCGGGGAGTAACGGTGCGGCCCCTCTCTCTCCGTCTGTCTGGCCCCAGACTAAGGCCGCGCTGGCCGAGGAGAAGAAGTTCCAGCAGCACATCCTGAGCCAGCAGAAGAAGGAGCTCTCCAGCCTGCTGGAGTCCCAGAAGCGCCAGTACCGCCAGCGCAAGGAGCAGCTCAAAGAGGTACGAGAAACGGAAGAGCAGCCCGCGGCTAAAGCAACTGCGCTACCGTTACGTTACTACTGGTATAGCACTCCTGCGGTCCTGTAGCGCCACTGTGACCACTCTGTCCTCATGTGCTCATAATTTAATATTCAAGCGGTTCTGCCTCTTAACCCAGTGCACTTTTTTAAATATTGCCTGTCTAAATTCCCTTGACCATTACTTTCCTTGCCTTGTTTACTAGCTTTCCAGCCGGGTGAAATCTGTTCTGTCCAAGAAGTGTAGTTAGAGTTAACATGTCATTTGTTGGGGGTTTTTTGTACTTTGCACTGGAACATTCTGTTACTGATATTGGTGGAAGAAAAACATTCTTGAATATTTTACCCAGAAATTTCCCAGAATTAAATTAGTTAGCCTACTAGCTCTCTTATTTCCTTGCTAGCATGAAGTTAAGTTTGATTTCTAGATGGCTGGTTGACCACATATGTTCACTAACCTGCTAGCAAGCTTGTGAAGCAGTCGTTGGCATGAAAAACAGGCTCGCTGATAAGCTAGCTAGCTGCAGCAGTATAAACCTGTCCTGATGTTAAATGATGCTCCCAGCTGCTTTTATTTCACTTTTTCACTGCTCAGCTGCTCTCACGACACCAGTTTCTCGTGATAAGCGAAGTAAATGTACTAATCTGTGACTCTCCTCGGCGCGTTTGTGCATTTAAGCGGCGCCGTGGTGCGGACGCGTGAGCGGCTCCGCGAGGGGGAAGGCCGGGCTCGGTGCGCCGCTGTAACTCTTCCCCCTGTGCGCCGCTGTAACTCCTCCCCCTGTGCGTCGCTGTAACTCCTCGCCCTGTGCGCCGCTGTAACTCCTCCCCCTGTGCGCCGCTGTAACTCCTCCCACTGTGCGCAGGAGCTGAACGAGAACCAGTCCACCCCCAAGCGGGAGAAGCAGGAGTGGCTGGTGCGACAGAAGGAGTGCCTGCAGCAGATGCAGGCGGAGGAGGAGGCGGGGCTCCTGCGCAGGCAGAGGCAGTACTACGAGCTGCAGTGCAGGCAGTACAAGAGGAAGATGCTGCTGGCGCGACACAACCTGGAGCAGGACCTGCTGAGAGAGGTAGCACGCGTGGCCCGGTGCTGTGTCTGTCTGCCAGTGCTGTTAGCGCCTTCTGTGTACCTCCTTTAGAGGGCGCTGGCTGAAAAACATACCACAGACAGGCTCCATGTTCACTTCAGACCTGCCTTTGCCTCATTTCTCTTCGCGACTGTCGGTTCATTTAGTTTAGTTTAGAGTGACTTTATGTGGAAACTGAGTCTCTTTCTGACCCAACGCCCCCCCTTCCCCACCCCAGGACCTGAATAAAAAGCAGACGCAGAAGGACCTGGATTGCGCCATGCTGCTGCGGCACCACGAGTCCACCCAGGAGCTGGAGTTCCGGCAGCTGGCCTCGGTGCAGCGCACGCGGGCCGACCTGATCCGCACACAGCACCAGACCGAGCTCACCAACCAGCTGGAGTACAACAAGCGTCGCGAGCAGGAGCTGCGGCAGAAGCACGCCGTGGAGGTGCGCCAGCAGCCCAAGAGCCTCAAAGTGAGTGAGACTGAGCAGCAGCAGCAGCAGCGGCCGCGGGAGGAGGGGCCCGGGGAGGAGGGGGAGGAGGAGCCTGATGGAGGGGGCGGGGACCCGAGCGCTGCCGTGGCGACGCCGGAGGGAGGGCCCATCGCCCAGGAGGGCGGGGCTGAGGGGGAGGAGGGCGGAGAGAAGGGAGGGGTCGCGAGCGACGGTAGCGCTCTGGGAGAGGACTCGGAAGCTGCGGGGGCGGAGGGTGTAACCGCCCGGGATACAGAGGGAGGAGAAGACCAGGGCAGGGAAGGCGGCAGTGAGGAGGAGGCGGGGGAAGTGGGAGCAGAGACAGAGAACGGCGCCTCCGTTGGCGGCGAAGCGCAGGAAACGGAGGGACGCGGGGAGGAGAGCGGCGATGCCAGCCCCGCCCTTCGCGCCGACGCAGAGAGGGGGAAGGAGGGAGAGGAGGGGAGAGCGAGTCCTGGAGCGCAGGAGAAAGAGGAGGCGGCGGTGGCTGAGGAGCAGTGGGAGGGCGGGGAGGCAGGGAGGGGCGAGAGGCTGCTGGAGGGAGTGGAATGGGAGGACGAAGAAGCGAGCGAGACGGAAACCGAGTCTGACGATGATGAGGATGAGGACGAGGGCCGGGGCGTGGCGGACGGGTGTCCCTCGGAGCTGATCTCTCTCTCCCTGGAGCGAGGGAGGAGGGCGCGGGAGGCCGACGAGCTCTCAGAGTTCTACTTCCCCGACTCTTTAGAACTGGAACCCCCTCCCCTCTCTGCCCCGCCCGCTCCCCCGCCCGCCCCGTCCTCTCTCCCCTCCATCTTCTCCCACGGCGTGTGTCTCCTTCTCTGCCTGTCTGCTGCGGCTCGCCCGTCCCTCCCCATTCTCCTGCTCCTGTCCGTCTTTCTGCTTTCCCTCCGCCGCTCTCCCCCGCTCCCCTCTCTGGCCTCGCTCCTGCTGTCCGGAGAGCTGGCCCTCCTCGCCCTCTTCTTCTCCTACCTCTTCCTGAGGTCCTGCTGCTCTGTCTCTCTCTCCCTCTACCTGTCTCTGGCTCTCTGGGGCTGTGGCCTCTTCAGCCTGGGCCTGTCCCTGAGCCTGGGCCTCTATTACGTGCCTGTGGCCCTGGTCTCGGCCCCTTTCCTCAGCTCGCCTTCCCTGTTCCTCTCCCTCTACCTCCTCGTGGTCCTGGTGGTCCGCCCTGCCCGGGTTTTCCTTCAGAAAGCCCCAAAGAAACTCAACCGCCTCTGGATGAGGTTTCTGTTCCGACTCCCCAAGCCCTTATTCACCATTTGCCAGTCGCTTCTGGGCGGTCTGGCTGAGAGGAGTTTGTATGACATGTTCCCAAAAGCAGGCAGAAATTGGGGGGTACGCCAGTCCAAAATCCCTGTCCCCCTCCGGACCCTCCCCGTGGAGTATCACTCCAAGCAAAATCAATGCTCTCTGGCTTCTAGATGTTTGCTTTGGGTCAGGCGCTTTCTTAGACGCCCGATAGGGGTCTTCGCTGACTGGGCAAACTCAGTTGTGCTGAAGCTGGCTGGCCGGGTCCTCAGGGAACTGCCACAGGGCCATTTGGCTAAACTGAGGACCTTCGGTTTGTTGAGAGAAGAGAGAGCCAGTAGGTTACCCAAGCTGTTGCCTAGGGAGGTGCGGGAGCAGAGAGAGAGGCAGAGGAGGCAAAGGGAGAGGGAGAGGAGGAGGTTGGAGGAGAGGGACAAGTTGTATAGGGAAGGGGGTCGGTGGGAGTGCGGGTTGAGACGAACGGCTTCGGGGAGAAGCGTGCGAGGCAAGATTGTTCCCTGGAGGTAGTGTGAACAGAGGAGAGAACGCATGTGCGAGTGATTGCAAGCGTATGTCTTTCATTGTCCGTCTGTACGTATGTGGATGTGTGTGACTTGTATCTGTCTTATTCTGAAATCATATTATTCACTGTTGTTGGATCAAGCACCAGCCCCAAAAATGTCTTATCGACTGAATGTGAATGTTATTTCGGAAGTGTATATGTCACTAGTTTTGTGTGTGTCAGTGGTGGTTTGTGAGCTGAAAACAGAAGAGGCACAGACTTTAACTTTAGATCAATCATATTTCCCAACGTGTTCTCAGCTGTCTTCAGTTAACAGTCCATTTTAGTATCCAGTTAATTCACTGAATGATCAATACCAATAGGTGGGGTGATACCAGTAGTATCTTGTGATAGCTTTACTGTTCGTTACATTAAAACCCGTGCAGCATTTTCTTATATCCATGGGTAAACTTCTGGACCACAGTGCTTTGTTTTTTGTCCAATTTCTGTGAATATTGATAACACAAGATATTTCATCTTATCAATTGGTATTGGTTCTGTGAAAGCTTCCAGTTGTTGGATTGTTAATCAAGGGAAATGAACAGAAATGGGTTGAGTGCAATACTTAGCTTAAAGAGAAGTTTGTGGGGTGGCTTATCCAGTTATACGGTGCCGATCTCGTTCTAGTGCCTGGATGGGCCCCATGGTCTGGAATAACACCCTGTAAGTGCCAGTGCTGTCTGGCTGGTAGCCCCACAGGGCCGAGCATAACTGTCCGTAGCATCGCCTCAGGGTTAGGGATAATTCAGTCCGCAGGGATGTGCATCTGGTCCTTCTCTAGTGACCCCCGCTGGTCAGTCGGGCACTTGCAAGTCCTCCTGTAAAGCTGTCCCCAAAGTGCCTTCCTCTGACTCCTGTCTGTGCGAGCCCGGCTTGCTGAGTGGTGCTGGGCGGGCGTGTGCTCGTCTGCGCTCTCCTGATTCGACAGCGGAATGACTAATGACTGCTATTGGGCATTCCAAATTGGGAGAAAAACGGTGAAAAAGCAACAAAAAAACAAAGTTCTGTGCCTCCTCCATTTCACTGGCGTGTGGTATGTGAGCGTGAACGTGTGCGCATGCAGTGTCTTCTCTTCTCCCCAACCATTGTCTGTAGCTCAGTGTAGTTCCAGCGTCAATCCATATTCTGCTTTTTGTAAAAGTTTATACGGTTTACAGTTTATTTTGTTATTCTAAAAGAAATGTGTTGTCTGTATGGTTCTTGTTAATGCCATTGTGGTGTAATAGTGACTGTTAAATGTCATGTTATGTTCTAAAGAAGTCTTAAGGTTTTTTTCCCCTCATCATATTGATTAACTTTTAATATGGTTGTTGTCAGTTATGACGGTTTGTCATTAGCAACAGAAAATTAAACACCCGTGACATACTGCAATATAGAAACGAGACACTACAGTGTATGCATTCTTATTAAGCGTGCAGTGCAGACACAGCTGGCACAGAAAGACTGTGCATTGGCCCCCTCCCAGCCCAGATATTTCAACTGACCAATTATATACATGACAGATTTAACTATTCATAGACTTTAAATTTCAAGTGATGCAAGTTATCGCTTTATTTGGAAGGGAACAATCTGAGGTTGGGGGGCAGATGCATGGGATTGTTAATGGATTTGCAGTGCTCCACCTGTATCATGGAGTGTAGAGTTGAGTACTGGGTCGAATCAAATCGGCGGTTTGGGAATAGGAATTCAACGGGTCTGTCCGACCAAGACTTTTTTTTTTTGGTTTGATTTCATTTATATTCAGGTTAAAATGTGAATTCACTCCGAACTGTGTGTATAGCTTAATCACCCCAGAGTCTTAAATGTGTATTGGCTGCTCCAATTCCTCATTATGCCTCCTTGTTATAGTCACTCGTTTTATACTAAGCTACTAAGCATCAAAGGAAAGGTATCACTCTTCTCATATTTGTGTGCCTAATTGATTTTGGCATCGGTTGGATTGGTTGATCATTCGTGGCCAGCACCTTTTGGTCACGGTGAAGTGATCGGAGCTTTTCTGACAGGCCTAACTTTATCATAACTTCGTGGCGGATGAAGATTTGCAGGATGTGAGCAGCCCAGATGATAAGCTGCAGCACGCTAGCTTGGTCCAGCCCCCAGTACTTATTGGTTTCCTAATAAGCGCTGGCATGTGATTTCACAGGGCTTCACGCTCCGGACTAAACAGCCTCGTCTGTGCCCACTCACCCCTGGTGAGGTGATGTGGTGCTTCTGGAATAGCCCGAGACACCCAAGGGCATTGTGGGTCAGTCATGAATGATACATTGATACATGATGCAATCAAACCGATGCCAAAACATTTTGTCATTATGCAAATTCCTTCAATTTAATTTTCAAAAAATAAAAAAACTGAGTGTTAAGTCTCTTTTGATGTTCAGTATCTTAATGTAATAGTAATCATATAATGGACTCCTTTTTCAGTGAGCCTATTTAAATTTTTGTTTTCTTCAATATTCAGCTGTTAGTAGGAAGGTTGGGTAATACTAAAATGGGAGAGTATTGTTTTGTTGTCATAAGCCTGAAAGTAAGTGTTTGATTTGGTAGGTATTGAAAAAAAAAGTTGATGGGTTTGGAAAGTAAATATTCCTGTGAAAGTATAATTAATTTGTCAGGAATTTAGCATTATTAGCCAGTACAGAATCATATGATTATGATAATGATCTGTAGAAGAGTTGTCATTGGTCTTGAGTAATGGGACCCCGAGGAAGGAGAGGAGGAAGATGATTGGTCGACATGTGTTTTTTAGTAGATAAACATTTTTGTTATTGCAATAATTAGCAATAATTCACATTCAGACGTTTTACCATGTAAACAGGTGTTTGTTTGGTTATTCTATTATTAATGAAGTAATATAAGTGAAGTCTGTTTTAATTCAACTGTTCACTTGAATAGTTTGCTTGTTTATACAGTTTCTCTAGTATGCAAAGAATACCTCCATATCAATAAGATTTAGGAATGATTCTAGATTTTAATTGCAATATTATTTATTAGAATAATTTCACTTCTTCTTTTAAAATATCTAAATACTGATGGTCAATTTTATTTCAAAACAAAGACAATCTTGATAATATTTTAATGTGTAAAGCCATAATTGAAAGCAATAATTAAGTAAACCAAAGATTACAAAGATTGAGCTCCCGAAATTGAGGCATACAAAGAAACATATCCGATGAAGAAATTATTAAATACTGAATTTTGCACTGTTTTTCAGTCCTTAAATGCTTGCCTTTGAGAGACATTTCTTTAGACTATGAACACTTTAGGAAATTTGTGTATTTTTATTCCGATTTTCTTGTTCCTCTTGTCATGTTCTGTACAGGGGGGGAAATTGTTTTCTCATTTTTATTCTTCTGTAGGAATCCTGCACTCCGTTCATTTTTCTTCCACGGTCCTCACAAAGCCAGAGAGACCAGTTAAGTAGAAAAATTAGCGTAAATAAGAAAAATACCAGCATAATCATTTCACTAACAGTCAACATGTGTGAGGTGATCAATCAGAGCATTGCAAATTGGAGACAGACAGAAGTGTTGGAGGGTAATTTAAAACTTTATTGTGTTTAAAGGTGTATTGTGTATACACACTAAATAGTGTATTTAAGAGTGCAGAATTGCTACTAAGAAATGGGGACTTGATTATGTGTACTCCTACCCGGTTTTTCACTTGAAGTATGTATTACAGTGCCCCTGATGTGCAAGAATTTATGCCTGTTTATCTTGTAAAACTAGAGTGCATTCAATTGAATTGAGTGCACTAGAAGTCCCTAAGCAGTTTGCTGTTTATCAGTCTCTGTTCAGCGTGAATGTACTTTATAAGTTCATGTTGTTGTTATTTTTATAAGTTCTATTATTTGTGTTGTTTTATGTAATTTATTTGTGTTGTTTTTATATAAAAACATTTATCTATGAGATTTATATAAATCTATTTGGTGTATGCAGTTTTCATATGATTAATGCTGCACTGTTTGCATTGTGTGTGCATGTGGTCATTTTGTCTGCATTTCATCATTTGTGTGAATGTGTGTCTGTAAGTATATGCAATATTTCATTATACTTACAAATTTCCTCAATTCAGAAATAAATGTTCTTTTTTGTTGAAAGATCATTTTAGTTTGTTTGTCTTGGTCATTTTTATATTTATATTTCTTCATTTGTCATTTCTTTTATCATTTCCTTCATTATCATTTTGGTTTATTTATCCGGTCAAGACTTTGCTATACAGACGGAGAGAATCTAGTGCTTAGAAATGTTAGAAATGTGACACAGTAGGACCAATCAAATTCTTCCTACCTCCTGTAGGTGATTCCAACATGCACATGCATTGTACATGTCTCCCCCAACCTTTTCTCCACCTCCCTCTTTTCTCACTGTACGGTTTTGTTGACTGAATTCTCTGCTCTTTGCTATTCGTGGTTGCTAACTCTGAAGTGTCATGTCTCCACTTCAGATATGTTGCTTCTAATGTCATCACGCAACTGTTGCTGCACTTGAAGTGTTAACTAGTCTGTTTGATAGTGCTGCTGTAACTGAACTGTGTCTTTGCCTATATTTTCTCTACACCTTGTTTCCTCCTTCACTGTTGTCACCTCCCTGTCTTCTGTGTCACCCTGGTCTTAGCGTGAACTGGCCCCACATCGCTGTTCTCCCTGACACAGGCTGTTAAGAAGTCTTAACCTTGTGAATACATTAACTGAACAAGACTTTAGTTTCAAGATTCTGTGGAAAGCTGAAGAAGGCAACACAAGGGCAGGATAATGGGTGTATAGATTTGAATAATACACACATGCATGTATTCAGGTAGTGTATTTGTACTAACAAAAGTGATTGAAGAATTTGACTCGATTAATTTGCTGGTACCTTGTGTCAGTTCCCTCACACATTGCGTCACAGTATTAATGCTGGCTGATAGTGGAATTTTCACAATTGTGGTTGTTAGTTGTTTTTAAATAAGGTCAATGGGAAGCCATCTTGGCGTCTACTGCAGTAATGTACTAATATATTGTGATGTATTATTCTGAATTAATCTTACATAGGCTATATGCACAGCCTTTAGCTCAGAACCAAATTTACACTCTAAAGTACAATCTTGCTTGTCAGTGCTGTTAAGTTTCTTACATTCCAGTGTAAGCCTCACCTGCCAGTTCTTCGCCCCTTTTAGGTTTCATTTTAAATGTTAACCCTTGCTGACAGATTTTGACTTTCGACAAACTGTAAGTAAGGGACGGTTTACTTTGCCCCCACTCATTTATCAGTGATGTGTCTTGCTTGATCTGTTTGCCTACATTGTTTCTGCACATACACACATTTAAGGTGGGTAAAAAAAAAAAAAAGTCTGTGAACACCTCTCTCTCTCTCTAGTCCAAAGAGCTGCAGATCAAACGTCAGTTCCAGGACACGTGTAAAATCCAGACCCGTCAGTACAAAGCGCTGAGGAACCACCTGCTGGAGAGCACGCCCAAGGCGGACCACAAGGCCGTCCTGAAGAGGCTGAAGGAGGAGCAGACCCGCAAGCTGGCCATCCTGGCAGAGCAGTATGACCACTCCATCAATGACATGCTCTCCACACAGGCTGTGAGTAAGGCAAGGAGAGTCCCTGTCTGCGTGCAACACCGCGTGCATCCAGCGACTATGCATTATACATCACAGCATTCCCATGGTTGTTCCAGAATTACAACAAGGTACACCTGTTAAATAACCACCCAAACTCGGTAACACTATAAAAATGGACGTTTTTGGGATATAAGTTCACCTCTGTTCGTAGGTGCAGCACTGACCACATCCTTTGTAACTATACATCGCCAGGGAATAGTTGAACGAAGACACTGGATGAAAATGTATCGTAAACAATGTATATTATTATATATTGCAATTCATGTGCACTGTCCTCCAAAATTATTCACACCCTTAATCTGAGCAAACACGATGAACTAAGTCCTGAGCTATATTTTATTTCTTAAACATTTAAATATTCTACTTGAATAATTCAGTTGAATCAACCATGATTTGATAGAATGAACCCTATAGCGTTTACTCATAGTTATAAGAATACATTTCAGGTTTTATACCATGCTTCTTTCCTTGAGTGCAGCGGTCTTGGGTGGTATGCACCATAGGAAATATTCCAACCGGAATTTTTAAACATCATTAATATAAATGGCACAGTTTCTGAAGAAAAACCTCTGGCATAATATCACTTTGTAAGCTGTTCTTGAGGGCTATATTATTGAACACCTAAATGCCCTTATACCAGCCATTGTAAAGCCAACAGATTGTCGAAACCTTTCGTAAATATTTAAAATGTCCTTCATTGCACAAAAAAAAAACTCCAATATAAATATATAGAAGCCAATAGAAAACTTGCACTAAAACTGTGACTAAATTACATGTTTAAGGGGCGATTGCTCATTAAGCAAAATATTTTCAGTATTTTATAACTTATGATTTTCCCTTTTTTTGAGCGTACAATATAGCTCGTTTATAGTTCTAGTGTTTATTTTATACTGCCTTCTTTTCTCATCTATGAAATGCCTGTGTGCATTTCAAAGTGTTTCACACAGTAGTTCAATTCTCATTCTCAAGTGTAAAAAAACAAAACCATTATTTAAATTGTACCCTGACGTCCTGTTTTGTCAGATAAAATATTTTTAGTAGCTTTTGCGTTTCTGATCTTCATATTGTATCTTTTCAACTAAAACGACTCATTTACAATTGTTCTGTATGTATACAGTTAAACATTTAAACTAATTCATGATCTTAAGCCACATCTTCTTATTCATGAACTTATCAAGTTCTTGACGCTATAGTTTAATAGAACTTCATGAAGAGATTTGCAGTTGTATATATGACACATATGAATGGGAGACCTGACTGCTTGGATACCAAGGAAGATTGAATATAGTGTACAGAAAACCAAACCAGTTTACTCACGTATCACATCCCGCTGTACTGAGCTCCTCCCATCTTCTTATCCCTCCAGCTGCGATTGGATGAGTCGCAGGAGGCGGAGTACCAGGTGCTGCGCATGCAGCTGCAGCAGGAGCTGGAGCTGCTGAACGCCTACCAGAGCAAGATCAAGATCCACACCGACTCGCAGCACGAGCGCGAGGCCAAGGACCTGGAGCAGAGGGTGTCCATCCGCCGGGCGCTGCTGGAGCAGAGGGTGAGAGAGGCGGGGGCCGAGTGTGACGTGTGGTGCTCGCGGACCCACGCTGTGCCACATGCTGACCGCTCTTTTCCTCCCTCAGATCGAGGAGGAGATGCTCTCCCTGCAGAACGAGCGCTCGGAGCGAATCCGCACCCTGCTGGAGCGCCAGGCCCGCGAGATCGAGGCCTTCGACTCGGAGAGCATGCGGCTGGGCTTCAGCAACATGGCGCTGACGGGCATCCCCGCCGAGGCCTTCAACCAGGGCTACCCCAACCCGCCCGCCGCCGTCGTCGGGGGCTGGCCCTCGCGCCCCGTCCCACGCTCCGGGAGCCACTGGACGCACGGCGTGCATCCCCAGAACTCGGGAGCGCCAGCCTCGTGGCGGAGCCAGAACAGCTGCAGCGGGGGTGGTGGGTTCAGCCGGGCGGAGTCCGTCTCCAGCCGAGACGGGGGCGTCCATTCCTCCCACTCCTCGGCTTCCTCCTCCTCCTCTTCCTCCTCGTCCTCTCACCACCACCACCACTACCTCCAGCAGCACTACCACCACCAGAGCACCCCGCACCTTTACCGGGAGAGGGAGAGAGAGCGGGAGAGAGAGCGGGAATGGGGGGGAGGAGGGAGCCATTTGTCCCACTCCCACGCCCACTCCCACCACTTGCCCTCCCACTCCTCCTCTCAGTCCCTGGCCCTCCTCCCACCGCCGCCTCCCCCGCCCCCCATTTCCCTCTCCTCTTCCTCCCCACCCTCCTCCTCCTCGTCCTCCTCCTCTCAGGGGGGCTACAGCGGGAGTGGGGGTGGTGGCCTGGCCGTGAGGGGCCCCAGTTTGATGGCCCTGAGGAACAGCCCCCAGCCCCTGAGGAGAACTGCCTCCGGTGGGGGGCCAGGGGGTTCTGGGGCCGGGGAGGGGGCTCTGAGCCGGAGTACCTCGGTCACCTCTCACATTTCCAATGGCTCACACCTCTCCTACTCATAGAGAGGATGACGAGGAGAGAGAAGGAGGAGGAAAGAGGGTCGGTGGATAGTAGTGCTGATGGCTTGAAAGAGAGCTAAGGACAGACAACATTTATATAACCTTCAGACAGAAACCAAACAAAGTTGAGAAGAGGGCAGGGTGGAGCAAGAGGAATACCTATCTTTTGTGGACGTTCTCTTAGTGGTGCAGAGAGAAACACTGAATGGAAGAGACAAGACGGTCATGTCTCAGAAGTGAAGAGGGAGAGATTTGCATTGAAATGAAATGAGTCATGTAAATAACTTAAAAGTGGAAAAATGATTGATTAGTATCAATAACAATGAGGTTTGTTGAACTTGATGTGGGTACAGAAAGGTGTTGGGCCAATTTTTAAAACAGTTTTAAGTGTGTGAATGAACACAGTTACACTGCCATACAGTGGCTCGGAACACCTACTACATGTCGAACCACTGCCTTTATGGTTTCTTAAAGGGGTGCTGCCATGGAGTATTTTATTGTTGGCCAAACAATAAATTATAGATATGTACATTCATGTGAATATACTGAATGCTTGTAAAGCAATTTGGCACATTCCCCCAATATATTCACCTACTATTAAAAGGCGCAAGCATTTGTGTGAACATGGAAGGACAGCTCCCCAGTATTCTATTACAAGCATACGGAGTACATGTATATATGACATATAGGTGTATGTATCTATGGGAGTTGCTACAATGCATGAAATTAATGTACAAAGTATTTCTATACATAAGTATACACATTTATATATACGGTACCTGTCAAAAGTATATTGACAGTAAGAATTGTTCTCTGTTTGTCACTTTTGACATATATTGTACATATATATGTGTATATAAAAGCACTAATTCTAAAATATGTTTATATGGTAATAATAGTAATAATAATCATCGTCATCATCCTAATTATCCTTGATGATGATAATGATGTGTAATGAGCATAACAGAATGAGAAATCAATCCTTTTCCAATAGATTATTATTATTACTACTACTACTATTACTGCTACTACTATTATTACTACTGCTACTAATTCAATTATTGTTGTTGTAATTATGTATGATGTACACTAATTCTGTTATTTTTAAATGTTCTTTTAAAAATGCCAATTTTGACCACTAGGTGGGGAATGTGAGATGTGTGACTGTAATAGAGCGATTTAAGAAGAATAGAAAAAAAGAAAAGAAGTAGGAGTTTCTAACCCACCAGTCCCTGTTAAATCTCAGGGTATGAGCCAGGAAAATGCATTGTGAAGAGTATGCAGTATGTTAGCGCCAGTATTAAATGTGTACAGTGCAGTTGTAGCTATATATGAAAGACTACAATTATTTGACTTTTTTCCACAATCGCCCCAGCTCAACAAGTGTCATTACCTTAATGTCAGTCTTCTGACACATTTTTTAACAGCAAAGGCAAAAAAAAACTGCAGACCGAGTCCAAAGTTCTGTTGAAGATGAGTGCAAACCAGCGTGTTAACATGTCCACATCTGCCAGTCATTTATTAATATACATACAGGCTGTGTGCTACTGAGGGTGGGGTATGTGCCCTGAGGGTGTGTGGTCACTGTATTTCACTGTTCTCAGTTAAATAGAGTTAATCTACTTGGAAGTATAGGTACTGCAGTTTAATAATGATGGTCATTTGCACATGCTGTCCAGGGGCAGGGGCAGGGGCAGGGCAGGTCAACGAAATAGATTATGCTGCTGTATCTCTTCTCTTTCTCTGATAAGAGGCACTGGAAGAGAGTTATTGGCCTTTAGAAAATGGCACATGGAAACTGAATATTAAAAAGCCTAGGGTTTGAGGGGTTCTTTCAAAATTTGTTGTACAGGAAGTAATAAAAAAAAATAAACACAAGTATACATATTGTGTTTTTCTTTGACTTTAACACAATTCTGTCTGTGCATATGTAAAACAATTATTGACATAATGCATTTACAATAAAGTGGGAGTTGTTGTAGGAAAGACTAGGTGGGCGACATAGCTCAGGAGGTAAGACCAATAGTCTGGCAGTCGGAGGGTTGCCGGTTCAAACCCCGCCCTGGGCGTGTCGAAGTGTCTTTGAGCAAGACACCTAACCCCTAACTGCTCTGGCGAATGAGAGGCATCAATTGTAAAGCGCTTTGGATAAAAGCGCTATATAAATGTAGTCCATTTATAAATGCAGTCCATCCATTTACTAGGTCACCGTGGTTAACACCTATGCTTTTATTACGGGTGCTGTGGGAGCTTCAGGACCTTGGTTTTACCTCACAAATCTGAAAGACGGCACCTTCTCCCATACAGTACCCAAGCTAAGGCATTTGATTTGAATGTGGTCAGGGGGAAGAGTGCTCCCTGTTGGCCTACTAATGCCTCTCGAGGCCTGGATTTGTTACCAAGCTGTGGGGTATGTCCACCCAGCGCTGTTAGATATATTAATTACTGATTATTGATAGTTTCATGAAGCTTGAAGATGACTGAACCCATGTAGAATCACTGGCCCAATAGTATGCCTTTTTTGCAGGTGATAATATTTTGTCTCGGAAATAATCTGAAGACATAAATGCAACATGTAAGTGCCTTTCATCATGAACGCACGTCAAAATGACTAAAGATACAAAATAAATATTTAAAAATAATTTTATAATGGAAGTATATTTTTTTCCACAAATATGAAAATAAATAGTGCTAGAATGTGTACTGATAATGCATATTGACTGGTAAGAATACCTGCAGCTGCAATCTAAAACGAAGCATAAATTTGTCCATATAAGATCGGGCTGATGAAAATATATTTTCCAAGAATTTTAGGCATATTGTACCTATGAGGATAGTATTGACAGAGCAGACCTGGAGCTCCATGTGAACTTTGAAAATAATATTGATGCTGGCAAGACACTACTAGTGACGCATAAACAAGTAAATGCATACAAAGGAATTCAATGTTAAAATAAGTCTTCTGCCTATACTGATCAAAATAAATAGTGGTATTGCAAAAACAATTTGCTAAAACTGGAAGTGCTTGAGAAGGACCCTTAAATTGTCCATGTTCTACATATAGGACTGAATTTAGAGTAAAATATATTTGATTTCATATATACAAGCTGTCAAAACACTTGATAAAAATGTTACATTTAAGTGAGATAGTAAGAGATATATTTATATTTTTTAAAATCATTTTTACGGTCTTGTGTTGGAATTGTTGCCCCATAATTGGTGGTTACAACCAGGCTACAAAGCCAGCTGTATGCAACCTATTATCACTAACGTTATGGGTTCTGACACAAACTGTCTGTTACCAAAAAAGGTGATACTGTATCTCTCTGCTTCATTTTATTGTTTCATATGAATATTTTTATAAATGAAATGGCCCCTCAGCATAGTTCCACCCCTTCCTTAGTTCTGTGACCCCTGGCCCCCAACCGTACTTAATAACTAAAGATGCCGTATATTTGGGCCTGGACTTTTCTTCAGGTTTCGGGTTTAGCGTTGCCAGATTATTGTATTTGTGCCATAATTTCGTCCAATGTATGGTACGATCAACAATGCCAAAACGTGCGATAATTTTGTAATTTCACAAATAATGTTATAAGGTTACAAAGTTGCTACTGACTTTTGATTCAGAATCAGTTTCGATTTTATTGTATAATCGTTAAAGTTAGAATTGTGGTGGGGAAATCTGATTTTAGAACTGCTCTCCAGCCAATCACTAGAAGGCTAGATCGTACATTCAGCAAGCACGTCTGGTCTGCTAACCAACGCAGCTATTTACAATAACAAGCATAGCTAATCAACTTTTCCGTTCATATGCTTGCTGGTTGCATTACATTTATTGAGAGATTGCTATTTCGTTGTATTACTAACATCGAACATAGGGGACAGCTTTTGTGTTATGTAACGTCAATGATAAAAGTATTTAGTCGAGCAAATTCGACATTAGTTGGCCATAACGTTGCCTGCTTCAAGCAGTGTATGGCGCGTAAAAATGTTTTTCCTTGTGTATGCCGCTAGACTAATATTCGCTCGCCAAGAAAGAATATGATGTCAAAAAGATATTTTATACGATTGTTGCTTAAAAGAAAGATGCTAGATTTGGGCAAGTGAATATTCACACACATACAGTCTTTTCCTTAGGCTATGTACGGTAATTTTCTAAAATAATAATAATTTAAAGACCCGCGTACGATAATATGATGTTTCCCATCTAGCAACGCTGTTCGGATTGAATCCTTGCAGGGAAATGTAGTTTTAAGTCGTCCGTCTGTA
Organism: Anguilla rostrata; assembly: GCF_018555375.3. Classification (NCBI taxonomy): domain Eukaryota; kingdom Metazoa; phylum Chordata; class Actinopteri; order Anguilliformes; family Anguillidae; genus Anguilla; species Anguilla rostrata. The sequence continues at coordinate 39,263,836 of NC_057934.1, read as the reverse complement.
GCGTTGCCTAATATTTAAAAGATAAAGTTTGGTATTCTGTGCCTGTTCTGACAAGCGAGAATCCACGAACGATTTTGGGCATATTGTTGTCTTAATCTTAAATCCACCCACGCAAGGCAATGCCGATGCCTTATTTAAGACTTCACGCGTGAGCCACGAACCTACAAAAAACAACAAGGAACTTATGCTGTGCGTCATTCCACTTAAAGGGGAGGTTCAGTACCGCTGTCTTTTACTTGGCCTACTGTCAAAAATACACCGATTCAAAAGAGATTCGTTTGTCTTTCCTCTTCGTTAGACCGAGTACTAAGTAAGGTATTTTCAAAAAGCACTGAAATCTGTAAACAGACAAATCTACGGGTTCTGCTATGGCTGAAGAAAACATATTCCTTTTCATTCCAAATTTGATTGGTGAGTTTGAATGCGTTCACCATGTGATAGCAAGCAAGCTAGCTACCTGCTATTGATAGTTATGGGTAGCCTACCTACAATTTTAATGATTTCCGAGGGTTTTTTATGATCTACAAACCATACAGAAACATGACTCCTGAATCTGTAAATGATAGTTTCGGATAAGATTGGACTGTATTTTTTTTTCTAACGTGGTATGCAATGCAGTCTTCAGAGTAGAGAGAGACGTTCATTTGAAGCGTCTGCTTTGTGTGAGTCCTTTCTTTGCTGTTCGTATCTTCATGTTTTCTGTCTAAACAATCGGTTCGGCATATTAATTTAATAAGTTGCCTTTAATCTCGTAATGTACTGACATGTATAACATGTTTTGTAAATATTCCTTCTGCCCCCCCCCCCCAATGTGCTGACAACCTATTGTGGTGTGCAATTTCCTTACTCTCACAGGCTATGCCCGCATAGTCCTAGCACTGCTGGCTTTCTACTTCATGCCGTGTTGCCCAGTTCCAGCAGTGTTCTGTTACCTTCTCAGTGCCCTCTTGGATGCCTTCGATGGGTATGCTGCTCGTGCCCTCAACCAAGGTAACTAAAACTGAGAGCAAGGACGTTCAGTAGGGTTTGTTAACGTGTCCTTGTCTCTACCTGCATATTTGCATTTCAAACACAGTTCTTTATTGGGAAAAAAAAAAAAAAAACGTTAATATATTTTCCTATTTTATATATTTCAATGTTTTTTCTTCCCAATATTAATGTATTTCAGTATTTCATAAACAGCAAATTAAAACAAGAAATAAACATTGGAATAAGAATGAACATACTATTTAACTGTGAAAATATGCTAAAGTAATAGTTAAAACAAATTGATGTATAAATAAACAATAATTCTAAAAGATTATGTATTTGAGTGTCAACTTGGTGTGCCTCAAATTATGGCAGGCTGAAGTCTATTGTTCCAAAAGTGTGGCTGTCGACCCTTCCCCAGTAGGAATTGGTGTTTCTTGCTTTGTGAGGTGAAAATTCATTTGTAATTGTAGAAATATATTTAGATGAGTACTTTATATTTATGATTTTTATAATATAGGATGAGCTGCAGTTCATCTCTTCCTCCTTTTCACTTGTCTTCCTATAGCTGTAGACGACAGTATATGGAATGATCTCTGTGAATTCAGGCACAAAGGTCCCTTGACGTCTCTGATTTTCTTTAAAAAATTTTTCACAAAGAAACTTCCTGATAAGAGATATGAGTCACAGATACTTTCTGAAGGACAAGTAACCTAATTAAAGTGTCAATTTCAGGACATTTCTGGCCCTATAGGTGCCTCATTTAAGCCCTATATTTTTTGAATGTCCACTACGTGGCTAAAAATATACGGACACCCCTTCTAATTAGTGGGTTCGGTTACTTCAGCAACACCCATTTCCATTTTTTGTCAAATATTCAAAAGAAAAAACAGTGATAAAAATGCTTCATCCTTATTGTCTTGATATTTAAGGACAGTTTGTCATACGTTAGGATGACCTTTGTGTTTATTTGCTCATGCTGAAACACAGGTACTAAGTTTGGTGCAATGCTGGACATGCTAACTGACCGCTGTGCCACTATGTGCCTGCTGGTGAACCTGGCTCTGCTGTACCCCTCCTACACCTTCCTCTTCCAGCTCAGTATGAGCTTGGACATGGCAAGCCACTGGCTGCATTTGCATAGGTAACCCAGTCCATACACCAAAGCTGATTTATGGATATGTGGTGAGATGATGTACACCTTATTTTTACACACTGCGTCAGGGTTGACTCTCTTATTGTTTTCTTAGTTCAATGATGAAGGGAGCTTCAAGCCACAAGACGATCGATCTCTCTGGGAACCCCATCCTTAGGATCTACTATACCTCCAGGGTATGCATAGATGGGACAAAATTAAACCATATATCCAGGCACACACAAATAAACACAATGTGAACAGTTGTATGCTGTTCTGACTTTTGTTTTCTCCTTCAGACGGTGTTATTTATTATGTGTATGGGCAATGAGCTCTTCTTCTGCCTGCTGTACATCATGTATTTCATTGAAGAGACACACGGTGAGTTACCAAAAAGTTACCAACCAACAAGACTGTTTTAAAAGGTTTTTTTCTTATAAGATGTACCAGCTCTTACCATGTTTACCTAGGCCTGTAGTACACAATCTGTGGAGAGATCTATTGGGTTGTGAAATCATTATGAGTTCCACCTTATTTACACCAAACATATCATTCCTGTGGCGCTCTCGCCAGAAGTCATTCACTTTCAATAGATAGAGAGGCAACTCACGTAATTCCTACTGCACTCTGCCTAACTGCTCATAATAATGATCCTTGCCACTTTTGCTTGGCTGGCAAGTTATTTTTAGGCCAGCGGAGCACAAACTATGGGTCGGTCAGCCAATCAGGTGACGGGGTATATCTGATTGGACATGGAATCGTGTAGCTTACAGCAACATTGCAATGCAATTAGGCCTGTATGAAAAAGGCGTTGGTATTCATTAACATTAATGTTATTCTGTGTTTGTTCAAATGCTGAATAGAAAAAGATAAAAGTAGTTAATACACATTTTATTGTTTCAATAAGACAGTGTAATTAATATGATCATGCAAATGCCTGCTTTAATGTTGACTAGTAGGTCATTCCTACTGTACTCTACGAGATTGTGCCATTTCTACCTGATTATTGGTCACAACATAAGGAAGTTAACGGCTTTAGCTAATCATCGCGATAGTCTTTGTGTTTTTGACACCAAAAGAATATAACATTATTGAAATATTGGCTGTGTTGAAATACACTATATAGCCAAAGGTACCTGGACACACCATAATCTGGAGCTATTTTTCATGGTTTGGGCTAGGCCTCTTAGTTTGAAGGAAGGCAAATCTTAATGCTACAGCATGCAGTGTTCCAACATCTAGTATAAAGCCTTCCCAGAAGATTGAAGGTTGTCATAGCAGCAAAGGGTGGACCAACTCTATGTTAATGGCCATAATTTTGGATGTCAGGTGTCCACATAGTTTCGGACATGTAGTGTATTAGCATTAGAAATGTGTTTAAAGTTTCCCACTGGGAAAAGGATAAGTGGGTGATACCTCCCATTAAAAAGAGACTCACTGACGATGAATGTAACGTTAAAGTAATAATCTCGAAGATTTTCATTAAAATAAATGTCTGTTAAGTCACTATCTATCGCTGAATTAGGTAACACAATGGTGATTGAGCCTATTATTATATTAATTAATATTATTATTAATATAATAATTTATGATTAAAGAACTGGGTGTCTGTGGTGACATTCCCGGGGGAAAATCACAAGCGGCGCATAGATAGTGACGCGTTTTCCATCACCAATCAGTGGTTGATCCGCCAGAGAGGGTAGACGGGGCGGGGGGGTTATGGAACCCTAAAACGTTTTTGTGTAACATGAGAGGTCATATTATTTGTTGATGTAGATTTCGTATTACATTTGATGACAATGTAACGTTACTAAATTACATAGCCTAGCTATTTGCACAGCTAACGCTAGCTACCGAACCATGTCAAGAAAGGCAACATTACAGTTCAGACAACGTTGCGCACAGTATCCATCTCTCATATCAGGTAACGTTGCGTTAGCTAGCTAGCTAATGTAATTAACACAATTTAATGTCAGCTAACAATTAGAAAAAATGCTAGCTAATGCTATTGACTGGTACCGACCTCGCAAAACGTCTCTCGAATGCAATGCTACCTTGTTGCAATGTAGCTAACTAAAGGTCAGTTCAGATCAATGATTTGCTACGAGACTGGATGCAACTTCCAAAATTCCAAGACGTCTGATTGTGAACGTTGTAACTGCACTTGGCGAACTGACAAGGTGGGTCTTTTGAGACCCCAGGCAACGACTTCAGATGCTCTGCAACTAACCAGTTCACACCGCTGCAATTTTCTCTGCAACATTATAAAACCATTTTGTCTCGTTGCGAATCATTGATCTGAATTGGCCTTAACGTTACCGTTATTTACATTGCCATCAAGTTCATCAGTATATTATAATGATCGGAATAAAGCCGTCTTTACACAGAGCATTAACCAGGGATATAGGTGGAGCAGAGCCAGGTCTGATTTCAGTGTAAAGATGTCAAACCGGAGAAAACTAAATAAAAGAATACAGCAGCATGGATTAGCGTTATTATTTTATTACGTTTCCTCATGTGGTCCTTCAGCCTTGCCCTTTTTTGATGAAATCTCCTTTTTTTTTGTTTTATTATTCTTGTTCTGACTGCTAATTTAACACCCAGCTCCGCTTTATTCTCGAACAGTTTGCTAGCAAAACCAGAAACACCAGCGGTAACATTTTGCAAGGCAGTTGTTTCAAAAATATCACACAACAATCATTCACGAGAAAGACTGTTTAGTGTGCATGAGATACATAATTGTACGAGCCGCAGCGAATCCCGCAAATTCTTCTCTGCAGTGTAAAGATGTTCATACCGGGCAAAAGGTGGATAAAGAACGTCTGTGGAAATTGATCATAAATAATTCTACCCCAAGTCTGCTACAGCATTTTAACCCAGCTCGGCAGTGTAAAGGCAGCTTAAGTTAGCCTAATGTTAGACAATGAATGAGTGTGTACATAACGTTACTTTTATAACAACCATTTTTTATTCAGTAAATAGTAAGTGTTATAGTTGGCGTGGCCCAGGTGGCAACTGACTGACGTCACACAGGCGACACTGGTTGCATCCGGTTGGATCTCTGGGAAGTGAGGTCCAAAAACACACCTGCAATTACTGCTTTTCGCCATTGGTACCACCAAAGAGAACGAAACAGAAATCTTCGAGATTGTCACTTTAATGAGAGGAAATGTTTTGATTTATCCTACGGTGTTCTGTCATGCTGATTTAATCACTTTACCTGTGCTACGCTTCATTTATAAAGCCTTAAATCCTGCTAATTGCTTTCTGTGCTTTATGTGATTGATTTCCTACTCATTTTAGTAACTTTGTCCTTTCATTTAGCTTTTGGGTATTAACAACATAGTTATTGTCAGCAGTTTAACAATTAATGATCAATGAATTGTTATTAATGAAAATGACTTCAGTTTGGGTCGCAAAAAAGCATGGACTGAAATATATGCATCATTGCTGAAAACGTTTGTGCACCCCTGACATTGTCTACTGAACTCTGAAACCTATTCACAGATAAAAGCGTCTACTTAATGTAAATGTAGTCTTTAACTAAAATCATTAGCTGGTGATTAAGTTCAAATTGGCCTATTCAGGTAAACAAGACAGCTCTCTGTCTCTCATGCGCACACACACATACAGAGCCTCTCTGTGCAGGGTAACAGGTATTTTACCTCCGGGTCCTCTTCCTCCTATTCATAAAGTGTGTCTGTATGTTGCATTGTGGTGTGAATGGGTGTGTGTGTGTATGTTAATATGTGGCTTCCTTTCCATGCATTTCTGAATGTTCATGTGCTTCTTCTCCAGTGTGGCTACAGGGGTTGCTGGCAGTCTGTGGGGTGGTATGTGCATTGAAATCTGGGATCAGCCTGCTGCATCTCATCACTGCTTCCAGGAACATGGCTGCCCTTGATGTCGCTGACAGGGAGAAGGAAAAGGGCAAGACTGAGTGAAAGAAGGGTATGGGGGAAACAATGAAAGAGGTGGAAAGACAGTAGGATAAGGGGGATGGAGAGTGTGATGATGGTTAATAGAAAGGCCATATTGAACAGGCATGGTTATGGGAACAAGAGAGTTATGGTAGAAAGAACAAAATGGAGTTTGTGCGAGAGGTAGGAGGAGGATGGAGAAAAGAGATCAGGGGACCTTTTTAAAATTATACAGTCACTGTAAGTATTTATTTCTGAATGACCACTAGAGCAGTAGAGTCTCATTATAAGTATTTAATACAATTTGAGAGTGAACGTATTCCTTTGAAGTGCTGCAAATTTAAAGCTAACCTAGTTACCTGCTCCATGACTGACCATAATGTTTGGATTGTAGTTCTGTGCACTGGCAGCCTCTGCTTTTGTTAAAAGCAGAGCAGTCCTCATCAGTTATTGTAGCATGGGCAGTTGGTTACTTTCTAATTTATATTCAAAGATCAGAAAGTCTACTGAAGACATACAGCAGTCTATTAAAGTATAACCATTTTAGTGCAACTTTTAAAACAGTATAAGGTTGTGAATTGAGAAATTATATACAAATTGAAAGACACTGCATTATTTATGTAAAATGTGAAAATAGCCTTTTCCTCTTATCTTGACTAATTTAATTCACTGTTCAGTCACATATTATACTGAGACTCTACTGATGTTTCAAGTTTTATTGCTGTTATTATCATCATAATTCTGTTTGGTTATTTTCAAAAAGTAGGTGTTCTGTGAGATGCCATATTTGTGATTTGAATACTGTTTGAATTTGTTTTGTTTTAGATTACTTGGTGACAACAAAATGCATTTATTACAATACACATGCATTTGCTCTACACATGCATTTATACTTGTAATATATTTTTTGGTTTGTATAAAACACATCTGTCATTGTTTGAGGAACATAAAGGTAGTTTGTGAAATTGGGTAAACTGCATCAAAAGTACAATCCTAAAAATGTGTACCCGTCATGGAAAGACCAAATTGCACACAGTCAACTACAGATTGGCTGCAAAGATATTAGATTCATAAGGGGTCCATTTGGAATAGACTGACTATTACTTCTGTGCCACAATGCAAATTTGGGTTGGTCTATCAATCATCACAGTATTCAGTGGACTGTGCTTAAAGAGTGTGGAATGGCCGTTCAGAAAGAGTTGACTATTCCAGTTCTCAAGGGTCACAGTCCAGAATCTCTCATAGTCATTTGAACTGCCAATGACGGTGGAACAACCACTTCATTCCCTCCAGTGCTTCAGGACTAGTGAAATCTCTCCCAAGCAGCATTTTGTTGCGAGAAACAATTTTCTCTAATGAATACTTTTTGGATCCAGTTTTTTTTTGGCCCCTATTTTTATATTTATTCCCATCTTGTAATTTCAGCTATGCTGATTTTTCCAATTATTTCATAAGATGCACTTAATTAGGTGATATAGAAATTTATATTATACAGAATGTTATAATGAGTTTATGCTTTTAAGCTGTTTTTGTGCAGTGCCTCTGTCATGCAGGTAAACTTCCGAATGTTTAAAAATATAGTAAAAGATTGAGCTACAATAAAAACGATCTATGAGCCAAAGTCTTAATTTCTCATTTTGTGTGTGTGCGCGCAGTACAGAACTTTATTTGTTTTTAGTTTGAGTAGGCTATTTGCATGCAATAATATACAAGAATAGACATCAGAAATTGAGTTTACAAAAAAATGTCTACATGGTAAAAGATACCGGTATTATTTTCTACAATTTATTAGATATACATGCAATCACATATAGGTTACCACAATATTCGGCATACCTGACTAAACATCACAGTGCAACCATGTCATTTTGACGTAGCTAAATCCCAAATGCCACAATACAACACTGCGCCTGTGCGTTTCTTTTCCTTTAAGATGCGTACATTGTGGCGGTAAATGTGGTTCTATAACCCGTCTGCATATATGCATTATCCGTTTATAATACCTGCAAAATAATTTTTAACAGTCCGTGGTTATTTGGAGCGACTGCACGAAACGTTTTTTTTGTTCAGTTTATCGCGGCTTAAGCACCGTTTTATTTACAAAATTTAAGTCGGCCGAAACTGTAGTGGGCGGGGGGCAAAGAGAACGGCCTAGAAGTAGTATACGGTGGAGAAAGAAAGGGGAGGGGGTGTTCAACGAAAATACTTTCCCTTTAAAAACGAGTGGGACATAACGGTGAGGAGAAATAGAGGAGGGGGGAGAAAAACAAGAAATTAAAAAAAGAAAAGGAAGAAAGAGAAAGGGAGGGAGAGAGAGATAGAAAAAAAAAGAAAGATGTCATCTTCTCAATTTAACACCCGGTGTGGAACGACGAACTGCGGCCGGGCGGGAGCGCTCTAGCTGAGGCCAGGACTGAACGCAATACCGAGGCTTCGACCCGCCTTGGCCTATTAAGGAAAACAAAATAAAAACAATATTAACTATTGTTCTGTGATACGCTTTAGAACCAGTACTTACCATAGCGTTGAAATAATGTCTTCAAATATATTTTGCTAGCATTTCATTATTAATAGCTAATCAGATTTTTCTTTTTTTGCATGATTAGCTCGCTAGCTAACAATTACTGTTATTTCGAGTGTATCGAAATGAGCTTTCAAAGTCTACAATTACCTAATATTACAGTGTTAACGAGGTAGTGTTTACGGGGATTCTGTGCGTTTCAATCAGTAAATAAGCTAGCTAGCCACCAGGCTAAGAGTTCAAACCAAAACGTAGAAGCTAACTAGATTGTGTCAACATCTAGCTAGCCAGCTGGTTAGTTATTGATAGCTTTCTGTTTAAAATGATTGCATATGATTAGCTAGTCAGCGCAATAGCTAATACATGCAAACAGTGAACTAGGTGCATTTCGATGAAAGCAGAATTTATAACAAATTGTGTTGCATGTAAATTAAGAGTAGCAGCTATAGAGCTACTGCTATAAGCTAGCAAGCTAGGTCATTTTGAACAGGGCGATTATCATCAATCTCGATTTCAATAAGACGTAACCGATCTGTCAGGTATATAGTATTAGGTAGTTATAGGATAAGTAGGTTATATCGACTTTGTTGATATTGTTCATTGTATAAATACTTCTATTTGGACGATTATTCTCTTCATCGTGGTTCAAAATGGATGCTGCTTGGAGTAATTTTCTGTTTCAGGTAAGTTTCTGACACTGTGAGTATGTCTTAGATTAGGAGTGTACAGTTCGTAAACCTAGTGGTCACCCCCTCCCCCTTCTAGGACAGTGCTATTCATTTACCCTTTCACTGCTTATTGTCAAATGAGAACTTTGTCATCAGTGTAACTCATAACTTGGTGATTTCAGTGCTTCAAGGACCAAGTTGCATTTATGTACCAGAGCTTTACTTAGAGTGAAAATCACAGTTTCTCCTGCAGGACCACAGGTGTGGTCAGAGTGACTGCTTTTTATTTTTATTTTTGTACCTTTGGTAGTAAGGTTTCTAAGCATCTCGTGATCTTTTTGAATTTCTTCTGACAGTTCCACCTCCTTTGTTGTTTCTCAGAATACACCCACTCAAACCCAAGTGGAAGCAACTCTCCAATCAGACCTCCTCCCAGTCCTCACAGGCTCTGCCCAGAATCCACCCACAGAGCACATAGCTCCACCTCCTTCCACAGTGGACACTGCTGCTCTGAATGAAGAACCTTTACCTGGTGAGAGGGGGAGGGCTTAACAGAGAGGGTGGGGTAGAAGACACTGCAGAATGAAATGGGATAGCAATTTCCTTTAACTGTATCTTTCTTAGAGCAGAATTATTGCAAGGGGTAAAAAACCGTACACACTGTCCACATTTTAAAATATAGTTGTGTTGTTTTTTTATGCGTTGGTTGTTTTATGTGCTTGTAACCAGGGTAATGCAATGCATTTCCTGTATGCATACAAAACTAATTGAATCTCTATCTCTGTTTCCTCTTTCTCTCGCTCAGTAAAACCAGCGTCTCGCCCAGCTAGAGCTGCTCATATCTGCCCCCTGTGTAACAAGCAGTTCAAGAACAGCTACAACCTGCGCCGCCACCAGTCAGTCCACACAGGAGTCCGCATGAAGGACAGAGCTGCCAGAGACAGGGAGGCGGGAATGAAGGATGGAGCGGCAGCAGCAGTCGGACGAGTGGAGAGACAGACTGTACCTCTCTCCTTACTCCATCTCTCTGTCCCCCAACCTCTTCCCCCTCCCGCCATGTCAGTTCCTCATGCACCTACTCTCGGAAATCAAGAAGGCGACGTGGTTGCCATGTCAGTCACCGCAGCTAGTGTTGCCATGGCTGGCCCTCCTCCTCCTGCTGTAGTGGTTGCTGGGGCAACAGTACAGGTGGGTTGGCACTTTTCAAATATCAAAATTCAAATTCACACTCAGCTGCCCAGTTTTGCACCGAGGTCATAAGACATTAAGAAGCTATTGTGCTTCATTATTTCCATTTTATTATGGCATTAATGGTGGCTGCATGCAGTCAAGAATGCTACATTCTGCAATCTTCCTTCTGTGCAAATCCTGCACTGAGAATATGGTGGGAGGAAATGCTTGCTAAGCACATCCTACACTGCACAGTTGCTAAACACATGGGTATGATTTTTCTAACAAATGTAATGCTCTTCTGCTGGGGTAACCTGGGACAGAGTGCCTCAGGTATGATTTATATTTGCAGTTCTCAGGTAGATGCTGAGAGATCAATACTCACATGTGTTACTATCAGGCTCAGCTACTGCAATGTTATCCTCTGTGGCATTCCATAACAAACAATTGAATGACTACAACTGATATGAAATCAAGCAGCACAAATACTGCCAAGAACCAACAACAGAGCACATATTACTCCTGACCTGTCAGCTATACACTGGTTGAGGGCCGTCTGGGTAGTGTAGAGGTAAAAGCACTTGCCTACCACCGCAGTTCAATCCCCGGCAGTGGTACTTCTGGCTTGGTCAGACGTTCCTATGAACACAGTTGGCAGTGTTCGCAGGTGGGAAGCCGGTGAGGGTATGAGTCCTGATCGTTGCATTAGTGACTCCTACTGATTGGTTCGGGGCACCTGTCCAGCAGGGAGGGGATCTGGGGAAGATAGTGTGAACCTCCGCACGCATTACACTCTCCCAGTGAAACTCCGCGCTGTCAGGTGAAAAGAAGCGGCTGGCGACTCCACATGTATTGGAGGAGGCATGTGGTAGTCTACACCATCCCCAGACCAACAGAAGGATAGCGCATCAACCAGGACCGTGATACAAACGGAATTGGTATAACGGCTAAATTGGGGAGGAAAATGGGGAAAAAAATCTATACACTGGTTGTACATGAGTCTTAGAATTCTAGAAGTGCTTTTATTTATTTAGAAAGCACAGTAGGGTTTAGCACCCAACTAAATGGTTGATGGATTAGTTAAAATTGCTGTCAGCCGAAATAAAATGTGAGATCTAATGATGGCTTGCTCTCTGTTCCTGCACTTTGGAACATTCTGTGAAATTATATTTTAAGACATCTATAGACCATTTAAGAGCCAACTGAGACTGCCCCTAAAAGGCTGTGGTCCTTGAACATATGAATCAGTGAAACCACTTCTGTTCTTCCTCATTCATTCATTCATCCATCCATGTGGTCCAAAGCCAGTTTGTTTTTCTCTCTCCCATAGCAGCGTGCGGCTAACCCGAGCCCAAACCCAGTGCGCAAGAACCACGCGTGTGAAGCCTGCGGGAAGGCCTTTCGGGACGTTTACCACCTGAACAGACACCGGCTGTCCCACTCAGATGAGAAGCCTTACTCCTGCCCCATCTGCCAGCAGCGTTTTAAGCGGAAGGACCGCATGAGCTACCACGTGCGCTCCCACCAGGGTGGCGTAGAGAAGCCCTACGTCTGTCCCCACTGTGCCAAGGGCTTCTCACGGTGAGGACCAGGGCAGCGCTGCGAGACTGGTTTATGCAGGACATACTGAGAGAGATGCTATGCTCGTGCTTGCTTTGTAGCACAGAGAACCGGTTCCTGCAGAATTCCCCTCATTGCTTGCGATCCGCTGTGTTGTGACTCCATTGTTTGAACTTCCCTTTTCAGGCCTGATCATCTGAACAGTCATGTAAGACAGGTCCATTCAAAAGAGAGACCCTTCAAATGTGAGGTAAACTCAGAATAATATAACAAATAAAAAGTATCTGTATATGATTTAATTCAAATTTAGTTTGATTTTTAGGAATTTTAATTTTACTTTTATGTATCTTTAAAACTGTTGGTCCGCACATTAAATGACTTGTAATATCAAACAGAAACATTTCCCTCAAGAATTAAAAAAAAACTTTTTAATGTGTTTAATTTGTCCCTCTGTAGACATGCGAATCTGCCTTTGCTACACGCGACCGGCTCAGAGCTCACATGATCCGCCATGAAGAGAAGGTGCCATGTCACATCTGTGGCAAGCTGCTGTCTGCCGCATACATCACTGATCACATGAGGGTGCACAACCAATCACAGCACCACGCCTGCCACCTCTGCAACCGCAGTGAGTGCTTCTGTCCATTTCAAAACTTTGCTCACTATTCTTTCACCCCACTTGTTTGTTTTGTTTACCTTACTTGAAGAAAAACTGGGATTTCAATTTTTTCAACGACAACCATTGCAGTTTCAATATAGCAACTTGTTAGTAACTTTCTTTTTTAAAGCACAGCTTTGAAATTCATGGTTGCGATATTAATGGGTGTAATTTATCTCGTAGAACAAAACGTGAAACTGTCTTAGGCATACATAACCACAGACCTTACCACAGCTATTCTCTAATGTGGGTAAGCGTTCATGGGTGGCTCAGTTATGTGTTATGTTTGATGCGCTAGTTTACTGTCAAGCCAGAACATCACCAACATTTTTCTGACGGTGTAATATTGTATTTTAATCTTATTGTTCATATTGTAGGGTATTGGTATCTCCATGGGCTATACTGTACACCAAGGGCATGGAAAATACTCGTTCAAATTTACTGTATGCTAATATGTGGTTGATGAATGTAAAATTTCCCTTGGAGTGATCATAAATAGTAATTTAGGCATGTGTACCACGGTGTGTCACAATGTTTTTGCATTATTTTTCAATGTGACATCAATGATTCATCTTAACCCATCATAAGGGGCAAATTTATATGCTTTATAATAGACAAAAAGCATTTCATTTTCAGAGATGTTTTTGGTCCCCTAGAAATCATAGACCCCTATACTGATGAAATGATAGTAATTCCCACTTGAAAATTATGCAGAAGTTAGTTTCATGAGTGAAGACAGTTGATTTGTAGTGAAATATATGATTGTTCTAATGTACAGCAATGCACAGTTCAGACATTTTGGATAGATATGGAGACACTAAAGGGCACAAGGGTACACCGTTTACATTTTGCTTCATAGATCTTCAGTAGTTTTGTATATCACCCTCAGATTTTGCACACTTGTGGTCAAGGGATGTACGATTCAGGTCCATCTATAGTTTTGGCTGTTTTACATATGTGGCTCTCAGTATTTAATTTAAAACTAGAGGAGAACAACTCCATTTTTTGATTTTCGCCAAGATAATTGCAGTCCTTTTAGTACTGTGTACTGGAAGAACTCTCTCAGTGGGTCTGCACTGCATGCAGTATAATGTTTCATCTCCCCTCCTTTTCCCCAGGCTTCACTACTCTTACGTACCTGCGTGTCCATGCACAGAAGCACCACGGTCAGGAGTGGAAGGAGAGTGCGGGTCAGAGAGGGGGATTTGGGGGAACCGGGCCGGGAGGTGTCCTGTTGTGTCAACTCTGTGGGGTGCATTGCAAGACCCCCACCCAACTGCAAGGCCACATGGGCACTCACACCAGCCCTCACACCACCCCCAGCCCCATCGCCACCACCACGGTATCCAGCAGCTCCATTTCCCTGGGCAACATGGTTTCTGGCCCCAGTGTGTTCGTCAGTGGGAACACAGGGGTGGGGCTGCTGGTTTCTGATTGTTCTGGCATTGCCCCCCAGTCCCACAGCTAGCAGGAAGGACTAAGGGGATAGGGAAGAGAGAGCCGGTGGGCGAGAGAGACCATGGGCCACAGTCAAGGTGAGGGAGGGCATGTCCTTTCTCTGCTTTTCCATCTGTTTTATGTCAGTTTGTGTCTGTATGAATTTCTGTCTACCCCCTCTTTTTCTCTCTTCACCCTGTTTAGAGAAACTATTGTCTACCCAAGTGTGTACGTGCTATTACCTCTCTCACTCTCTGTCAGTGTTACTGTACTGATGTGTCCTGTAAGTTTGTGTGAATCATACTAACCAGTTCTCTCATTCTGTCCTCAGTTTGTTGATGTCCTTCACTTCGATCACTCAGCCAGCTGTAGAGGGTAGGGTGTTCAGAGGATCCAACATGGAATCCTATTTGCTGTACCCTACCCCCCTCAGCCAACCTCTTGCAGAAAAAGAAAAGGCAGGAATTTGAAGACTCAGAAAGTAGAAAATCATTTGAACTCAGTCACTGACCATGAAATACAGTAGCTAACTTGGTTATGGAAATGGAAGAAACAAACAATATGCTGTTATATGGAATAAAATCACACTACTAGAATGGTGTGTTAGAAAGGGACTTGATCCTTCTGGAGAGGTACCTGCGTAGTTTTGTTCAACAGCAAAACTACGTATTGCAATGCTATATACTGTATGCAGGTATACCCCGTATTCCAATTAGTATGCATTCCAGTGGGTAGAACCACTAACCGAAACAGAGCATAAGGGCATAATTTTAACTTTGGTGATGTGTTCCCTGCAGAATTGTGGCATATCGGTGAACGATGAATCAAAAAAATTTACAAATCGTCATAGAAGCGTATAAATGCGGGAACACATTAAATTATGTAAACACAGTAATTAGAATTCTTTAAAACTTGGGAGTAAAAAAAAAAACAGCCAATCTATATTCAGAATCTGCAATAAAGCGTTTAAGTTTTCCAAAACCTTCACTTGTTCTTGCTCACTCACTTGCTGACTGTCCCCCAGCCTCTCAGACTCAAGCTTCTGCAGGATAAAATGAAAGTAGGCGTTCCCTGGAAATGTTATGTTTCCCAAACACATCTTACAGCAGCAATCAGTGGATGCTGGTTGACAAAGCCAAACCGTGACTAGGGATTTGCATTTGTCTCAGACTGGCTTATTGCTTAGTGGGAGCCAATTCTGGTTATCTGTGAAAGCAGTGAATAGAGGGTATGCACATGACGTCACAGTAAGTGGAAGTCACTTAGTGGCAGAAAGACTATCAGTGGCAGCATTAGCGTTCAGCTTGAATGCCGTGAAAACACAAAAAACACACCTAAAATGGGAAAGAGCTGTTGTGCGATTGACTGTACAAATAGATTCAACAAGATATCCGAGCTATCTTTTTACAGACTGCCGAAAGCTAAAGAAAACAAGCAAATGGATTGCTGCAATTCGCAGAAACAACTGGAATCCAGGCACCGAAACGTGGATTTACGGTTGTCATTTTGTGTCAGGTAGCTATGTTGGATTTTTGGGTAAAATCATGCCTTAAGTTATGTAGGCTACTGTATTGACTACTCATCAATTAAATATTTAGGATCTTTCATTTATATTCTGTGTAACTGTAAAGTTTTTGTCAGCATTTATTAAAAAACACCCATGATGAGCCTTGTGTTCTACAAACAAAGGGGGGATGGTTAGATAGTGTTAGCTAGCCAAGCGTATAAATTATTAAGGTATGATTTTACCCAAAAATCCAACATACCTGACACAAAATAACAACCGCAAATCCACGTTTTGGTGCCTGGATTCAAGCTGTTTCTGCGAATAGCAGCGATGCATTTGCTTCTCTTTTCTTTAGCTTTCGGCAGTCTGTAAAAAGATAGCTCCGATTTCTTGTTGAATGTCCATGGACCACTGGTTCTTTAGTAAGTTGTAAGGATCACTGTCCAACTGCCTTTAATTTAAGCAGATAATCATTTGTTTTACTCCTGGTTTTGCAGTTTCCTCTACTAAAGACAGCCATGTGGCAGCATGTTTTGCCACTCAGTCCCGACTGAGGGGGCGTATTCCGGTGGGAAAGTGACGTCAATGCATACCCTCTATTGGTAGGGCCTTATATTTAGTCCAAAATTAATGAATAGTGTATTGAATAAAATAACTGTGCTCCATAGTGGACTTGTGATCCACCTCAGTGAAGGCTAATGGACTATTAGTGTTGTATATCCTTCAAAACATTCTTAAAACTGTAAATGTAAAATTAAACCGTTATTACCTATTAAAAGCAGACGCTTGAGGTGCATTTTTGAAATCATGTTTACATTTTCAGCACATCTATGGCAGAAATGTCAAATCTTACCTGAAAAGAGCCGATGTGGGTGCAGGTTTTTGTTTTAGTCCAGCACTAAGACACTTTTTCATCCCTCATTCCATTCACTCTCCAACACCTTTCTCAAAACTATCCATTGTATTTCCCCTCTCTGCTTATTTTTCTCCCTCCTCCGGGTCTCCAACGCTACTGCCATTGGCCTTCGTACTTATCATATTCAGCCCATCCCCCTGAAACCTGGAGTCTTGTGAGAATGTCCTGTAGTGTTGCCCCTCCTCTATACCAGCTGTATCCTATTGCAGCCCCCATCAGCTACGATTCATCAATGTAGGGAACATAAAGGTCTAATCATAAATTCTGTCCCTGTAGACTCCTTCCAGATCTCTTTCCATATATGCTGCCACATGCTGCCAGCCATCCAAGCAGCCCAGGCACACATCCTCTTTTCTCTGCTGCCACCACAGCGTACGCCATTTTTTCGCTCTGTGTTTTCAGTTCGCTCCACTTTTCAGTTCAGTAATTTTTTAGCCCAACCTTCCTATCAAATCATACCTGGTATTTTTTTTTTTTTGTGTGTGGACCACCTTCCGCCAGACTAATTTACTGCTGCACCTTGCGCCGCCTCATTTCTTGGCTGTGGAAAGTCATTACAGCTCACTTTAAACTCGGGGCCACTGTGGGAGGCAGGAAAAGCATTGTTGACTTGATGCAGAGCCCCACAGATGTAGGACTCCAGTCTCTCTGCCGCAGTTATAGGCATATCCCACTGTAACACCAGGACCCTATAATTGATTAATCTGTATCTACAGGTTCAATTTTAACCCACTTTTGTCAATACATTACTGTACATCTCTCCCTTTGCCTTCTGCAACATCTCTCACTGTTCTGTCTTTCTGGTCTGCGTAATGCCATGTATCCAGACACTTAAGTGGCACTTAACCCCAGTTCTCTTTTATGTTACCTCAATATACGATTCTTTCCATTGAATCAAACTTCCACTTCTACTGTGCTTTTACTTTTTACTGTGCTTATCCATGTCCATATCCTAGACACACTCCAGCACCATCCTTTGCCTTGGGTGACATCGCTCCTTCCTCAGTTTCCTTCTGCTCTGCTGGTCACCCTTCTTTTCCTACAGTACCTTCCTCTCCCTGGTACACCCCTTTTCTAACATGTGAATGGTCTTCCTGAACCTTATGAGGCAGCTTTTTTTTTCTTTTTGCTTTCTGGCCTGTTTTTTGCACCATCAAGGTATCTCTCCCCTTTGTTGCATCTGTTGATTCAAACCTTATTTCTGTGCCATGTCCCTAACCCTTCTTCCTTTAAGCTGCTTCTGACATCCCCTTTGTGTATCCTGTGTTTTCCTCCGAGTCTAATGTATTGCTTGAAAATCAGTCCAATTGGTGTGATCTTTCATCCCACCTTTGCTGGAGAGACACATTAGACTGCTTACGGTGTGCTTCCCTGTGCATGGCTTCCACACCCGTGACTTTCTGGAGACCTCCAGGTTTTTGTGGTTGGCACCATGTCTTCCCACAGTGCCTCTGGCTTATATCAGATGTTAGTAGAAACCACTAGGATCATGTGGAGTCTGGATTTGCTCCTTTATTCCAACTTTGCTTTGTCTCTGAGTACCACATGTTGCTTCAGCACATACCATTTGTTTTGGCAAAACAACATTCTTGAGGTGTGACGCACCAGAGGTTTTCATTTCACTTCTTAATATTTTTCATTTTAGCAATAAAAAACTAGGTCCATAGCCCTTGCACGTGTAAACTGAGCTGGTGGCTGTCAGCAAGCGGTGAGCGTTGTGAGTGAAATCTCAATCTTTGGATTATGGATTTTCTTCATTTTTAAAATGTATTTATTAGTGTTTTTTCCCTCAAGGAAACATAAGAAAGAAGCATTGTATGGGGAAGCACTGAATGGGGTATATCTGTATGTATATATACTCTGAAAGGCATTATTAATGAAACAAATAAATGTGACTCTAGCAGGTTGTTGCCAAGACAATATATCTTATTTCTCTATTAGGCAGATACAGTAATAAAGGAAACATTACATGCAAATGTGAAATAATGAGAGGTTTGTATGTATCCTTTTGGATGTCATAACCATGTCATATGTGAATTTATTTTCTTGCCAGAATAGCTTGACATATGTATGACTGGGCCCTGTCACATAAAAATGGTGCGCACACATATGTGGAACGTAAGGTGTAATGTGGCTGGTGGGCATACTATTACATGGGTATACTATTGCAACCCATGCTATCACACATCCACCTGAGAATCGGTCAACTTGCACAACACAGCTTGACTGGTACCTTTTCCTGTCTCTTTGGGGCTGACATTGACTTATCTCTGAACCCAGTATTGTGCCAATATGTGGTCAGTTTGTACTGCAGTGTCCAGGCCCCTGCTGTGTTGTCCTACGCCAGACAGCATAGGCGCGATTCCGTACCTTTACCCCAGAGCTGCAGTCTTGCTGTTTGTGAGCTGGTATTATCCAGTTGTCTTTGTGATTGCACAATATGTGGATTTTGGAGATGCCTTGGCTGGAAATTGTACAGGTAGTGGTCGCGCTAACCCCTGGACTGCTGCAACTTTGGAACGCAAGATAGATTTCCAAATCTGCATTTAAAAAAAAATAAAATAAAATTGCCCCACAGGTTAATAATATTTTTTAAAAACCAGAGAAGCGAAATCTGTTTTAATTCACTCATGCTGAGCAGGCTACCTAGAGTGTGACATCTCAGTTGACTTTTCATTAAAAATTATGCACTTTCTCTTTGAATCTCGCAATGCTTCCAACAGTTGTGTAAATATTATGATCAATAAACCACACAAATGTCAGTCACTGAAAGCTGATTGGCTCAAAGAAACAATTTGTTTTGTTGTGGTTCAAGTCTGGGTCATCAGCCCTTGTTATCTTAAAAAAAAAAAAAAAAAAACTTAAAAAAAGTCTGTCTGCGTTTTTAAAATACTGCGTGTTTTTCCCTGCATTTTGGCTTTTGCAGAGTCCTGCGTAAACGCAACCACTGACAGGGATTGCGATGCATGGCTATCCTGGCTATTGTCATTGACTCATAGGTCCCATTTCAAAGTATCGATACTGGCATAATATTGTTGACCCGTCAAAGGATCAGGCAACTGGTCTTTGTCATTTTTATCCTCAGCATGCATATTTCCACCATGTAAATCATTGTACCACATAAAAGGACACCAGATGTTTAGCATACAATGAGTTTTTTTTTACACTATTTCTTGAATATAAGGAGCCAAAAGAGGAAATAAGGGCCAAATTAATTTGTTGCATCGACAATGCCTTTCAGTTTGTCTGTTTGTGTGTGTGTGTGTTGTTGTTTTTTTTTTAATGTAGCAAAGATTTTGCAGTTGTTTTAAATTTGACTGGAAGGCTGAAGGGTGTATTGGTCAAATGTAAGCAGAATGTTACTGCTGAACCCTGAAGGAGGTACTGTACTTGTTAACTTGCTACAACCCAGCTAATATTTTCCCAACAAAATACATTTTTATGAATATATCAATAAGTGTGTTCTTGTTTGATCTGAATTAGGTCAGTGTTACAGTGTTAAGTATGGATTGTTGTTTATCTGAATGAACTCTGTCATTTAGTCAGTTCAGTAAAGTAAAAATAATTTTAAAAAAGAGTGGGCTAACAAGGTGACCAGAAGGGAATGTTCGTGCCATGCTGTTATCAGATCAAACTATGAAATACCTCTCCTTTAGGAGCCTCTCCACCTCTGAAAACACATCTTAATGCCTTACTGTAATACATATATAATATTTTACTCTGAACTATTTTACACTGTAGGTTATGGGTTATTTGACAATATTAATAGGATGCATATATATTTATATTTGTATATTTCTCAACAGTATGTATCTAGAAACACTTAGATTGAAAAAGGTATTGTTTTAATGCTTCCTAAGACCATGATTATAATGATGTTATTTTGTAATTTTGACAAGGTTGAAATGAGCTGATAACTAAACATTCTAATGTTGTGAATACCTCTGTGTGAGATGGTATGACTGAGGGAGAGTGACCATAATTGTCGGTCTGTCTTCAAGCTTATTTTTCACTGCCCCAGTGCTTGTGTTGCTGTAATACAATGCTCCATTAATTCCTGTACAGACACACTGCATCAATAAGAATGACATTTACTTAAACTGGTCTCTTTGTCCATTTGTACATTGTATTGAAGGAGACAGGTTTCAGCCCAAAGGCAAGGTGATTTTAACATTTTTAACTGCTTTTGGTTGTGTCCCATGGAAATATAAATGGTACTGGCAGCCATTGGTATGCCTCGTTTCCTGCTTGGAATATAGGGTCTTGGACCCAGGATTCTACATTTTAAATAGAACTACATCACACCATGGATTATTTTTCCTGATTTTGTTCCATCCATCCCAACATCTAAAGGTTGATATAGGATATTTTGAAGCCCGTTGTAAAGTAATAAACATCTTACAATACTTTAATCATTTCAATTATGCATTCAGCTAGCAGAGATGTCCAATCTGAGGGCTAATGTGGGATCAAGCTTTGGAACTGGCCCGGCTCTACAGCGTCTGTAGACCTTGATTATTTGTATCTCCAGGTGCAGCTATAGAGGTTAGGGTTGCTTGAGGCACTCCTTTTTTGACCTGTCACTTACAAAGTCCTGAATTATTTTTGGGATCATCTTTAAAAGAGGGCACAAAAAAGAGGGTCTGGTGCTGCCCCTTACACACCCCAAATGGTTTTGCCTCGTTTGTCATCTAAGAAGACAATGGGTTAAATGCAGCTAGGTGCAGAACTGCGAGCGTGCCATTCTCTGTGGTGAGATTAGTTGTTCTGTGCAAGTGTTTTAGTGGTTCACCTTTCCCTGGCTGCATGTCAGTGTTACTCAAATGGGTGAATACTGTTGTAAATGTTATATTGGAGGAGTACCGACATAAAGACAAACACATTCTTCACAGCCCCATTGAAAGGCAATGGGAGTTTCAGTTTTCTTAACCCCCTGGACTTCATTGCTAGTTCCATAGTTCAATAGTTCCATAGTTTCTTTATAACTGAAGTTTATCCTCCATTTACAGAAATGTTATTTGGACAGATAGTTAGGCAAGTTAGCTAGCCATGATGAACTTAAATTGTAGAAAGAGTAGTACAGAAACAACTGGGGGATGGTGCATGGAGGAATGCCCCCCTGCATATCCCTGAAGGTATCTGGAGGTCCAACAAAATAACATCAGCCCTTTTTTTCAGATGAAATTAGAGAACCGCTAGTTTAGAGACTTGCACCCTTGCGCCAACAAGATTGTCCTTAATTGTATAATTGGTCATATTTACTGCTTTCCAATCAATACTGTATTTAGCATGCCTACAGTACCACCTTGAAGATTAGGGCTGAAGCACAGTTTACATTTTCCCAAGTCACATGTTAGGGACTTAAGGCCCTGTGTCATTGGGCAACGATGACCAGACATAACCAGTGCAGGAATTGGAGGAGTTGGCTTCATCCACCTAGATGTAAATAAGAATTTGTCCTTAATGACTTGCCTGGTGAAATAAAGGTGAAATAAAATAAATAAAAAGATGTAGGGTGGCTTTACTTTAAGTCAGAGTTCCTCTGGTTGCCTGCAACACCAACATGCCACATCACTCTTGATAAGCATGATGATAAGTATCTCTTATAATAGCACTTCTGTTGTACTGTATGTTTGTAATGTCGAAAATGGTCAACGGCTTGTGCGTGAATGTATCAGAGGAGGGCCGTTCTTCATTTGGTGGTATAATGATGACTCCATATGGATAAGGAGATCCTTTTGTAAAAGTACATTTCAGCATATACATTTTAAATGCTATTTTGATCACAAAATAAAAATGTGGCTAAACTGGGATGTAAAGAGCATGTGATGTCAGCTGCCATCAACTGTTTCTCATAAGCCTAAAATAAATGCTC
Organism: Anguilla rostrata; assembly: GCF_018555375.3. Taxonomy (NCBI): domain Eukaryota; kingdom Metazoa; phylum Chordata; class Actinopteri; order Anguilliformes; family Anguillidae; genus Anguilla; species Anguilla rostrata. The sequence continues at coordinate 39,241,500 of NC_057934.1, read as the reverse complement.
ATGTTATATTGCCACATGGTGAACAGGAATGGGATATGGTTAGAGCAAAATAGAACAAACGGAGGGCTTAAAGTATGTAGAATATATTAGGAAAGAGGCAGCCAGCATTGTTTCATTTGGAACATAGCCATTGGCACTCAGGGCATGAAAATAGCACTGCCATCTGATGGGGGACTGACCTAGTGTTATTACAACAGTTAAGACAGATGTGTCTTGTGATGTATATACTTGTTGGTGCCAATTCCTAAAAATATTTGAAATGTTAAAAATGTTACTTGCATACATACTCAATACATCTATTAAAAAGTGTATATTTTTGCATATCTTATTAGTGGTATCAAAATGAAGCTACAACCTTTTATCAGTGTGTTTACAGAAACTAAATACTGCTTATTCAAAAACAATGCTCCTGATATTTTTCAACATTTGTTCAAATAACTTGGCAGAATGCTTTGTGTGTATAACTGAGTGATTTGTATGTCACTTGGCTTTTTTACATTGAAAACATCACTTATGAGATCACTTATTTTTTAGTGTTGCTCGTATGAAGTGTGTGAATTTTGACCCTGGAAATGAGCAGAATATGAAATATAAACCAGCTGCTCACCAAATGTAGAAGAAATGTAAAATGGGGTTAGGTTAGGTTACTTCTGTCAAGCTTGTCAGTCACATTGGCAGGTCACTTGTTGCAGTTCTTTTGATACCTGCTTAGAACACATGTCACTCATTCAGTTTGTACAGGACTCTGCTTATACGCTCTGTGGTGCCCTGCTAGTGTGATTGTGAGCATGATGCGCTCTGAACTATTTCAAAGCATCTCCATTTCCTTTGATATAGGCACCTGTGGAATCACTTCTTTTGAAAATCCAAAGCATGAAAATGAACTCACAACTGAATTGCCAAATAAAAAATAGGCAGTAACACAGCCTTGTATCACCACCAAATATTCATATGAGAAAAATTGATACATTTTTTAGGAATCAGCAAAGAGTCATGGACTGCTGAGGAGAAAGCCAAGTAAATGCTGAAACAATTCATGTGTGATAAGAACAAATATTTTGGTTGGTAAAAACTCACCAATAATTGCTATTTGGCCCACCAAAATATAAATTTAAGACCCTCCTTTATGGAGTTGTGTTTACTGTAATATCTTATTTTAGATGTGATAAATTTATTTATTTTATGAAATATTAAAATATCTGAAAGCATCAATAATTAGAATATTTCCTTGCATACAGTACCCTCTAAAATAAAGGTTTTAGTTTTGTTCTCAATGAACAGCAGGTGACGGAGGGAGAGTGAAGAGGATGTAAATTGTTCTGCTGAGATCCATCATTTTAGCCATCTTTTAGCCAATATGTAATGAACTTGAACTGAAATGATATGTAATATTGATTTAAATTTGGAGAGAAGAGGCCACCTTGTTTTTTTATTTTTATTTTTTTTATTGAGTATGAAGTGTCATATGTGGGGTTGCCTTTCCAATGAAAACTGTTCATTTCTTTGATATCAGAGGAATTGGATTTGGGTATCAGAGGAATCATAGAAAATAGATTAATAGAGAGTTTATTTTTTGAATGATTGACATTCTAACTGGTGAAATGTGCCCCATTAGTGATATTGGTAGGTTTCTCCAGCAGTTGAGGTCATCCTTGATAGACTGTAGCATTCAGAGGAACTGAGCTTAAAAGGATTTATATTCTATGGGATGTGTATGCAAATATATTTAAAGAAGGAGGTGGTCCATTTGAATTGGGGTTGTGCACAGCAATCCCACTTGAATTTAATTGAGAGGAAGTATAACTGATTTGGTTCAATTAATCTTGTAACTAGAGCAATTTCCAAAAGTATCTATGAGTCACAGAATCTGAGATAGGGAAGATTGTGGAAGATTAACATATAGACATATGCCATGTGCATATAAACTAATCTTATGGTTGCTGATATCAACATTAATGCCAGAGATGTTGTTGTTTTTCCATATGGCACAGGCTAGTGGCTCAATGAATACTGCAAATAATAGAGGTGACAATGAACATCCCTTACACAGGCCACTGGAAAGGATTTATATATTTGTTAGTGTTTATGGCAGCTTTGGGAGAAGAATATGTTCATCATTTTGATAAAGTTATTGCCAAATCCAAATTGTTCCAAAACAATTAGCAGACCCTATCAAATTTCTCAAATTCTCCAAATCTATCATCAGATGCTACCTCCATGTCAATAGGCTTTCTGGAAAGGTTGCCAGAAAAGGCCTCTATTGAGGGCATTAAAAAGTCAGCAGAGACCAAAATTGAGCTTTCTGGCCACACACACTAGTAGTGGGTTTGGTGTTGGAAGAAGGATGCTTATGTTAAAAATAACATCATACTTACAGTGAAAGATGGTAGTGGATCTTTGGTATTATCAGTTTTTGTGTCTACTGCTCCTGGGGATCTTGTTAAGGTAAATGGTATCACAGCAAGCACTATGCAATAATGAGACATTAAAACTAAAAATCCAGTTGTACACAGGAATACAGGTATCACAGAGAAGTTGGTCTAGTCTTACTCTTCATTCTAAAGTAGAAAAATGTAATGCACTTAGAAGTGAAACCACTTAACAGTGTTTGATTTTCATTTAAATTCTGTACAGTCTGTCTGTCTTATGGCCTTAGCATACTATATTGTCTGTATTGTCCTACTGCATACTACACTCAGCTATAATGCACAATGTTGCCCTCTGCAGTAGACTACTGTACTTCGTTTTCACAGTGCACATTGTTTATAAAAAATTTATCTTCCCTGGTCCTGGCCATTCTACGTTCTGTATGTGCTGTAGTTCCAATGGGTTCATAGATCAGGCTTAAATTAGGTCTCCCCTATTTACAAGAATGTAAAGAACAGGAGAAATTGAAGATTTATCTGGAACAACAGAAAGTGTTTTCAAAAGGCCTCCTCCAGGATGGAGTTGAATGCTATAGATGCACTAATTGGCTGTCTGGCGCTATTATAATGTGCATTGTTCTACGGCAGGGGTCTAATCTTATACAAAGCGTTGGGTGGGTGCAGGTGTTTGTTTCAGCCCAGAATTACGACACCTTATTCAACTAATTAACTAATCATGGTCTTCAATCAAGACCTTGACAAGTAGAATCAGGTGTCATAGTGCTCAGCAAGAACAAAAACCTACACCCACACTGGCCCTTTTCAGATAAGATTGGACACACCTGTTCTACAGTAAATTTAGCAAGTGAGTAGCATTTTGCTGTGTCTGTTTCATTTGCAAGAATTCATGACTCCCTGTGCAGTTTGAACCAAACTGTACAAGTAAGTTTGTACACAAACATGAATGTACCTGAATAAGCTTGATTTATAAATGAGATAGCGAAATGCATTGGTCGGAGTTGGTGGCTTGGTGTAACTGTATTCTTGGTGGCCACTTTTCCCATCCCATCTGTCAACCAACCAACCCATCACCTCTCACACTGAAACTGTCAATTACCTACCATCTGGGGTAGACTATGGGCTAGATTTACATGCATAAACTCCCAGTGTAAATTAACCACCCAGCCTTTCTTGCTTGGCTGCAATAAGTAATTAATAATAATTCACATCAATAATGATTTCTTGCTTGGGAATTGAAATAATGATTTGTTGCAAAGGTTCTCTCCATGCATCTTCGAGGACTGTACCTGTGTCACTGTCTTGTTTGTGCCATGATTTACTATGCCAGCTCTTTCCAGGTGGAGAAATTTCAAGCAAAAATCGACCCTTGTTAATTGTGCAGACTTTATTAAGTTTGGTGTAATACATAATCAGCCACACCTGTAATATTTCCCCCCGTTGTTTGCGCAATCCACTATTAAACGCAGGTAAAACCAGGTGGATGCTACACACTGGCAGCAGGCGAGATAAGTTCCGACTCTAAACCTAAATCACTCCAAAGCACTTTGAGCATTTGGAAAAGTGCTGTATATATGCAATGATTCATCCATTCATTCATTAAATGCATATGTATTAAGGAGAGAAGCACATCTTGCAATGACTCACATAGATCACATGCATACTGGACTTCCAGCCCCATGCGCCTCGTTGAGACATACAGTAAGACACGTTTTTGGGGTACAGTGCGTCATATCTGCGTCTGAAAATTGTCGCAGAAGGCCTAGTAAATCTGGCCCAGTGCTCAGCTGAAACAACATGGTGAAGTACCAGATGGGAAAAGTTCTGTTTGCTGAACAGAGCAATGCCTGCAAGTTATAGCACCCAAGCTGCCTGGTAACCTACCTTTCTGGACAAAGATAAACCAAATTCCTTGTGTTTATTGTTGTGGCACTCTGATAAGTCTCTTAATAGCCTAGCTTGGCTTAGTGGCCAGTCTAAATCCAGTTAGTCTCCACAGGCAGGTTGGTTTTTAATATGCCTCTCTGCACTCTCAATGACCCACTTCAGCACATCGCTTTCTCTTCGTTTTTTCAGGCTGCTTACTGGTCCAGCTGCTACACAGTGTGTGAAGGATGTTTTTGTCATGCAAGTTAAATTTATGCACTCCATATCCTTCCAAGGCCTGCTGTGGTGAAAGTGAAGCTAATATTCAAGCCTGATTTTGTCTGGTTAGTTGAACTTTTTAAAAAAATGAATGCTTTTAAAGCAAAATTAGCATTGTGGCCTATAACCCCTCTATAAAAATAAGATTTAATCCAAGGTTTTTTATTATTTGTCGTATTCTCTCTCTAATTATTTGATTTTTTAAAGACTTACTGTGTTGAGTGTAGTATTTGGAATTTATGTCTAATGAATGTAATAATATCTGGAGAATACAAAAACAATATTTTTAAAAGTAAATTTCGTTTGTGATTTGTGTATAACCTCAGAATAATTTTTACAGTGTAAGAACCTATAGTGATGCAGGTGTCCTGAGAGCAGCCAAGGGCCTTGCAACCATAGTGACAGATGTATATAAAACATCAAAGATGTATTTGTGCATTCATTCCAAAACCGTAACTGTCTTCCCCAGCACAGAAAACCCCATAGTGGCATTAAACCAAACTGTAATGCAATTCTGTTTGGTGTTAGTGAGTGCAGAGTTACACATAAGTATTATCAAGGCTGAACACTGACAATCCCAGTGCCACTGACAGCCACACTTAAATCACTTCTCACATCACACACACACACACACACAATAATTTATTGCCATACTTGTGTGGATTTCCCATTGACTGCATTCATTCCATAACCTCTAACTCTAACCCCAACCCCAACCCCAACCACTACATGCCTAACCTTAACCCTAACCTTAACCTAATTGTAACCCTAACCCTAAGTCCTAACCCTAAAACAGCCTCTTGAACTTGTGGGGACCAGCAAAAGGTCCCCACCTTGCGTAATTTTCCTCATCTTTCTATCCTTGTGGGGACATTTGGTTCTCACAAAGATAGTAATACGTGTCCACACACACACACACACACACAAGGGCCCTGACATCCACATATTTAAGGTTTATCTCCTTAGATCTTTTGAGCTGAAATTAACAGAACAAATCTTTTATTTCTATTTAATAAATAGCTCCCCAGCTCCCCATAACCACCACTTCACTTATCCACTTGCAATACAAGCCATCAACTTGTCTACAACTCAAAAAATAAACTGCAACAGGGAGCAATCATTTGACACAACTTTATTTGGTCAAATTTATTGCAGGAAACAACCCGCTGTGCTCTATTCATGTATTATTTACTCCTTCCTTGTAATCTATAAGGTTTATTTTATGGCACTCTGGCCAACAGTTTTTCATGGGTCGGGACCAAAACAACCACATTGGGAGAGTATGCTTATTTATTTATTTACGTACATACTGTGTATGTATGTACACATACATACATGCAACCCGCACAATAAAAAAAATCAAATACAGATACACATAATACTAGGCCACAATGAAAAGAAACACTAGACATTGAAATGTGTAGAGTTGCAAAATTAAAAACTGTCCAAAGTATGTGCACTAAAGACCAGGTCAAGCACAGACCATAGTAAGTGACTACATGTTTGATTGGCTTTAAACCAGGTTTTTAGTATGGTTTGCTTTTAGTGTTTTAGAGTAGTTAGCTTCAGCAAGTCTTATTATGGTGAAACAGACCATAACATTACGATATTCAGTTATATAACTATTTCTATTCAAAATATCTCTCAGACTGTAGGCTACTGCAATTTCAAACTAGCTAAATAAATTATAGATGGAATTAAATGGATATTTAGACACAATTCTGTATTTGCATTTAGATATTTTCCATGGACACTGCTTTTGCCGTTTGTACTTTCTCCTTGTGACTGACTGTGTTGTAGCTTATTATTTTTCTGTAAAATGTGCATTTAATAAATACACCTGTTAGCAAAAAGAGAATAAATTCACACAATGGAAACCCTTTTCCCCTAAATATCAAAGAGCTCGACTCACGTTTTACAAATCTGCCGTGGGAAGAAAAAACCTACCTTTACAGCTTAGAAGCAAACATGCTGAGAAACAAAGTCACCACTGGCACCTCTCCAATGAATGACTGAATGGGAAATGGAATATTCCATATTCATACACACATTGGCGTTTTGACTAAAGTTGATCCCGCTTTGACGTTGAATTTAATTTTTTATTAGGAGGTGAAATATGGAAGGTTTGGTAACACAAGAATCCATTCATCTCTATAAAGCATACCTGAATTAGTCAGAGAGGGGACAGAGAGAGAGGGAGGAGGACGGCAAAAGCAGGGCACGTTCGCTAGCTAACTGGATAGAGGCTTTAACATTAAGCGACGATTAGATTTTCCCCCACAGAAAAAAAACCAGTTTTTCATATACAGATTACAACGGAATAGAACAAATAATGCAAATGTTTTATAGGTGAAACATTTGCTAACATGGCTAGCTATGTTAAATAGTCTAGCTAGCTAATCTCATACAGCAAGCTAGGTTGCTGGCTGCTAGCCCATCAATCGATAACGCGGAATTACAGCTAGCTAACGTTAGTTATCTAGCACACAGGCAGGCAAGCAAGCATGCAAGCGGCATAGGCAATTGGCTGGCAGCAAACACACGTAGTCTAGCAGTCAACTGAAAGGTGACCGCTTACCATGCAAATTAAACCTAAGGCCAAGCATTAGAAAGCATTTGCGAGCTTAGTAAAAGACTGAATTCTGACGACGAGAGACCGGTGTGCACGTAAGAAAGCGCAGAGAGGAAACACACATTTTGTTGCCTCATGCGCCTCCCAGGTTTTCTTCGTTTTGTCTAGCCAGCTATTGAAAATACAAAACAAAAACCATGTGGACCACCTTAGCGGATACCGCCCGGACCCTGCAAATCGCCTTCCCTGGGGTACGAGTTTCTTCGGGCCGCTGACCGGACGCCACGGAACCCCGACGTAAATTTCTCCTTCTAACTGTCTCACTTGTAAACCCCTCTTCCCTATGGGCGACCCACCTTCCCCGTCATCCTTTCATCCTCTGTCCCATTTTGTGCTTCTATGTGTTTTTGAAAGGTAACTGGCATTTTGCTGACAAATTTCACACTACTAATATTGACAGGGCAGCGAGGGGCCTGATTTCACCACTTGGTTAGCAGTGATATCATAGTTGTTCAGCTATTTTGGCTTGTTAGTTGTGTATGTTGCATTGTCTGACCCATGGTATGCATGTATTAACTAGCGTTCATGGTAACAGTTTAAGTAACGCTATAACGTTATCATTATTATTAGCTTGCTGGTTATGGTAGTTCCCCCAGATGTGTTGGTTCGCTAACTAGCTAACAAATTATAGCGTCCTTTAGTTCACGAATTCAAATTGCATCAGTAGGACAATATGAGCCAGCTATGATATAATTATTTTTTTTAAACCCCAAACATTTTGCTTGCTTACTAGTAGATGGTTAGTTTACTGTCGCTGTGTAGGCAATTCTATATTTGCCAATGATTTCGTATTGTAAGCAAATTTCGTAGCTTAAATATATTCATGCTTAGTATTAGCGAACAGACAAAATGCAGGTCCAGCGGTATAATTGTTGCCTATTAGCTTACGGCTAACGTTACGTTGCATGGTTGCCTTATAAGAGCGCGCCGTTATTTCATTCTACAAACAGTATCCATCTAGCGGTATTAGCGCATTGCGCATTTCACCAATACAGCACTTACTGAGTGGCTTGTTTGGGGCCCATAAATTGATCAGTTATTGTTTCCTAAATATGTCTATGGTAGTGCCGTTTTGCATGTGCTATGTTTTAATTTGTGCTTTAAACTGGCACGTATGTGCCGTCCGACCTATTGTATCAGTCTTGTTTTGTTAGTCATATCATAAATATCAGTCGGCAGCACAGCACAGGCCCAGTGATTTAATTAGACCGTCTTGGGACAACAAAACTATTCTGCTGCTTGTCTCTTTTGTAACTATTTCTCTCGTCAGGCCCTTGTTCTCTGTCCTCGGTATTCATTTCTCCATGCATGTAATCATTCTCTCTCTGTCTCCCTCTCTCCCTCTCATTCCCTGTAATCTTTCTAAATCTCCTGCTCTCTAATCCGTGCCAAATCTATTTTGGTTTAACATTTCCCCTTCCCCCCTCTCCTCTCACTTCTTTCCCTTTCTCTCACTCCTGTTGTGTTTGATGGAAAAGAGAGGAGTGGGAAACTTTAATTTTCACTTCTTGACATTCTCTTTGTTGTGTGTTTTTGGAATTCATTCACTTTGCTTATACATATTATGAGTCTTGTTTAAAGTGGATTTCTAATAATATTCAGCTGTTTAGGGTTTAGAGCATTTCAAGTATATCCTGACAATATTTGTCTAATTAATTTTCTTTCCTCTCCATTCTTTGTTCTGTCCCTCCTTCCTCTGTCTCTTGCTCTGTAGGTTGAACAAAACAGTAGTTGGCTTTAATAAGGATTCATTATCAGGTTAATAGTGGAGAGGGAGGGCCTGTGAAGTAAGCATATTCAGGAAAGAAAGCAGAAAATATTATGGCTTTCTTAATCCATTATAAAAGCATTAATGACCTCCCCCAAACAAATTAATTTTAGAGAGATCACATTTTATCTAATTTATCACATTTCCCGAGTTTCTAAGACAAAATGGAAAATGTAATTTTCCCATTCATTAGTACGCATTTATATCAATTAGGCCTATATGTTATGTTTTTTATTACCATATAATGCTCTCATCCCTAAATAAACTCTACTTGATAAGGATCCAATTTGTGAACATAAAAGGATAAAACGATAAGATGGTTTCTTTAACCTCTTGGAAACATGTTTGTAACTGTTGTTTTTTTAAAAATAGAGTGCAGTTTAGTTGAGTTTAGGATTTTTGAAGACATAGTGCCACTGTTTTCAGAGGGAACAGCACGACCTAGTCTGGCACCGGTGGACTGTTGCGGATCTTCCCTATCAAGAGCAAATCCGTGGGACCATGTTGAGTATTTTAGCCGCGGGATCCATCTTTTTCCCAGGACTATTCCTGCTGTCGAAGCGTTGTCTTAAACACATCCCAGGACTAAGATGGAATGAAGGGGATGCTGTTATTGTTTCTGCCAGGTATGAATAGAGGACATGGTCCTAAAGAATTTACTGAATTTACAGTGCAGTGAAAAAGTATTTACCCCTTCCTGATTTTCTCTATTATTACATATTTCTCGTGCTGAATGGTATCGGATCTTTAAACAAAATGTCATATTAGATAAAGGGAACAACGTAGAAAATATTTTTTAAATTATTATTTCATTTATTTAATTAAATAAGTTATCTAACACCCATGTAAAAAAGTAATTGCCCCTTTAAACTTAACTGGTTGCACTACTTTTAGCAGCAATAACTGCAACCAAATTCTTCCTGTAATTTGATATCAGTCTTTCACATCGGTCGGTTTTCGAGCATAAACTGCTCATTTCAGGTCCTTCCACACCATCTATATTGGGTTCTAGTCAGGACTTCGACTAGGCCACTCCAAAACTTTAATTTTTTCAGCCATTCAGTTGTGAACTTGCTTTTGTGTTTTTGATCATTGTCTTGCTGCTTTACCCAGTTACGCTTCAGCCTTCAGCTTCAGCTCATGGACAGATGACCGGAATTTTCTGGTACAGAGCAGAATTCATGATTTCTCCAATAATGGCAAGTCGTCCAGGTCCCGAGGCTGCAAAGCATCCCCACACCATTACACTGCCACCACTATGATTGACTGTTGGTATGATGTTCTTACTGTGAACTTCTGTATTTGCTTTATGCCAGACAAAATGGGACCTGTGTCATTAAAAAAGTTACTCTTTTGACTCGCCTGTCCATAGAACATTATCCTAAAAGGCTTGGGGACCTTAGTTGAGGTTAGAGAGGCCTGCCGTTCTTTGTTCTATGGGATCTTTTGTGACTTCCTAGAAGAGATGTCACTGCACCCTTAGAGAAATTTTGGCTGGCCAGCCACTCCTGGGAAAATTCACCACTGTTCCAAGTGTTCTGAATTTGGAGATAATGGATCTCACTGTGGTTCGGTGGAGTCTCAGATCCTTATAGGGCTTTGTAACCCTTTTCAGGCTGATGATATATTTCAACAACTTTTTTTTCTTCCTCATCTCTTCTGGAATTCTCTTTGATCGTAGTGTGCTTGTAGAAACTTTGTGGTGACTACCTCACTTGATGGTAACGTTCAGTATGAGTGAGGTTATAGTTCTTCTGTGCTGGCTGCATTCAGTCAGCTGAATATAATTATAAATTAAATTTGGTTAATTGAGTATCTAAGGGGGAAATTACTTTTTCACATGGGTGATATGGGTGTTTGATTTTCCTTTTTCATTAAATAAATGAAACCGTAATTTAAAAAAACGCACTCTGTGTTTCCCTTTGTCTATTTCAGCATTTTGTCTAAAGATCTGAAACCATTAAGTGTGACAAATATGCAACCATTAAGGAAATTAGGATGGGGCTAATACTTTTCGACGCCACTGTTATTTTTGTATTTAGTTGGATATCAAAATGAGTTGTGTGTTGACCAGAAATGCTGTGCATTTTACACATCTTAAAGGACTTTAAGCTGACTGAAGCCTTTCTTAGATCAGACTGCTAGGTGTTTCATTTCCAAGAAACCTTAATCTATTGCTTAATAACTTGAGAGGGAGTGTGGCAGCTTTTTTGCCTCTGAGCATTACCGTTTCTGCCTACTACAGAATTTTTTATTTTAAATGTAGCATGCATTTCTATGTTAAGTGCATTCTTTACTTAACAGAATATTTAATTAATAATGCCTTTTCCATTAGAAAATGTGTCCTATGTGTAACATTAATTCCAGCTCCTTCTGTAGCAGTGCTATAGTTGTGCTATGTTTAGAAACTATTCTGACTTGTAGATGGTATATTAATGTGACAATATAACCTATTTAAACCCTTCAGTTGTGTTTTCATTTCAGATTGGTCTCTTCCATTCAGGCAGTCATGGCTTCTTCAGCAGGTTACATCATTGCAACTTCCTGTGATGACATCATCGAGGACCAGTAAGAACGCTGTCATCATTCATTATTATTGCTTGGTTTTTTGACATTGGATATCATGTCCTGATTTTGGTTGTTGGATTTAAAAGGGTGCCAATGAGGGTGTCCATGAATTGTAGCTGTATTTGCCTGGTAGTTCATTTTGTCTGTCTGCATTTTGCAAAAGAGGGTGAATGAGAGATGCCGTAAAAGGGAGCTCAGTGGAGACTGTTCTGACTCAGTACAAACAAGACAGGCTGACTCAAGCCCATGTTTCCTCTAAAGCAGTGGTAACCAATTCTGTTCCTGGAGATCTACCATCTTGTAGCTTTTCACTGTAACCTTAACAAAGCACACCTCATTCAACAGCTAGAGATCTTTGTTGAGCTGCTAATTAGTAATCAGGTGTGCCAGATTAGGGTTTAAATGAGAACCTACAGGATGGCAGATGTCCAGAAACATTGTTGGTTACCACTGGTCTAAAGCAAGCTCCAATTTACCCCACTGACATCTCCACTGTGCCGTTACTTGCACGGGTATACAGTGTTTGTAGCACTAAAATGTTATTTAGGAGGCATTTAAATAAATTAATGAAGTTGCAGGCACATTGAGTAGCCATAAACAAGACTACATTACTTCAGCTCAAAATTGAAGTCTACTTTTTTCCTCTGGACCCACTAACATGTGTTTTGATAAGTTACTGTTGCTGTTCATTTACAAACCACTCTTGGCGAAATTAATTGTCTGTGGGTGTACCTGAAAATGGCATAGTAAAGCTATATTTAAATGCATTGCTACACTGTATAGTTTCTGCGTATTCTTCCTTCAGACAAGTTTTAACATTGACTACAAATTTCCATGGGAATAAGAATTATCAGTGTTAAATTTGGATATTCATTTGCATCCCTATTTTGAAACCACGTGTCTCCAGTTACCACAGGTAATGTCTGTCTGAGCTGACTGGGGTCAAGAAACGTAAACTAGCTAATTACACAAACCAATGAAATGAGAGGGTTTTTTCAGTTAACAGTGCATATACGTGAATGTTGGGTTCTAATCACCACTTCACGCCGGAGGCAAAAATGAGACATTGTTTGCATGTGAATTTAATTTCTACTAAAGCGGTAACGTTGGGTGATATACTAGTACTTTCCGTTTTTTTTACATCTGAATATCTGAGAAAATCTGTGAACATATGGTAATGGTGAAAGGGTATTTATTGTGCGACTTGAGTTTTTTTTTTTTTTTCTTTTTGTACATTGTAGATATAGCCTTTTTAATGTAAATCTTGGGAGACAAGTAAGGAAGAAAATGTATCCCTGCAAACAGGATTAGGCTAACTGAATACGTGTACCCTCAACCCTTAACTTCACCCTGCCATCTCCTATGCAGAATTAAAAAGTAAAGTAAATGAACTTTGACTTTGTTTGCTTTGCCTTATTTTCTTGATTGTCATCGAAGTATTTTGAGCAGTGTTTAACCCTTGATTATGTGCAGTGAAACAAATATTGTAGTAAACTCAACTGTATTTTCTATATAATATGTTCGTGAACATAACTATGTTTTTATATATTCACGTTCTTGATCTGTTTCTCTTCCAGACACTGGCTAACAAGCACCTACATCCTATTCGCAGTGCCCTACTTCGTCTATGACATCTATGCCATGTTTATGTGCTATTGGCACAAACTGCAGGTCAAAGGTCATGAAGATGACCATGGCCCCAAGCCTATTGGTGCAGCCCTGATCAGCTATCTACGAAGAGAATTCCTCATGGTCCTACATCATGTTGTCATGGTCACTGTCTGCTTCCCTGTCTCTGTGGTAATTATCAACATGGAATTTCTAAAATAATCTTTATTAGGCTTGGTGTGTGTGTGTGTGTGTGTTTTTGTATACATTTATATTGTATGGCTTTCTGCCTTTTTATTCACTATTTAAAGAACAGCAAACAGAAGATAATAGTAACATGAACAAAATGGTTCTGGCTACAGCAAGAGAAGGTCTAGAGGGACAGAGCAGCAAGCTCAGACAGTTGTAGGAAAAAAGGTCTCTGTGTGCCTGAGCCCTAGGCCTTTTATAGAGCCTAATAATTAGAATACTGGTGTTAGCTTCCCTGATTGGCAATTTGGCACAGCTGCTGCCATGCCTGTGACTGCGTAGGACTGATGTTATTTAAGGTCCTATAGCTCTCCCAGGTCACTAAAACAGCAAGGGACCGCGCACTAAATACATGAGCAGGTGTGTGTGTGTGTGTGTGCGTGTGTGTCAAGAGATTGACTGGAACCAAATCCAGAATATACAGCAGTGCTCCTTGACCAGGGTGGGGAACCCCTGATCTATATATCTTAAACACCCTTGATATTTTGAGTTTTTGCAATCATTATTTGATAAAATTTCTGTTTTTCTAATTGCCTGATATAATTACGTTAATATTTACACCCCATGTGTGTATATGAGAATGCAGTGATAAGGAATGTAGTGCGAAGTAAAGATTGCATATGGAGAAGATGAGGTAAATGGCAGATATGTTGTCCAATGTAAGTGCATGCAGTGAGTCCTATTTATTAGAGATGCAGACTGCAGAGTCTGCATGACATAGCCATAGTCTGCTCCCCTTGGTGAACCATAATGGTCGCCATCTGCTTCCCTGTGTCCGTGGTAACTGTTGCTGTTAGTGGCTGCATAGCAACCAAGTATCAGCATGACTTTAATGTGTAATGTGTTTTCAATAGATAGGGAAAAGGGTGAGATAATGAGAGGGTGTGAGAATTGATGAATAAGGTTAATGAGCAAAAAGAAAAGGTGCGTGTGTGCGTGCGTGCGTGCGTGCATGATGTCAGAAAATACACCCTGTATGGTTTTACAGATTTTTCTGTAATTATTTATTCAAACAAAAAAAGCCAGCATGCAGAAAGCTGAAACGGTAAGTGCACCCCATGATTTAGTTGCTTGCAGTAACCTGAAGTAATCTTTCTCTATGTTAGTTTATCAGACAGTTTATCATAAGTTTATTCTGGCCCACACCTTGTTACAAAACTGCTTCAGCTCAATGATATTTGATGGAATTCATTTATGCACATCTCAGTGATATAGAAATGAATTCATGGTGGACTTGATTGTGCGGTGTGCAGGTCCTTTGGCTGCAAAATAGTAGCAAATCATCGCACCCTCACCACCATACTTGACGGTTGGCATGAGGTTCTTGAGGTGGCAGGCGGTATTGGGTACTGTGCATTGTAGCCAAACGATTCCAGTTTGGTCTCATCTGTCTAGATGATGGTGATCCAGAAGCCTTGTGGTTCATTCAGTTGCTGTTTTGTAAACTTGCTGGAATTGTCTTTTTGGAGAGAATGGGTTTTCTCCTGGCTACTCTTTCATGAGTGTCATACAGTCTGATCTTGGGGTAATTTTGGATACATATGACTGCCACAGATACTGGCCAACTAGGGCTGGCCCCTACTATTCAAATATTCGATCATTAGGTAGACATACAGATTTTAATTCAGGATTTGAATGGGCCTACGTCTGATGTAATTCTGAGCAAAACCTTTACCCATACATGGATTTCCAGATCAAAGCATACTTTCTCTATGGAGAAAATGAATGGGAGTTTCCCATACCTATGGCTGTCACAGTTTGTAATTTAAACTAGCGTTTAAATCCTGGACGTTTTTATCCAGACACATTTCTCTTGAATGGCACTGGATCCACTGACCTCTGATGCTGCTTTCCAACTGATATAATTAGTTTGCTAACAGCAAGCTGACACTGCTGGGAACGTTATTTGCATCACAGCTGGCCTGCTGGCTTGTCAAACTGGTCAAAGCTACCGTTTGCCAGCATAAAATTTTTAAAAAATACTCAAATGACTAATAAATTACTAGTGAGAACAGCAGCGATAGCAACAACAAAGATATTTACAGACATATATACAACTGTACAAAACAAATGTATGATTTATTACGCTAACAGGCAAGGGCAAACTGCTAACTTGTGTGAATGGTAGCTGGAAATATAGCCCTTTGTGTGATGTTGTAATTGTTCGACGGGTTGCTAACCACTTAGCCGTTTGCTATTTGCCTTTTAAATTTTGAAATGGTAAAAAGCATTCTTTTGTCATATACAAACAAATGTCCAAATGTCATAAATTATTTTGAAGGAATTGGGAAAACACCATTCATTTCTCCCATAGGCAGTCTGTTTTTTCTTTTTGATCCTGTAGTCCTGGAAATGGTTATGAAATTGAAGGGAATAGCGACACAACATTGGACAGCGCTTCATCCTACAGCAATAAAATAATCCCAAACATACTGTTAAGGCAAAAAGAGGAGTTCCAGAAACTGGGAAATTATTTACTGGCCAAGATCTTCACCCAATCAATCCAACTGGACATGCATTTCATATTCTGAAGAGAAAACGTAAGGCAACTAGCCCCCAAAACAAACAGAAGGCTTGAGATGGCTGAAGTACTGGCCTGACAGTGCATCAATAGAGAAGATACTCAGCATCTGGTGATTTTTATGGGTCACAGATTTCAAGCAGTCATTGCATGCAAAAGATATGCGACAAAGCACTAAACATGACTACTTTCATTTGCATAACATTAATATGTCCAAAATATTGTCCTAACAGCCCTGTCTGTCTCCTTTCAGTTCTGGCGCCAGGGAAAGGGAGATTATTTTCAGGGTGTCATGTTCCTGGCTGAACTCAGCACACCATCTGTTTGTTTGGGAAAAATTCTTATTCAGGTACAGAAGACTTCTTTCTCTTTTGCATCATATCTCCTGTATGTATAATATACACACGTACATAGTCTGTGTCAGGGATGACCAACCCTATTCCTGGAGATCTACCATCCTGTAAGTTTTTATTTCACCCTAATTTGACACACCTAATTCTACTCATTTGCAGTTCAGTGAGATGTCTGGCTGTTGTATGAGGTGTTATTTGCTAGTGTTAAACTGAAAATTTACTAGATGGTAGATCTCCAGGAACAGGGTTGGGTAGCCATGTGTTTTTCAACAATACAAAGCAAGATCACACTTACCCTGAGATTACACTTAGAGGGGAACTAATATGACTAATAAATGTCAATATTTAACCATACTTGTTTTTAGATATTTGTCTCCACATTTTAAAGAATTTGCCTGAGTAATGCATTTTACTAGCAGCAACGTCCACTCAGGAGCTGGTAATTCCCAAAAAGCACTGAACTTTTCTTAGACCATGTAAGGCAGAGCTCCTCCCTCCTGCTCCAGGGAAAGTGATCATGTGCTCGTATAGACAACTTTCCCACCATTTCCTGTGAAACGTTTAGTAATGTATGATTTCAGTGAGAACATTTTGAGCCTGAGTACCCTGTGCCGATGGAGAACTAAAAGAGTATGCAAGGCAAGAGGAAATCCCAGCTAACTAGCAACACAGTAAAGTGTTCAGTGTTAAATCCACTCTTACAGCGTACATATGGTCCCCGTTGGGCTCGTATGTGCTCTGTTAGAGTTGAATTAACACTGGACATTGTCCTGTGTAGCAGTTAAGTGAGTCAATGACTGAAGGATGGAAAGACGGCAATGAATTTCAAATGAGCCATCACCTAACCTGCTTTTCCATCAAAGAACTGTTTTGTTATGAAAAAGCCTGCTGGGCTTGGCTATAGAACTGTGGACACGAGCTATCTCCTCAGTTTGTTCAGTTTTAAGTTTTAACTGCGTAAAATCTCAAGAAATCTCACAAAATCAGTCACACATTGTGATCACTCCTCAATATTTTGGGTTCTTTTAATTGCTTTGGTTTATATTTATGTTTTATAATGTTTTCATGAATTTTGCTTCATAGCTATTACTCTTTGACCATTTGTACTGAGATTCACTGTTAAGATTTTTACAATTAAACATCCAACTGGGATTCATTTATTTATTTTTATACAACCAGTCTCTTAATCAGTTTGTAGAAAATGTATTTACGGTCTGCTATAATGTATTCCTGCTTATTTTTAGCCCTGCAGCAATGTAGGTTTGGCAAGTTGCCACTTACACTAATCAAATTTTCCACAAAGCACAAACAGTTAATGGTTGTCCGTTACTGTTTTTGCTTCAGTGAACAGGTATGCGCACTTCCAGCAGTTGAAATCCAACTGATTTTACTGTCTGTCTATAGTTTATCCAATGAAACCACATGTCCTCTTCCTAAAGTAACCATTTTTCATGTAGCACATTGTAGAAAATGAACACAGTTGAAGTGATAAATGAGAAGTCCTGGGATGTGAATTGCGGACATTTATTATTGATGACATGCAAAGCTATTTCTGACATAATATAGCCTTAAGAGAGTACATCCTCCTTTAGTGGACATTAAAAGTGCCTATGAACAATTAACAGCTCTTTCGGTTTTGGCAGGTGCAATTATGACTGGAATGATAACTAGCCATGGGTCCCCAGGACCAAGTTTGGAAACAGGCAGGAGTTTCACGTTTTGTTCTTTGAGATAAATTGCACCCATTAATATCTCAACCGTGAATTTCAAAGCTGTTATGTGCTTTAAAAAAGTAAGTTGCTAACAAGCTGCTACACTGAAACTACAACATCGCTCACATTCTAGCAACCGCCACTCAAGTTTCCATACTAGTCTGCCTGCACTTGACAACCATTGTAGTTTCAATATAGCAACTTGTTTGCAACAAAATGTGAAACCTTCTTAGGCTTATGTTAACCGCAGACCTTATTTTCTGCTGACAACAAAATCCCTATGGGAAAAAAGCATTGGAAATCTGCAGAGGGAACCCATGGTGGAAGAAACTTCCAAGTTGGCCTACAGAAAGACAACATCACTGTAACACTCTATTGGCCATTAGCAAAATCTCCACAAGACCTGCCCTCCTTAGAGACTGTTGCTATGTACGACAAAGGAAGCAGATGGAGTCAGCTGGCAGCATTTGCTTGAATGAATTGCCGCAAGAAATTACAGATGGTTTTTGAAAGAATAATCCAGTATCTAATAATCCAAGTAGTTTGGCTTGATACAATTGTAAATAATGTATAAATAGGAAATGCGTTAATCTGTGTAAATACTGAAAAATGAAGACGTTGTTTGGTCTTTCATTGATGAAGTTCTACAGAAGGTTATCTGCCATTTAGCCTAGCTTGCTAACATTACTGAATAGTTGGTTGGAATAGCAATACTATGGCAAGATTTGCAAAAAAAAGCTCAACAAGTGCCTATTAATGTTAGCTTAGAGCTGTTTGACCAAGCGTGAGTAACTTTCAGTATTTGTAGGGCTGACGTATGCCCCATTTACTCTACACTGTTTTTGAAGATTGCACCGACATAGCCTAACATTAATCACATGCAGTATCTAGCCTGCCTACTGGGAGTTCTCTTCATACTTCCTTTTTTATCTATCTTGTCTTTTGTTATTTTCATTTATTATTTCTCTTCTTGTTTCAACACTGTTTTCTCTTTGCGTAGCTACACATCAGTGCTCGCAGGCTAACTTTAAGCATTTCATTGCCAGCTAACAACGACCAGTCTGCTGTATTGTTAACGGTGCATTTGACAAATAAACACTTATTTGATTTGATCACTCCACTAACTTCAGTCAATAGACTAGACGTGTTATTTAATGTTATTTAATAGGCAGAATGCAGTTAACCTAGGAGCAAAAGTAGCGAGTAGTGTGTGTCAACACCATTGACTGCAAGTGTCAAAAAGTTTTATCCGCATCGGACAATTTACCAAGTTTGTCTTCGGCTTGGAGAATAGGTGTATGCTATTGAGATCCTTAACATATGTGTCCCACCAAAAAATGTATATAAAAGCAAAAATTGTTACAATTTTGATTTAAATGACTTTAGTTTTAAGGGTACAATACAAATAAAAAATGTAACTTTGTGTCTTATGACACCTGCTGTGCAACCACTGTTTAGTCCACCTGCCTCATGTAGCATTTGTGACTCAGCATGTAATTTGTGAAACTATTCAGATAAGAAGACCATACTGAATTGAATATTATCTATTTCTCCGCATAGGGTAGCATGTCCTTTACCCACTTACTATACTAACCCTTTCCCACTTTCTCTTTTAATTTGGCAATTAGCACTGTATTAATGCTCTATCTCTTTCTCTCGCATACAATCCTGCTCGTCCTTTCTCAGTACAAGCAGCAGCACACTCTCCTGCATAAAGTGAATGGAGGTCTTATGCTGGTCACTTTTTTCATCTGTCGAGTTCTTCTCTTCCCCTACCTCTACTACGCCTATGGCAGGTATGTTCCTTCTTATCTCTTCCTGTCCATCTTACCTGGCTCTCTTTCACTAATCTGTGTGTCTCTGCGTTTTTCACTGTGAAAATGCGCATCAGCTACACCGCCATCCTGAACCACGGGCACCTATGATGAGTACAGTTTTGAGATGTGCTGTACTTTATGGAGTTGAAACTGCTCAGCAGAGCTGTAATCTAGACTGCCTCAAGCAAGTTTGATTCACGTTCGACTGAGGCTGGTGCAATTTGAGTGATATGAAATGGAATGTAATTGTGTATTTTTCAAGACTGCAACCATAATGCCCAAAGTATGACTTGCAGTATTTCTATATGCATATTTCAGTATGGTGCCTACATCCTAACATTTGAGGACAAATAAGTGTGTCTTCAAGGAAAAACAATGTCTTGCAGTTTACACTGTGGCATGGGAATCCTTCTTGAGTAGAAGTTGTACGTTAAAAAGGTATACAATATGTATATTTGACTCAGATCAGATCGATTGCGTTGCCCAGGGTATTCAAGGGTTCAGTCAGTTTGGGGTCCATGTTTTATCACTATATAGTTCCCCCTCACTGGTCAACTGGGCACCCATAGACTGCATGCTGAAACCACATATGAAAGGTGTTCCTCTGACTCCACTTTGTACGAATTAGCTGTGGTCTGCAGTGTGAAAAGAACCATGGTTGTCTAATCTCTCCCAAATCGACAGTGGGGTTTGTGCATGAATGCTGCTGAGGTTGCAGAAAGTTGGCCATTCCAAATCAGGGTGGTAATTGGACATGCTTAGCACCACGTTGGGTGCCAAATTTATAAAAGAAAAAAATATGTATATTTACCTTTAAATATATATTGATAGGGCCAGACACTGCAACACCACCAAACAACATATTTGTCTAGTACCATTTAATACAGTATAATGTATCCTTGGCATTTTACGACCTTTTTATGTAGCTTGAACACATTACGTGCATTTGTAGTATTTTGAGTGTTGAGCTGGGAAACTGACGGATTGATATGGACTTGCAATTAGCCTTCAAGTACAAATGCAGAAGCATGTAAAATATGGTATCCCTGGCAATGATAATGACAATGTTACACATTACCTTATATTAGTAATGCATGAACCATGGTTTTGAAGGAGGTGAGTGTTGCTGTTACTCATTCTGTAAACTGTCTTGCTATATCCAGGTATGACAACTTTGCTAACTCGCTCGATTATTTAAACATACATTTAAAGCTAGCAAGCTATTCAGTTTTGTAAAATCTTTAGCATATTATTGAATAAAGAATATTGCAAGTGTGTGTTATTTTTTTATTTATCTACCTTTTTAAATGTATCTCTCCATCACCATTGAATGTTACCAGCCTACTATTTTCAGTGTTCATCATTAGACACATTAGAAAATTAACTAGTAATGTTGACAAAACCATTAGACCAGTTTTGAGACAGATGTGACATTCTGCTGAGTAAAAACTACCTGTTTGTTATAAGTGTTGTTATGGAATATACAGTGTTGTTGGGTACATTCGCACAGTCTACCTGTTTGGTCCAGCTCTAATGTCGTTTGTGTTGTGTGAGCACTAGTTTTTGTGTGTTTTGTGACTGTAGGCGCAATGGACTATGGTCATTGTAGTCATTTCCAAGCTTTTTTCTGCGCAAACTGTGTCGTAGCTGGGAAAAACAATGCTTATTCACAAATTAAGGCAATTCAAATAATCAAACTGACATTGATTATTTAAACACTGAAAAAACACAGTCATGTCAGTTATTTGCTCAGCACTAGTCTCCAAATATACTTGGGTGGCCGTTAATTTACTTGGGCAACCCGTCCAAGTAAAACTTATGTATGGGAAACACTGTAGTATATGGTCTCAAAATTACTACTATTCATCTATGACTACAAAGAATATGAATCTGAGATCGATTCAAGACTTGGTCTGGAGTACTACAATTCTGCTGCTCAAATTGCATAGCTTTGTGAAGCACACAACTCTTTCAGTGTCCAGCCATTCGTGCAAGCCACATTTCAGCAAAGTGATTCAACAGCCTATAAACCCAGGCTTACACAATTTTGAGTTTGCTCCAGCTATTGTTATCCAGCTGAATGTTATCTATGACCTCACTTACAAGGCTAACTGTCAGGAACCAAAGAAAGGAAAGCTCCATGTAGAATTTTAGTGACATCTCTGCCGAGGGAAGACACTCATGATGGTTTAGCAAAATCTTCTGTTTGATTGCTTTTCACTACAAAACTGAATGGTTCTTTTCTCTGCAAGTACTTGTGCATGCATAGTTGTATACTTATAGCCACTCAATTCCACAGGCTGCCTCGAGGGAATGCTTTATGGAATTTTACTTTCAGAGACCAGTCTTTTTCCCCCACACTGTTTCTCTCTTTTCTACCGTTGTCTTTGTGAGTTACAGCACTAATGAGCTAACAGTAATGCTTAAAGGACATGCTTTATCATTTATTTTTAAGTCATCAGTAAAACTCATCAGGTGGACTTAAAAATACACTTTAAAGAATACAGGCACAACAACATTATAAATGTACTATTTGTACAGGTATTATATGGAGCAGATTTTTTATGTCCGTATCCTTTTCTTTATAAACAATTGTGATGTAATATACATTTTTGGGTTGCTGTGAATGTGAATTTGTACAAGGCTGAAAATAAAAAGCAATTTAGATTTTTAGTGCTATGATTAACTTATGATTAACAGTGTTGATCAGGATAAGATTGGAGATTTTTGTGACTTATTTAAATGATCATTTCTTGTGTACTCTCACATTAACAAATCAATTGCATGGGATCAACCATGAATTTTCCCACTCATAATTGTGTGTAATATTCACAAATTTACATAAGAATGTTTTCCGTATCCAAGTGAGTTAATGTGTGCAGTAAACGATTGCAGAACATTTTCTCTGCAAACCACTAATGAATATGCATTTGTGAAAGCACAAACATCTTGCACAGACTAAATGTCCCGACATTGTATAAATACTAATTGACTGTAGAGTCTTGAGTGTATTTTGCTCTCTGGAGTGTTCACTTTAACTGCAGGTTTGTACCCCATACAACAGGCTTCTCTTTGCTTTGTTCCAGGTACGCCTCAATCCCATTTTACATGGTCCCTTTCTCAGTGCCCTGGCAGTGTAACCTAGGAGCCGCTCTTCTGATGGCCCCCCAAGTCTACTGGTTCTCTCTGATCTGCCGGGGGGCCTTTCGCCTCTTCACCGGCTCTTCTCGGTCCCGCCGCCACCCCCCTACGGCCAAGGCCGACTGGGATGGTAATGCCCTGTCCCCTCCAGCCAACGGCTACAGCACCCGGGAGGCGGAGCAGGAGGCAGATACACACTGAGACCGGGGGAGGCAGGGGGTGAAAGGAGAGAGATGGGCAGGAAGGGAGGTGTGGAAGTGGGATAAAGCAAAGGACTGTGGGGGCTGGAGAGGAGGGACGAATGGGGTGAATGGGTTGTACTGTATTTTGGGTTTTGGAACTGCAGCTTGTATCCATACAGGTGAAGCAAAGCTGGCCATAGCACTAATAGAAGTAAGGAGAAGAAATGAATGGTAGAGAAGTAGAAGCAGAAAATGTTTTCTCTCACTCTTCTTTCTTCTTAGCAATCACTGTTAGACTAGATTCAGAGAGGAGGTAAAGCACTACTGATGATATAGTGATGCTCATCATGCAACTGAAAGTAAGAAAATTTGGGTTAGCAGAACAAAATGGCCTAATTGTTAAATGCTATGCTGAGCCTGCCAACTGGGAGGTTTATGGTAGTCAGTTGCAGGGTCTAATGGGGTGATAAAGTACAAGAGTGCTTACATTGAGGAAAATGATTGAAAGGCAAGTGAGTCGATGAGTATGATAGATGGTCTAAGGAACACTAGAATAGCCAACAGATTGTATTCTTTTAAAAGATAAAATCCTGTTAGGGGATGTAAGGGGTTTCAGGATTTAGGAATGTATTATATTGTATATGATAGTAAATTATTGTAGATGACCAATTCAGCTTAATTAACAAAGAAGAAAACAAACAGTATTTCATCATTTTAGTGTTTATTTCCGATGTAATCACCATCATTCATAATGTCAGTCGCTGTCAAGATTATTGTTCTCTGCAGGAAAAAGATAATCTCAAATGATTCCATATTATGCTGCCTTATCCCTCCTTATATTTTCCTCACCCTTTCTTTCTCTGTTTTAGTCTGGCTGTTACATTGTTTCATTTGCAGAAGGGGGCTGAAGTGTACTATTCTGGGCATGTGACAAGTGTACATAGCATTTGTTAGGGCGGGCGTACATTATACGATTTTCTCACGGGTTATGATATCAGGAGATCGGATGCCCTCTCGCACTTAACGAGGTTCAGATTGTGGCAACAGGTCGGATGATAGCCATAGACTATACAAGCTCCCGACCAGATCAGATGACGTTACAGTCGGCAAAGCACGGCGGGCGGAACATCATATACGGTGCCACCTCCTGATTGGTCGACGGGAATTAAAACTCAGAATCGGCTCACATGACCTCTCACACCTGACGAATTCAAGCCGATTGTGCCTGAATTTTTTGTGACATGTCAAAAAACAATAAGGAGCCCGTAGGCCAGTTGACATAATGTTTTTCTTACGATTTGGTCCCGATCAGGGAAAAAAACCGATCAGGAGACCGCAACTCGTATAATGTATGCCCACTTTTATTGTACAGTTATTGTTTGTGTCCCTTGCTTTTATTCGTTTTATTAATGTAAAAGCTTTATGTGATGTTTGATCGATACTCATTATTTATTTATTTTTTATTTTTTTATGGATTCAAAGGATTTTAGTACGGGTAGTCATTTACGTACACAAGGCTTATCCATGCCCCTGCTCCCAGTTACTTTAATACACGGTAGGGACAAAGAGGGAAGGGAACCCATTCAGTGGGAGGAATAAGGCAGAATGATGAACAGTTTCAACTGGACTCTAGCTTAGAGGCCATGGATTATTTGCAGCTTTTCCACAGAAAAACTGTACTAAATTATGGGGTTATAATGGGCTCCCTCAGGAAAAGCTATAACTAATCTGGGGCAAAGACTATGATTAAACTTCTGATACAGTGGATGTCATTGTAACATAATGCAGTGTTATGTAGCAAATGAGATTAAATGAGTTGCTGCAGTAAATACAGTTCACAAGCTATGTTTAGTGGACTGCAGTGTGCTGAAAAAGATCAGAAACTGTACTCGATGACTGTAATGTCCAAAAGCTTTGTTCCAGCTTGGTACATACAAACCACCTGATTCAACTGAGCATTCGTAATTAAAACAAAAACTACATTTCCCAAAGTCAGGTATTGTTTGAAGAGCTATAAAATGATGTTGTATTCCACTTACCCAATAACTGGATAATCGAAACATTACTTTGTATTTACCGGTACATAAATCATGCAACACTTGGAGCATTGAAAAGTCACAGAACTACTCACAATTTGACTTACACTGCGAGTCAAAATAGTGTTTTCTTACATTTAAACAAAATGTTGTTTGAATACTAAAACTGTGCTGTGCAAGCTGCCCAGTATGTGGATTTTTTCATTATCTTGATTATGGAGCCAAAGCTATTGATTGATTTGTTCTGCCCTCAAGACATAATGCACATCTGAATCATTTTCCATCAGGTGCATACTATTATAGCCAAGGTACCGACTGTTGTCGATGTGATTAAGAATACACTGCAGCCCTCTGAGAAACAAGGGAACCCTCCATTTTAAAGCTAACTCAATAATAACCTACTGTACAATACTGCCCATTATTGCTTTGCACTCTGCAATTTGCACGATGACATTGAGACTGCTCTACCTGTATTTCTCTGGAGAAAAAAAAAATCCCCTAATTTTGCCAAGTTACCATGATAATTGGTGCTTGTCATGAAAAGTGTTAAAACGCATATACTGTATCTTCCATAATCTATTTATGTATTTATTTGTTTTGGAAGGTTCTGAATGTACATATTTATACATATTTATTGAATATACTGTATCTGCTTCTGTTCCTTGATTGCTACCTAAAGGCTGTACTGTACCTCTTATTCTCTTGGCAAAAATATACTCTGATGTCCTCCCTTTGGCTGTGAACTCATTTTTTGTGTGGAGGGTGTTGCACAGGTGGTCCAAATTGCTGACTGATGACACGTGTGATTGAAACTAACTGACAGACCATGACTGACCACTGAAGAAATTACTAGTTAATACATATTTATTTACAAAAAAAATGATTGGGTTCACGTTAGATTGGTTCTTGGTTCAACATCCCCTGACACCTTTTTCCTCTATATATCCATAGGCTTGCAGTTATTGTCTGTTCTCTTCAATTCTGGGTTTTTCATAAGGGTTAAGTCCAGAGACTGAGATAGCCACTGCAAATCTAACTGCACAGAATGCTGACACTGAAGGACTCCCTGACTCACACACTGCACTTTGCTGCACTAATTTAGATTTGGTGGTTGTCCGACACATTAAAGGATCAATGATGGGCTTCCTGGTACTGACGGACAGGCAAATGTACTAACTACACTGAATGTTTATGTATTATAAATAATCTTCTATTTATCTTTTTGTCCAGGTGATATAAGCAATATACCACAACTACTACACTACAAAAATATGCCACTGCCACATGTCTGGTACTGTAAGAATCCCCTCAGGTATACCCAACAGCAGTATAGTATCTGTGCATCAAAGGAATTCTTGTAGTCTTACGACTGGAACGGGATTAATTTAAAGATATCTTGGTTATCTGACTCCAAAATAATGAACCTTTTCTTTCTGCTAACAGGTTTACATAGAAGGAGACTGGAAATGATCCAGCAATAGTGTGGCTCTATACAGATCGCTATCTATTTTGGAAGACACAGATCAAGCCTCTGGCTTGTGTAGCCTGCATTGATATAATTGTGTACCTTGCAACACTAGTGCATAGGCTAGTGACTATGGGGAGCAGATATCCTGAGTTCTATGTGTATGTTAGGACCTTAACACTGCTAGGTATGCAGTGGTAAGTGTCAAAGGAATGCCAGGTTAAAGTGAATGCAGTTTATTGCACAGTGTGTTCAATAATGCCATATACAATGGTGCAAAATGTGTGTGTAGTGGGAGGACTATACACAAATGGTGCGCAGGAGATCGTGTTGACGAGTCTGCTCGAACCATTCCACTGTTCCCCTGATTTACCCAAGGGTGAAATAAAAACCCCATGTCATCAAAAGAGATACAATCTCAACAAAACAACATAAATGATCCTGCTTACGCTAACCTTTGTTATCTGGCTCGATGCTGACCCATGGGTATCAATATCTTTAGTCAGCGCCCACTATACCACACCACCAAAGACATTAGCTTGTTCCTCATAACATCGGCTTTCCAACAATACCAAACATGATTACGCTATATTATGGAGAACCTAAGGTTTACATAATGCTGATCCTGTACAAATGTTCTGTGACTGTGCACTGTCTCTTTATCAAAACCTGCTGACTCCCTGTCAGCACTGTAAACACAGTCTGCCTTCCTTTGGGGGTCTGATAAGGAGTACACTTTGTCCTACAGTTCTAATCACCAAACTGAATGCAGCATGTGTCAGCATGGGAACATTGCTGTCAATCATTTTTAAGAGGCAATTGATTTATCAACATGGATGACTGCGGTGTAATGTGGTAATTATCACCTGTGATCAAAAAAGGCTCTACCGACCTCCTCTGCTGATCTCTGTGGAGATGTAATGTGATCCAAATGTACACCTGTGATCAAAGAAGGCACTGACCTCATGCTGAAGGATGACTGAAATGCAGGTGAGAAAACCGCTTTGTGGAAAAATGGTAACCCTGGTCATGAGGAGAAGGAAATATGTGCAAAATTTCAAATCTATATACCTAAGAGAATGTGGTTGTACCAGTGTCACAGCATCAGCGTCATTCATATGGTTATCAGTTTCTGCCAATCATTACTAGCCTGAAAAGTTTCATGAGTTTTCATGGTACTGTCTTGAAGTTACAGTAGTTAAAATGGAAAAAAAGAAAAAAAAATTCCCCCCAAGGTGAATATTGTGTAATAACAACATTGAGAGACAATCAATTGTGAAACACGGTTTTTTTTGCGAGCACTGTGTGTAAGTGAGTCATACCACAATGAAGCAGCCATTGAAAGTTGCAGTTGCAGGTTACTGTGATCACAACCATGCCTGGAAAATGTAGGCTTTATGCGATATGTGCCATGATCAGCCATTTTAACCCTCATCAGAGTGATGGACATTCCACAAAGCCTAACTCTGATTCAGGTTCAGTGTTCGGATGTGTTAACTGGCCAAACAATAACATTTGATTTAGGAGGTAGACAAGGAAACGGGAACAAAACCTAACTCCTGGGAAGAGTGCAACACTGTCGACACAAACTTTCAGAATAGTAAAGAAGGCATGAACATACCTAAATTATTTTATCCATCCTCGGGTGCACATAGCAAGGCAATTAGGAAGCCAACTTGTAAACGTAGTAAGATATGTAGCTATAGTTTGTAGTTAGGCTGGATGAGCAGTTTTAATTAGTTTAATGTTAGCCTTCTCAAGTCCAGTATTCCAAAAGTTTGATTCAGGGGTCATCTGGGCATATTTATATAATGTTACTATATATGAGTAGCTAAGGTTCTTTATTTCTGTGGAAAATGTTTTCCAGTCTGTATTGTTTTGATATGATAGGGGACTGTTTACTTGTGGAGTTTCTCAATGAATGAAAAGATCATAGATATCATGTACATTATGTGCTACCACATGTAATTACATTTAAGAGGGAACCTCAACATAAGTCAATCTTATTGTTTTTTATGGATTTTTCTTGAATTTGTAAAAAGTCACGACTACATTCAGAATTCAGGCTTTAATCCTCCATTTAGATTGGTTTTCAGATCAGATTGTTTTACTTTTGATATTTATTTTTGAAAGTGACCTAACAATACTGCCACTGCGCTTAATTATGAATACATTACGCTGTTGCTGCTGTACTTCTGGCTGGGCAGGGCATGTACTAATTGTGTCTTTGATTAAGAGCATACCCCACACAACTGGCAATCTAAATGCACACATGGTTTGAATAATTCTGATTTGAGTCGCAAATCCCTTGCAAATTGCATTGCTAGATGTGGCACAGATCAGAAGTGAAGATGCAATTCCATGTCATTTTTAGGTGTTCACACTTCTAAATCGTTTAAGCTATGTTGCAAGTGGGAAAAAACAGAACTGGACTTGCTGAAGTCTGAACAGAGTTGTGGTTGTCTAGATATCCAACTTGTGGGGTCCTGCATCTGACGCATTGGCACTACATTGCCCACAATTCTTTCTGCTCTTTTTAGTTTCATTAAGGATGGATTGAACTTGCATGTGTGATGCATGTGAGACTTCAGGGATGTGTCAATAAATGACCTTTTCACCATAAGAATAATGGATGCCACTTTGACCTTTCCTGATCATTGCACTCATTTAATGAATAGACTTTTTTGCAGACCTGAACAGTACAATACAAGGTGCCTCTGTGTGCTATTTAGGATTGTATCATTAAAGAGATTTAATGATTGACTCTGATCCATATAGGCAAAGAGCTGGCTACTGAAGACAAATCATTTAAAAATGTAGCTTTAATGATAAACTGGCAGCTGGCTAGACTACCATCTAGGTTTTTAAACATGATTTAAATTCAGTTTGGCATGGAAAAACAGCTTCCATGTGATCAACTAAAACACATAACATGATCATATGGAAGCTGTATGACCTTGCTCCTGAATAGCTGTCATATCAATGCCCAATAGATAGTGGGGGATGTTTTTCCTGAAAGCATTTCACATGGCCTCTGAAGTTTAGAGGTTTACTCCTGTATCAGGAAAATAAATATTCCATAATTATCATTATGGTTTATCAACGAGCCCTATGAGAAAGGCATGTACAGCACCATCGAAAGCATTCACCACTACCATTTTATAACATGCACAAACCCCTCTTTCTTTTTAGAATTCCAACTCAATAGGCTGGTTATCAGCAGTGTGGACATCCAATCTGAGGAGCCAGTGGACCAGAGAACCTGGTATGCCCTGCAGAAGACTGACTAGCTGGCCATCGAGATCACCACCAACTCACAGGAGACTGCTGCCCGGTCTGTGCCCATTTTGCTTTCTTTCTCTGCACCTGCTGCTCACACTGCCTTTCCATTACTATCATTCTCTCTTTTACAATCGTAATAATATTGTTCCCCTCTCCTCCAGCCATGAGGCAGTGCATTTGAAACCAAGGGCCATCTGGAGAGTCAGAAGATCACTGATCAGGCCGAGGCTGAGAGGGCCCGGAAAGAGTTGCTGGAGCTGGAGGCTCTCAGGGATAACTGCAGCACTTGCTGCTCCGTTACAACCCAGAAATAATTCACCCCTGCTGCTAAGAGGGTACCAGGGAGAGATGTGAGATCTAATGCTACTCACACACTAGATTTTCTGAGCATCCTCAGCATATCTTGCTCTGTATTACAGTGTTAACATTGTGTCAGAGCAATGTATCTCTCGCTCTCTCAGCACTGCAGTGGAAAGAGCTGCAGAGCTGAGGTGGACCTTTTTCAGGGAGAGGCAGCTGTGAATGAGGCCAAGCTGAAGGCTGAGGCTCCAGATGATTGAGGCTGTGAGTCACAACACTTCATTTGACCCTGGAAAACTGCTATAAATGAGTGGTATTTACAGTATACTTCTCTGTTCATGGAGCATGGTGGGAGTATATGCATAAATACTATAATCTGTGTGTGTATGCATGTGTTGAAACACCATGCTCCAATAGCTTTATAATGTCTTTAGTGTTTGTTGGATTCTCTTTCAGTAATATTGCATTTGTTAGTGGTCAGTCCCATCAGCCAATGTATGCATATGCTTTTACCATTTTCTCCTCTTCCTAGGACGCAGAGCTGGCTCACCTTTCAAGGGCAAGGGAACAGGAGCTGTCATACGAGGAGAAAATGAATACGCTGGAGATGGAGTGACAGGAGAAATTGACAGAAACTGAAATTGGTCACCTCAAGGAAATTGTGGCTAGTTTGGGCAGTGACACACTTAAGGAAGTGGCCAGAGCTAGACTTGAGCCGCAGGTAATGCGACACTCCAATGCCCAACCAAATTCAAACCCTCTCTTTTGGGAGGGATATGTATTAACAGCATTTGTCCACTCCTAACATTACCACCTAGACTTTTGCCTTGTTTCTTTTTGGCACTGTCGACCTTTACAAAGACGTCCAACCTCATACATCATAATACTTAGCTGCAAGGTGGCCTAACATGACTCGGCCTCAGTGCAGTATGTGAATACTTTTCAGCTGCTGCTGATGGAAATTGGTTTGGGCCCATGGCTAAATGTGGCTGTAAATGTATCTGCTGGGAAATTCTGGGGAAGAGAAAGCATGCTTTCTTTTTAGAGTCAATGTACCAGTTAGAATTTCGGCACTTGGAGTAAATAAGCACCTGAGAGTTGAGGAATTCCCATCACCAAGGTTTATTTTCAAGATGTGTGCTGACTCCGCTCATAAGCATAATATTCACGGTGCAACAAAACAATATACTTCACAAAAAAAGAAAACATAAATTTCAGTGCATGGAAGCTACACCCTTATTATGGGTCCTCTAGCTTTCACTGGTTGAGTTAGAATGCTCATTCCAGGACTACACTGTCAAAAGATACCTCTGGGATTCTATAGTCATTGAAAAAAATGGAATACAAACAAGCAAGGTAAGTGCTAACTTCGCCTGTTACACAATGTGTAAAAATAACACAACACAAAACAATGTCTTCTTTTTCACACACATGGCATATTTATATTTATACAATCCCGCATTGATGATGTATTTTTAATGATGCATGTTTAATTACATGCAGTTACTGGTAGGCCTCCCATGGCATCTCAGTCCAGGCAGGTTAAGTTCGATTCACAGAACTGTCATACCATTGCTATAGTCATTATTAGTCTGTTTTCGCGTCCACCTCTCTGCTAATCACTGACCTCCGGACAATATTACGCATGTATCCACAGACATTTCATACGTTTCCTACATGATTTATCTGCTGCCATTTAAAATGAAATGTACAACTCCTATGAATGTCATTAATATTCTCCCTCCAGTCATCAGTCTGGCTTTCAGTTTGTGGAAGTGCCTATATTCATCTTTCACTGTTAATAATGATGTGCTTTGGCAGTGTGTGCTAATGGCCTGCTGGGGCTCTGGTGAGGTGGAGAAAAGGAGGGACAGCAGTGAAAACACATGAAGGAAAGGAGAAATGGATAGTGAGATCAACATGAAATGAGATGGAAGACCAAACTCTGAACAAATATCTCTTTAAGCCTTAATTTATAATAGCCAGTACACATGAAAGTGGTTTGACTGATTTGGTATAGAAAAGAGAGAAGCAGGGGATCTCATCAGTATAGCTTGAATCGTATAGTCCAATTACATTATTACATTACATTGACAGCATTGAGACGCTCTTACCGAGACTACACAACTTTTTCTTTTTTTTTTACATGCACTTACATTGTATCATTATACGCTGGATATATACTGAAGCATGCGGTTAAGTACCTTGCTCAAGGTACAACGCAAGTGTGCCTACGAGGATGAACCTCGACTGGTTACATGCAGTTCTTACCCACTGTCCCACTCGTCCTATATACATAATACAAACATGGGTAATGAATTGTTATAATAAATGCCAAATCATGTTAATGCAATCAGATGGGAAGGAACTAACCATATATGCAAGTTACGCTCATTTTTTAGACTGCTTTGAGAGCTATAGCTGTTGGTGTAACATTGGAGGGAAAAAACAATACATGCCTTCTCTAAATACATATCCTTGTTCCACTGAAACACAAAATAAAAACATTTTGGCTGATCAATCATGGCAGTTATTTTTTATACATAAACTTGAATGTAAGTTGCATTTAAATTACAATTGTTCATTCAAGAATGACCATTTTCGAATGTAAAGCATCACTGGATTTCAGTGAACGCAAATACCCAAACACAGACTCAAGCACATTGTGACAGATAAGAGACAAGATAACCAATTTCAGTAAAAGGTTTATTTTAACTATCAATAATTAAAACATTATTTACAAGTACAAACCACTGGTTTGGCAAGTAAGACCTGAGGACTCCCTCAGTTTGTCTCTCAGCCTCAATAACGCCTCTGTCTGGGTGAAAAGATCGTACTGGGGTCACTGTCTCTCTCCCTTTCCTTTTCCCTTTCTCTCTGGGAGTTGGGAGAGAGGGCCTGCCTCTCCCCTCCTCCGGCTGCCCTCCCGTTCTCGCTTTTGAAGAGGTCACGGCCTGTCCTGAGGATGTGCTCCTCGATCTTTCGGTGCCTCTTCATGTCAGACAGCACCTTGTCCAGCCTGGCCTCCCTTCGCACCGCGGAACGAGCGGAGGACCCTGCGGTGGAGAAACGAGATCATCAGCATCCATAGCCAGCGTGCACTCAGGACACCGCAGCACATTCACTAACTTACGCGTTCAGTACTGGGAAACAGACCCTGTCAGCCACAATAGCATCTTTCTGGGTGAGAATACAGGAACACAAACGTATGTGACATCTTTGGACACCTGATGTTGATGAGGCAGAAATGGAAACTCCTGCCGTGCACAGAGGGACTCGTGACCCGACTGACAAATAGAGCTCATCACCTCGTTTTGTGCGGCAATGGATGTAGCTGGTTTTGGGTGTCACAGAAGCTTGGTCATCATCAAAATCAAACTCAGTGGGGGAAGGAGCTCTGAGAGAAGAGGAAAAAACATTGTGATGAATACATTAAAAAGAAGAGGTTGTGGTCATGTAATTTGTCTACTAGCCTTCTATATTTTAACTATGTACAAGTGCAGTATTGTCATATCTGCAGAGTATGGTGTCTCGCAAAACAAGCTTTGAGATATGAAAGAGAGCAAAATTACATTTAATCACATACATATAGGGGAGTGGTTCCCAAACTCAGTCCCC
The DNA here is from genome assembly GCF_018555375.3 of Anguilla rostrata. Taxonomy (NCBI): domain Eukaryota; kingdom Metazoa; phylum Chordata; class Actinopteri; order Anguilliformes; family Anguillidae; genus Anguilla; species Anguilla rostrata. The sequence goes on along the minus strand of NC_057934.1, from coordinate 39,207,719 downwards.
CCACCCCCTCCTCCCAATGTTAGTTTTTGTTCCGACCACAATCACAATCCCATCGTTTTAACAAGCTTCTAATTTTTCTTAATTTGGTGCTTTTCCTGTTTAGGGGGACTATTTGCCCTCTTAAGCCATATTATGTCTGAAATAGTTTTGCTCCACAAAGGATAAAATTCCTATGTTATTGCACTACATTGCAAACAATCACATCAAAAGAGGTAACTTTTTTGAACCAAAAAAAAAAAAAGAAAGACAGAGGGAAATCAACAGGCTCCTAATTAGGTTGTCACACACGTGTTTAATTTCTTTCTTGTTTTTTCTTTAAACATATGTGCAGGTTTCACTCATAATCATTTGCTTTGTCTCTGACTTCATGTCCACACATTCACCAGTTAGGAGCCTACTGATTCTTTAATTTGAAGTTTTGCCTCTTTTTATGCAATTGTTTGCAATATAACACAATAAGCACAATATGTACATGGGAATTTTATTCTTTGGCATGCATAGCTATTTCTGACATAATTTGGCTTAAGAGGGTAAATAATCCCTCTGAACGAGAAAAGTACCCAGTTAAGAAAAAAATAACAGCTTGTTAATATTCTGGGATTGCGATTTAACCAGAACGAAAACCAGCATACACAAGGGGCCCCAGGACCAAGTTTAGGAACCCCTGATGTAAGCAAATTCATCACATATTGCAAAGAAGTAAAAAAAAAACAAAAAAAAACCTCTAGTCTATTACTCACTTGCGTGCTCTCTCCTCCCTTTCTCTCTCCCTCTCCTCCTCAGAATCATCATCTCTCTCTGGGGAGGGGGTTTGCTGTGGGGTAGGGGGTCGTCGGGGGAGAGGAATCCAGTTCAGTTCCAGCATTTCCCCTTTGGCCAAAATTTCATACAGTCGCTTAATTTCAGCAGGTGGTGGTGTCCAGTTTTTAGGGTTTTCGATCTCTTCATCACTACAAGGAATCTCCCAATCCTCCTCTTCCTGTTCGGTATCTCTCTCCACCTCTGTCCCATCTTCCTCTTTTCTTTCTTCATGCTCTTCTTCCTCCATGGCATCTTCATCATTGTCACCATCTAACAGAAAAAAGGTTAGAGGGTGAGAAAGTGGGGAATTTAGTTTTGCAGATACAAAAAACCATCGATCTAAAACCATCAATATAAAACCATACCTTTCTCTTTATCTTCAGCTCTGTCCTCATTTGTTCCAGCTGTTGCATCCATCCCTTCTTTTCCCTTAGTATCATCTTCATCCTGTCTCATAACCGCAGCCTTATCTTCCTCCTTAACTCCCAGAGACTCCATTCCATCTCTCAGGGAAGAGTCTGCTGCTTCTGCACTCTGGCACTGCATCAACTTAAAATAAATATCAAGAGTTCATGCAAAATAGAGTAAAAACTACAAGCGACCAATTTAAGTATTATAATAGTGATTACGCGACATTGCTGTACCATAAATGACACAGACCAAATTAAGCTTTGACGCGTTAGGTTGCTTTTAAATTTTTACGAACTATCTTAAAAATTAAGAGTAGCGACCAAAACGCATTCGTATGTAACATTAGCGAATCCCATTCCCCGTGATTTAGGTTATTAGCTAGACAGTTACGTGTTAGCAGTTTTCAACTAGCTAATTACTCGTGTGTACTTTCACTATAAACACACAAACTTGTGTCTTGCTTACATGGCGAGTTTGTTCAGTAACTGACGTTGTAATCCATGTTAAAATTGGCTAACGTTAACTTTGCCGTGACTGGTTTGCTAGTAGTAGAGCTTCATTCGGTTTACTGTAACATTCGCTTTTTAAAATAATCTTGAAAACTGACCTCGTTTTAAACGTTAGGAGTACAGCCCTTTTGTTTCGCAGTTTGTGTATGTAGCTAGAAGTCACTTATACTGTCTACGTACAATTTTTTTTATTCGTTAGCTAGCTAGCACCAGAATGTCTGTCCGAACAAATGTAAACATGGCGCCATTTTATATACGTGAAGTTGGCCTTCCTTGCTATGCTCTGTGATATTTGTGTGATTTTGACTAACTGTGATAATTTGTTTGCGTTATTTTAAACCATATAATTTGCGGACATGTGTAATTATTCTATTACAATTGTATATGAACATTTAACATTATTTAATGCCATTTACATTAGAATTTAAGATATGTAGGCGGAAGTGTACGTCCTGACGTATTCTATCGTGGGAGTCTATTGGTTAGTTTAGCGTTCGACGCTTGACGCTCCAACATTTGAAAAATATTTGATGGGAGGCCCTCGCGCAACAACGGTGGATATAAATGATTAAGGTTTGTTCCTTGCACGATAGCCAAGTTTGTTATTTTACATCGACAGAAATTAAAACCCCTGAAGTTATCAGCTGTTCAGACAAACTTTAAGGTAAGCGTCTTCCTTATATGCGCTAGGCTGGCTGTTCAAATAAATGGCGGAGTAACAAACGTAGGTTAGACTAATTTAACCCTTTTAAGTACCTGGTTGTTCGTTGGATAAAATGCAATGTGTTTACACTTGCACTGGAGAGACGCTAGTTTACTATAACACGTTAGATTACACGCGTATACGAACAATTTGAGTTGTAACCATACTGTATAAAAATAGGTTGTAACGTTACGGGCATGTTGGAAATGTTCGATAACTTGCACTAGTCGTCTACTGAATTGTTTGAATGACTACCCAGTTTACGATCGCAGCACTGTCACGGCACGAGCTATCTTTCCTATCAGTATAAAGCCGGGCACCCACCGCACGCGTATCGGCCGCGAGCGCACTACGCGCGTATTACGCGCGTAACTGAAGCGTAGTTGAAGTACTGTTATTACAACGGCAGCGGGCGACGTCGTCTCCACCAGATGCGAACGCGTCGCGTACCGGCTGCGAAGCTCGCGCGACACAAGCGAACTGAAGCGTAGTTTTTCGCTTCAGTTCTATTTTTTCGGCTTGTCGCGCGTCACGATGGCCTGTTTATACACAGAAATATGCTCTAAAATGCTAGGTATACATGCTCTGATTTATATTTCATCCTTATATTACTGGGGGTGTGTCCCTAGTTACCTCCCAGATATTTTATAAGCACCAAAAAAAAAAATACAAGCCTTTTCGTTTTGTAAAAATAAATAAATAACTGGAACCTGGGGAAAAGGCAAACTTAGTTTCGCTGTCTTATTTTGCGGAGGGGGTGGGGTAAATTTGAAAATACACCACAGAAAGACGTAGCCTATCGCACTTGTACTTCAAAGCTTCCGGTGTTCATGGCGTTGTGGTGTTCATATCTCTTCAAGATTAAACTGTTACTGTCTTTTTCATGATTAGCTGATTTTACTAAATATGATCCTATAAATGTTTTGACGTGAATGACAAGACAACACGGGAATTCCCAATGGTTGATTACGGATTATTTATTATTATTATGATCATTACATATTCTTCATGAAATTGGCACGCTTGTTAACCAAGCAAATAAATTAATACAGTTTGAGATTGATTGTTATGCAGGCTACGTTGCGATTTAAGTTTATGGTACTTCTTGAAAGCGTTTACTTTCTCACGTAGGCTATTTACGAGTTAACGAAATATTACCAAATTAACAAACTGAAAAAGGTCTCTCACCAAAGTATTCACTTAACCCATAATCAACAGTCGTGAACAAACGTGAAATACACGATGTAAAAGCCCACTGCAGACTGCGAGAGCTACTAGGAATATATAGCTTTTACGCAAGCCTTTGCGCGACACAAACGGAACCAGTGGAGACACCCTACGCGTCGCGCCGTGCTGCTTCGCCCTGCTGTTTACGCGACGCATACGCGACGCGTGCGGTGGGTGCCCGGCTTAACTAACTCGCTAACGACGTTCTGATAAAGGTCGGACACTGGCCCATCAAAGACCAAAGCACCGTAAGCCGGGAAAAACTGTTATGGAAACTAATTGTCGTGACGGAAATCTAATGGTTCACAGAGCAAGCTATATAAGCAAAACGCATCAAAAGTGGGTTAGTTAGAGCGCTTGAGTGAAACCACTCTTCGACGTGGCTAACGCTATGGCGTTGACATTACATTACATTGCATAGCAAGTTGACTTGCTAACTAGTTAGCTAAATATAGTTTTTTAAAATAAAGTTTCACCCAAAAGTTATACACACTTCACCTAGGACTGGGCGATATATCTAATATTATTCTAAAATTTAGGGTATACAAAATGAAGTTACGTTGATACTATCGCGTTGCACTTATCCACATAAAAAACGCACAGTATATGTGGACAAATTAGTTTCTTGAAGACTTGGCCCGTTGACTGCGAACCGCAGTCGTAGCACGTAGTAGCTGTATCTGTTTGGCAGACTTGGAGGACTGGAGCAATGAGGTAGTCTTCTGGAGTCCCATCAGAACCGGAGCGTACGAGTAGCGCCACCGAAGTGCCAGGATGTCAATTAACCCAAAAAGCGTTCCTCTATGCGCAGTCCACCAGCGGATTCTTCTGGGCTGCTCAGGAACTTGCTTAACAATCCAGGCATATTGTTTTTAATGAAATTTGTGTTAACATCACAATTGGTTGCATTTTTCAAGTCGTGTTAATTTGTATTGTTAACACTGCATGCGATGTTAGCATTTTTAAACCGTTTACAGTACTTTTACTAAGTCTCTTTAATGAACAAAACAATTTATCTTTCTTATTTTGCTTTTTTGTATGTGCTTTGTGCTCATTCAGTGTGCATCATTTCTGTCTGTGCATCCCACAGACCCCACTCAATATTTTGTATCTATTGGAAAAAAATGTGGACAGCGGTGAATTTATGCTATGTCAATGCTGTAACTGCACTTAGGGATGCACCTAGTACAAGGGTTAATTCTGTCATTATTTTTTAGCAACAGCTAGCTAAGTTAGTTGAGTGCTTTTATATGTTGTTTATTCAGTGCTTAACGTTATATAGTTGAAGTGCCTTTTTTACCCCTCCGGTGGGAAGGTGATTATAATTTCATTTTGCTTAGCAATATGTATCAGATTCCCCCCTGCCTTCCTTTCTTCCCAGCCATGGCACAGCGTGTGGCTGTGAGTGATGTTGCTGGAGGCTCAAAGCGGACGTCCAGGGTGAGGGTAGCGGTTCGACTAAGGCCCTACATGGAAAAGCAGGACGAGAAGGCTGAAGGGGCCTGTGTCAGGGGCCTGGGGCCACAGAGTCTGGAGATAATTAACTGGAGAAATTCCACAGAGACCTTGCAATACCAGTAAGTGTCTTTTGTCCTTGTTGTATTGCCTAAGTATGCAGCTGTTGCATTTCCTTTCATTGCTGTCCTGTAGTGTCAGTCTTGGTCTGTGTAACTGCCAGTAAATTTTCCTTTGGCAATGGGAGACTGTAAAAACGGGAGATGAACTGTTATGATTTCTAATTTGATGTAAAAGTTGGGAAGAACATTGAATTTGTAACCTTCACCCCTGTCAACTTGTGTGCATGATTCAACACTAGTGATAATAATTCATAAGTCTGTTCATTCGTGGTAAATTTGATAGGAGGCCTACTGCCATTTGTTCACAAAAGTTCATAGATGGCAATAGTTGATGTATACTTGTGCTAGCTTTCGTTTGTCATAACTTTATTAGCAATACATAGCGTTTAATCTTGTAGTCTAACGCCTCATACACACTATCACTAAAACCTGAATGTGTCTGAATATTGCTGTTTGAATTTTGCAATTGAGTGAATGTATCTACTACATATTAGCAGCAAGAAGAGGCCACATGACACTTTAAATCCTGATCATGTTAAATCGTTGTTAAAGGAGAAACAAGTGTACAAAAAAATTAACCGGATTTGAAAAGGAGATTAAAAAGTGAGCTAATGTCTTTTAGATTTGATGTGTTCTATGGGGAGCAGACAACCCAGCAGGAGGTGTTTCTGACCTCGGTGAAGCCCATCCTACCTCACATCCTGAATGGGCAGAACGCCAGTGTCTTCGCCTATGGACCCACTGGAGCTGGTACTGCTTTCCAATCTTATGTGCTCATGTGTTTATTTCTGAACCTTTGTTCCCGCCCTAGTGTGTCCCTGCCCATTCTCTTGTCTCACTATGAAGAGGCACTGTAATGTCCTGTCAGTTCTAGGGTACTGAATCCAAATGCATCGGTTATCAAATCCCCTCTCTTGAGTTACCACTGTGCACCCACATAAATTTGTGTTTATAATTAACCAATGAGGTGTCATGAATTAACGTGATACTCTTGAATATGGACTATTCGTTTCCAGTCAGTTGTCACTTGTCTTGTGCATTGTGCTCAACCTAGATATATAGCAAGCGTGACAAAGCATGCCTTTGATTCAAACTGACAGGATATGGGATGAATAATATACCAGCACCCTCTCTGTGTCTGCCCCAATTTTCAATCTACATATACTGTTCTTATCTTGCCTCCACTGTCGTGTCCCAGGTAAGACCCACACTATGCTGGGCACTCAGGAGCAGCCAGGGGTTATTCCACGAGCTGTGAGGGAGGTGTTCCAGCTTGTGAGAGCGCAGGAGAAAGCAGGAGATGACTGGGACTACACAATTGGCATGTCCTACCTTGAGATCTACAACGAGAAGGTGCTTATTCTCTGATGGCATTGGTGGCTTGTATTACGAACATGAGCATCCTTTAAGCCCAGCAATAAAGAAAAGAAAAAAAAAACATTGATATAAGTTTCACAATTAACATTCTTCCAGGTGCTGGACCTGCTATCGCCAAGCACACAGGACCTGCCTATCCGTGAGGACAAGGACAGGAATATCTTCATCCCCGGCTTGACCCACACGACACTCTCTTCCTTCTCGGATTTCCACACTCACTTCATCCCTGCCAGCCTAAATCGCACGACTGCCTCCACCAAGCTCAATCACCGGTCAAGCCGCAGTCACGCCATCCTCCTCATCAAGGTGCCTGCCCCCTTTGCCCCTGGCTCACCATTCTGTCTCGGTGCTCAGCAGTGTTCACCTTCTGTTAGTGCTAATGGATAACTTGTATTAATTGAACATGGTGTATAATCTGTGATGGTTCTATAACTGAAGACCCAGTCAGATGGGTGGTGAGCTTCAGAACCAAATCCAAACCCACATTCTTATTAAGAAAATGTCCAACTAGTGTGTTGGATGTACATGTGGAATATGGGCTTGGTGTCCAGTAAGGCCAAATTGTACTCTTAAAACCAGTTTCTGGTTTTTTCTTTTTGTATTTCATTTTTATTGTATGTTGATTGTCCCAGACAGTTCTTATGTGCAACTAAGTATATTTTGGCTGTATAGACTCCAAAGCAGCCAGTACTGCAACATTATTCCTCCAGATGATGTACATGTGTACATTACCAGTTTTCTCTTTAAACAACTTTTTATTTTTTTTTAATTTTTTTATTTTTTTGTTTAGAAGTATTTTCAATGACCTTCACACCAGCTACTACGAGCCAACAGATCATCTTGTAATTATCGAAATACCCATCAAATTGCACAAACACTGTCAGGGCCAATCAATTAACCGTACAGTAGGACCTCAGAGATGCATATTGTTCTTGCCGTGTTGTGCAAATCCCATGATAAACTTTGTCAGAGAGAAACAACTCTTGATGAAATGTTCCATTTTCTCTTCTCAAGGTGGAGAAGTCCCAGCGTGTTCCCCCTCACCGACAGCAGACAGGGAAACTGTACCTGGTGGACTTGGCCGGCTCCGAGGACAACCGTCGCACCGGCAACCAGGGTCTGCGGCTGAAGGAGAGCGGAGCCATTAACCTGTCCCTCTTCACCCTCAGCAAAGTGGTGGACTCTCTCAACTTGGGCGTTGGCCGTGTGCCTTATAGGGACAGCAAACTGACCCGCCTGCTGCAGGACTCCCTGGGGGGCTCCGCCCACTCCATCATGATCACCAACATTGCCCCTGAGCAGAAGTACTACTTCGACACCTTCAGTGCCCTCAACTTCGCTGCCAAGTCCAAGCTCATTGTCAACAAGCCGTTTGTGAGAGAGACTGTGTCCAGCAATGGTGAGGTTCACAGAATGCACACAGGAGCATGTTTGTACTGTTATGAGGTGGGATTTAGTAAGGCTGTGGAGTTCTGTCATTTGTTCCTTGAGTGCATGCGGCTTATTCTTACCACACAGTTTTGACTTGTGTAGGTAATTAACACATGCTTAGCTAGTGTTGCAGTTCCATGTTGCAGTATAAGGCTGGAAGCATACCCTATGTATGTACGCAAACGCAGACTCTTCAGGCTACGCAGCTAAGTTGGTTTCACACGTAGTTGCGTTCTTAAATGTGTCATCTGAAATTCTTAATGCAACGCCAGCGAGACCTGCAGTGTCAAGCATCGCAGAGAGGGGCATTATAGCAGATAACATCAGGATGAAGCTGTCTTCCGCTCAGTTGTTGGGTTTATTACCTCCACATGAACATAACGCAAGTTGAGTATGCACAACCAGGACATGCATTTGTGGTGTGCTGGTCTGGGGTTGTCATTTGCGTTCACGTACTTGCATATGGGTATGTTTCCGGCCTAAATTGAGTCAATATTTAAGTTTGGAATGAGGTCTGTTTAAGGCCAAGTTTGAATATTGTTTGAACTGGCATCCAGACAACACAAATCAAATACAGTAAACATCCCAAACTCATTTTTTTCCACTCAAGTGCTGCCCAAGGCCATAATAAAGCATATTAGTTAACCTCTTACATGCTGTGTTGTGTCTTAGAATCTGGGAAGAGGGCCAGGCAGGAACCGGCTTCCGAAGCAGCGACTGAGCCACAGAAGAAGAGGTTTAAGGAGAGGCAGCACGAAGAACAAGAGGAAAACCCTGTGCCATCACAGCCACCCAGGTATAACGGTCCATCTCTGGAATTCCCCACACTATTTTATGCCTAGTACTTCATTTTCACTGGAAAGGTCCATTCTGCAGCCTTTCTGAGCTGGACACTGTACATGTCACATTAGTCTTCCTCCTCCTCTGTCTCTACTAGCCGATGCTGTGGCCTTCGCACGAGTAGCTTCTGCCGACAGTAAGCAATGTCCCTGCTCCCCAGTGCTGGCTCACAGTGGTTCTAGATCCAAAACTGAGGGTGGAGGGACGGACGCCCATCTGTCATTTTCTTAGTCTGTTTTGGTACTGTTTTGAGCACTGCTTTTTTGTGTGTGTACATGCAGTGTTGTGCAGTTGATTGACGTGTCTGCTCTGTGCTAACCACTCCCCCTCCTCGTCTCAGCCCTACAGGCTCCTCTGTGTTGAGCAGGCTGCTAGCACTGGAGAAGCTGATGATGGGATCCCCAGAGAGGGAGAGACTCAACCTGCTAAAGACTGTTGCCCAGTCCCGCAAAGAGATCCAGGTACAGTAATGACTGCATACGTAGGCTGTGGGAACAAAACTGGGAGCTTGGACTGTCTTATTTCTGTAACTTCTCTTTAAAAATTTGAGTGGTGGTACCATTCTTTTTTTTCAGTGGTAACATTCAAGCAATTGTTAGGCAATCTACTACAAGCCGAAGTATAACGTGTCTCCATTCATTTGATAGATGTTCTCGTCACTCTCAAAATGCTGATGACTAAAACGTGGCACTTTCCCTACATGCAGAAACTGAAAGAGAAACAGAAGGAGCTGGAGAAAAAGGCGCAAGGTTTCAAAGCAATTCCAGTGGATCAAAAGGAGCAAGACCAAGACGGGCTGGTGCACCCTAAGAAGGGGGTGGAGCCCATGAAGGACACAGGACTGTTCAGGACCAATCTGCCTCCGCTGCACAGGAAGCAGTCCACTGCAGCCAAGCCCAAAAGACAGCAGGCAGTGGTGACTCCTCTACAGGGTGAGTAACCCAACGTGGTTATTCTCTACAGTGCTTTACCGCTGAATGGAACTGCATTTTGTATGCCTGTAGTGATCTTCCTGCCAATACTAACATGTTTGTCTGATCTGAAAAGAATAGTTTGGTGATAAGAGGTTGTTGTTAGAATTTGCCAGCTAACAGGACCATTTATTTATTTGTGTTTATGATCAGTAAAGCCACAGCAGAGTTGAAAACGGTTAATTGTAATTAATCGGTTCTTGTAAACTCTGGATATCACAAGAACTAAAACTGCCTTACCTCCATACATTGTACATCTGCCTTTGAAGACAACCCCACTAACTCGTTTACATTTAGCAAATTACACTATTGTTTCTCCATGCTCTGGGTTGTTTGTTGCATGGTAAATGGACTGCATTTATATAGCGCTTTTATCCAAAGCGCTTTACAATTGATGCCTCTCATTCGCCAGAGCAGTTAGGGGTTAGGGGTCTTGCTCAAGGACACTTCGACATGCCCAGGGCGGGGTTTGAACCGGCAACCCTCCGACTGCCAGACAATCGGTCTTACCTCCTGAGCTATGTCGCCCCTTATGGATGGTATAATATTGCATATCAGAAGAACTGATGGAACAAGGATGCAGGCACAATATTTAGAAATATCTGTAAAATGTTTTTACAATAAAGCATTAAAACTGCACCATCTGCTCATAGGTGTAGTTCTTCATTTTTTTAATACATGCATTTTTAATTCTGTTAACTTGTGCCTAATGTTTCCGATACTGCATGTCTCCCTCTCTTCCTGTCTCTCTCAGTGTCCGAAGTTCAGCCGATTCAGCAGTGTGCTGTGGTGTTTAAACCATCCCTCTGTCCCAGCCTGAAGCATAAGCAAAACGCTAAGGTCAGGCCTTGCTTTGGGTCACTTTAAATGCAGTTTGCCTTCATGTTCTGTTGTAGTTGAGGCCTTGCTAATTGAAAAGCAGAATCTGTACTGAATGGGCCTCATTCCCAAAACATCACATTCAAGAAACATGCAGAGTCCTTCAGTTTTGTGCATATCGCAGGTATATCAGATGATGAATGCTGAATGTTTATAAATTGCACGTTCCTGTTCATGTTGATTTAGCGTAAGGAAATTCCCTAGCAATCCCAGAAAAGGCATGCTGACTTCAGCATTGGCTGCAAACATAATTTCCATTCATTGCCCTCTGGCACCATGTCTGTGCAGTCCCTAAAGACGTGCCATCTCCCCAGTGCACGATTAGCCTGGTAATCCAAAAGCAGAAAATACCCCACTGGGTTTGGCTGCGCACTTGTGGGTCTTTATATTATCATCAATGCTTGTCATTAGTTGCTTTTATTAATAACCTCTTCCTACTAAATGTCCCCTAACAGTAACGTGGGCAATACGGAAGTTTAATTATCTCTTGCATTAATTTAATATGTAATAAACTGATCAGATAAATATTTTTGTTGAATATCCTTGAGACATACCTTCTTTTCTTTTTAGAAAGGTGAAGTTATAACTTTGTAAATGCTGGTTGAAACTCTTACCGAACATTTATTGCAGTTTTCTGTCATGCATTAAGAAGTTGCTGATTAAACATTACTCTTGAATGTATTTCGCAAAACTGTGGTTTGGAAAATAATTATACATTTAGGCTTTAAGAAAATTCACTTAACTTTCAGTATGACTGTATGTGGTTACTAGACAAACTTGTGCTTTTCAGCATTTGTTGTAAATATTTTGGCTTTGTTGGGTTTGGCATTGTGTAAATCAGCCAGTTGATGACATAGCAACGCCTTGGTTTAGTATGTTTTGGGCCACAGGGTTTTGCTGATTGCAGTGTTTATGCAAAACTGTTGTCAATTTGGGTGTCTTTCTTTGAATGATGGCACAAGAGTCCTATCGGAAGTGGCGATCAAAGGCTGGGGTCTGCTTCCAGATTCAGGCCTGGTTTGCTCCCAATGTTGTTTTAAATATGTCTGTTAATTTAATAAGACAATAGCCAAGACACCTTATTATTTCATGTATTTAATTTAAAAAGTTATGAAACATCCATTTCACCCATGGGAACAAGTAATTGCCCCCTTAGTTACTCGATCAACCAAATTTAATCGATAATTAAATTGAACACCGCCAGGCTTGATTGCGGTCTGCACTATTGAATCTGAACCTCACTCACATTGAACCTTACAGTCAGAGTGAAGTGGTCATCACAGAGTTTCTACAAGCGCACTGTCATGATGAAAAAAATTCCAGAACAGATGAGGGGAAAAGTATTAGAGAGATTTGTCTGGAAAGGGTTACAAAGTCTCAGCCAGCACACTCAGGCACACTATCAATGTTGACACCACCCCAGAATGCTTGCGTGCTTTGGTTGAAACTTGGTGTAGACTTCATGTAGATATAGACAGTTGACGTACTTCGTAGAATGCTTTTCGATGAAACAGTGCTTGAATTACGCTCTGTGGATGTTCGTCTGTAATCATAGCATTATATTTGAAAAGAGATTGACGAATGAGTTGAGTTTTTAGAATTAAAATTTTTGGCGCTTTGAGGCCACAAAATCTAGGGATCTTTTGAGCGCCGTTGTATCGGGGTGAGCTGGTGCGGATATCTAAAACTTGTCAAATCTCAGAAAAACTTGACAGATACTACTCTGGGTAAATGGAAACATGCCTTAATTTCACTTTTGGGTGAACTGCCCCTGTAAGGGAAATGGACTGTACTCTTATCTGGTGTGTACTTGAATGACCACTGTCGGTGTACTGTGATGTTCCTAACCTGGCTCTTGCTTTCTCACTCAGGTTGTGGATGGCAAAGAGAACATGGGTAAAGAATTTTCTGTCTCTGACACCGATTGGGAATCCCATCTGGACACATCTGTACTGGAAAAGTCTAGAGAGAAAATCCTGCAAATTCTCAACTCTGGCACCCTGAAGGACGTGAAATCATTGCAACTCATTGGAGACAAGAAGGCCAAGCTTATTATGGGCTGGAGAGAGGTCCACGGCCAGTTTGCACAGGTACACTACTGCTGTGTCTTCACACTGTCTGATTAGCTAAAGTACGGTCATTGGACAGCCTTGTTCAAAGTCTTCTCTCTGCCAGGTGGAGGACTTGCAGAAGATTGAAGGAATCACAGCCAAACGCTTTTCCTCCTTTATCAAGGTAAGATTAAGAGGTCAAGGTTTGGGTTGCTTTGTTGTAATTATGACTGGCCGATCTGTTTGAGGGATAAATATAGTTCTTATTGAAATCAATTAATTTTGATGAAGGAAAACTGTCCAGATTGCTGTGTCTAATTATCTTTTTTTCCACCTCCTCTCCACAGGCAAACATTCTCAGTACAATTGTGAAATGAGTGTGTGAGTGCATATGAGTGAGTGTGTGTGTGTGTGTGTGTAGCTGTGCAGGCTGGCTTGTGTGTGAGAACATTGAGCCTTTTGGTGTACCCATGGAATTCTGTTAACCAGTCCGCCCTGCAATAGTTGACTGGGGCCCATTGTTTGACTGTGACTGGTGTCTGCTGTGTTTTACTACAGTATTTTACCATTTATCTTGCTTTTAACATTTTAAAATAAACCCTTTTTGTACAAATTGGGTCTGTGTTTTTTATTCTCTACCTGTATGCTGTCACCATGGTTTTAAACTTGATGCAACCTGTAACCAATAGCCAGTGAAATGAGATCAGGAGGGGTGTGGGACATTAACTGGTACATAATTCTGCTCAAATTAGTGAGACCACTCTCGGGTAGTACCCTTGAATCATGTGTTGATCCCGGTAATTTAGACTGAAGGTCCAGTGTCCTATACTGGCCATTGAACACGAAGTGCACGTTGATACTGTGGTACCTTTTCCAGTTGACATATCTCCTCATTCTCTCAAGGAGCTTTGGCAAGCATGTGTGTGCCATCAATAACTCCAGCAACCCTGCAATCCTCCTAAAAAGCAGCTTTGTTCTGACCGATGGTTCTGATTGGTAGGGAAATCAGTGAACTGCCTGACAATGTTGCTGCTGTCAGAGCCCTGATAGCAGCATCTATGGCTCTACTAATTGCTGGCTGTGATGGGACTGAGTCATCACTTGCAGGCCCGCGATGCGTCTTGCTCGCGCGCAGGACAAGATGATCTCAAAAGCCCCCCCCCCCCATAGTCCTATACAGGGTTCATACGGTCATGAAAAACCTGGAAAAGTCATTGAAATTTAAAATGCAATTTCCAGGCCCTGGAAAAGTTATGGAAAATTATATTTTTTGAAAAGTAATGGAAATATAGCTAAAGTTGCATCAAATATAATTACTAATTAATCCAAGCATAAAAATAGTATGTATAGTAATAAAACGTAAATTGGCACGGTATTTTGGTGGTGTGAGAAGTTAATTCGGTCTGGCTCAGTCTGTTTACAGGCACGCCCAACAGGCACGCTTCTGCTAATGTAGCAGTTAGTAAACGTAGGCCCTACTGTGCCAACAATATGCCAGGGAAGTGCAGCTTCAATAATATATCAGGGCTCGAAATTAACTTTTTTACTTGGTAGCACTGGTGCTCCCAACTTCAAAAAGTTAGGAGCACCCACCAAAATGTAAGGAGCACCAACAATATATGCAATAGATTTTTTATTGATAAACGACAATATAACAGTACGGTTTACAAGTAACAGTTAAACTGTCACGCCTAAAATGTGTCGACTCTTCAAGGAATTGCGTGTTATGCATTCAAACTACAAAGCGTTTCTCGTCACATTAATACCGCTAATTAAATCACGAGACATTCAATAGCAGTAAACTGCATCGGAGAAATTAGCTGTTTCAACCGGGTCGCTACACAAAACATTACGTTAACGTTTCAAAAAAAAAAAAATGCCGTAGCCTAATCGTTCGCTTCAACTTTTCAGCTTTCGATAACGCTAATAAATTGAACATAAACTTTTGTCTTCAGGTAACATTAGTTAACGCGTTAGCTCTCTGTGTCGCGTGACAGTGGAGTGCAGCGAAAGGGGGTGATTGAAGGCTAATATTAACCAATTTAAAATCAGCATTAAAGGTAAGAATGTCAAGCTCACGATTGGTTAGAAGGGTCACCGTCAGCTCACAAGGCACATACTGAGTGTACTAGCTAGCGAATGTACAGCGAAAGAGACGTTCGACTGGAAAAAGAAACAAAAAAAAGGTCGCACCAGGCCAATTATTTGCACTCGCACAAATGCTCCCAATTATATTTCGAGGTCGAACAGATTAAATTTCGGGAGCATATGCGACCAAAATGGTCGCAATTTCGAGCCCTGTTTGAGACATTGACAAAAATGTTAAACTATTCGAATTAAAATATGAGAGAATGTATCTAAGTGTGTCTGTCTGGTGTTTATTTGTTTTAGAGAGGCACCATATGTTTCAGATGCAGACCTAATTTTACTTAGTGTTATAATACATAATTTTAAATCGTCCCGCTGAGAGAGTAATTTGTTTTGGTCATGGAAATTCAGTTAAAGGTTATGGAGAAGTCATGGAAAAGTCATTGAAAATCATTGGTGAAAAAGTGTATGAACCCTGCCTATAACAAGCTTTTATGTGACTCACAAATACTATATAAAGTTTTCACTAATAGGTATTTTTGACAAATTATTACAGCAGATTATTTAAAGGTTAGAGGGCCCTTTTGCCCACCCCCTTGACCCAGGGCCCGGACAGCTGACCCGGTGTTCCCCCGTGTCGGCGGCCCTGATCACTTGTGCATTGTTGCAGCTTTCCAGTCGCCAAGAACCATTGTGTCATAGCTGTAATCTCTGCTGTGAGATTTGGTGCAGTTGAAGATATAGCATCTGTTCCAAGATCTGTGACAAACTGAATACCCTGACAGTCAAGCAAATGCTTTGTTACCAAACATTTCCAACATGTCCGTTCTAGGTTGAAAGGTGCGTGGTCTCCGCCTCTGTGCACACACTGCTGCCATCTGCTGGCAATTCTTAACCAAGTTAAGACACCTCCCGAGCTCCCTTAAATAATTTAGGTGCCAAGACTATTTTTAACACAAGAATTTGTATAGATTATTCCTGTAGTTAATGTGAAGTCCTACAATCCCAAGAACGTATTTTAAAAAGGAGCAGATAATTAAAAAGCTTACAGAATACACATTTTTAGGGTGTTTCTGCAGTGAAGATGGTCAGTCTATAGCCATAAACAGAGAACTACAGGCTTTTAAAAAGGCAAAAGGATATTGTCCAGAGATATTGTCTTAAGGAAAGAAAAAGCTAATTTTCTAGAGTCCAGAGTCATAAGGATACTGTGCGACTACCAGTCCAAGGTGGACAAGCACATGCAATGGCTTCCTGTTCAACTGCATCCTCATTATAAACCATCTTGTCAAAAAGCAGACGACAAGCTTTACAGACGGTCCCTTGAATGTTCAGGTGAATTTAAATTTTGTAAAAATAAATAGGTGCTTTCAGTTATCTGAATGAATAACCACAAATGACTAAATAGTATCAGTCTGTAAAATAAAGGAATCCCAAAGCACAATATATATTATTTTTTAGGACAAATCTTGAAAAAGCTCAAAAAGGAAATTGTGGGATTGCATCTATCAAAGGAAAAGGAGAATGTGTCTCAAGCCGTTGGGCATGTCAAAGATTTCATCAGCTTCATGTGGCGGATAAACATGAGCTAGCTCCTTGAAACTTGACATTTTTATGTCCATATGAGATCAAAGAGTATTTAGTGATGGATTTAGCATTAAACCATTACATTTTAGTAGGAATAAAGTAAACTAATTGTAAATATGTTGTTTCTCAGCTAAATGGGTCAGGAATGTCAGGGTGAACTACGTTGTCATGCAATATATTCTGGGTGTTAGGAAGTTTGGTTTGGATGCCTATGCCATAACAAACCTAATGACAAAAGAGTCAAAAATGTTGGACAGATATAGTTCAACACCTGACAACTCGTTGCACAACCACCTGTCCACCAGATCCCATCCCATTAGCAGTCCGCTAGTCTATATCCAGTGACCTCCTTCCTTATCTGCCCTTCATCATTAACAGCTCTTTTGCCTGTGACTCTGTTCCCTCTGACATTAAGAAGGTTTGTGTTACCCCGTTCCTTAAGAATCCTACCTTAGACCCCTCTGATGTCAGGAACTATTGACTTGTATCTTGTTTTAGCTTTTCTGTCCAACACACTTGAACAAGCAGTGCTTAACCAATTATTATCTTTTCTCTATCAGAAGAACTTACTTGACCCTCACTGGTCCAGCTTCCGAAAAAGGCATTCAACGGAGACTGGTGTCTTAGCTGTGATGGAGGCCCATGCAACTGCAAGAGCTTCATTCCTCTCCTGTGCCCTGATCCTCCTAGAGCTGTCAGCAACATTTGACACGGTCAACCGCAAACTACTGATCTCCGCACTAACTGAGATGGGCATTTCTGGGACTGCCCTCTCTTTGTTATCTTCCTATCTAGCCGATAGCTCCTCTCAGGTCAACGGGATGGGGTTTGTCTCTGCAGCTCATCCAGGATTACAGGATTCCTGAAGGGATCTTTACTGGGGTCTCTCTTGTTCTCTCTTTACACTGAGTCTCTTGGCTCAGTCATTATTTCACAACTTCTCTAATCACCGCTATACTGATGATACATGACTCTCTCTCTTTCTTTCCCTCTGTCGTACAGGTTTATGAGAGAATATCTGCCTGGCTGCCTGTTTGACATCTCAACATAGTTGGCTGGGCATCACCGGAAGCTCAACCTCGACAAGACGGAGCTGTTCTTCACCCCTCACAGGTCCTCCGCTACTGAGAGATCACCATCACTGTCAATGGTACTACCGGTGGCTGCCTTTCCCTCTGTGAAGTAACTAAGGGTGGTCCTGGATAACTAGCTGTACTTCAAGGAGCACATCACTGCAACATTACGGTCTTGCAGATTCCTCCTGTACAACATCAGGAGGATTCAACCATACATGACCACCTACTCCACCAAACTACTCATCCAGGCCATGGTCATTTCCCATTAAGATGCAACTCCTTTCTCGCAAGCCTACCAGCCTGTGCCATACTGGCATTGTAACTCATTCAGAACGTGGCTGCCTGGCTTGTCTTCAATCTTCCAAAGTTCTCGCATGTTTCTCCCCCGCTGAGGTCAATCCATTGGCTGCTGGTGGCTGCTAAGGTTGGGTTCAAAGTCCTGACTCTGGCCTTCGCTGCAGCCAACAGTACAGCCCCTTCCTACCTACAGGACATAATACTGCCCTATATGCCCCTTCGAACATTCTGCTCTGCTGAAGCAGGCTGACTTGCACTTCCTGCCATTCGTGTGAATAGTTCTCACCCATCTCGACCACAGAGCTTCTCCACCCTGGCTCCCCATTGGTGGAGCCAGGGTTCCCCTATGATCCATTCAGTCACTCAGTATTATTTTTATAAGCATACACATTTTCACAATATGTCCAAATGCTGGAAGAAATGAAGTGCAACATTGTATACAGATTCTGAAATGCGCTCTGCTCAAGATTCCCATCCTGGTCAGAAGTTGCAGTCAGATGTTTGACGCCTTCCCCCAATACAGTAACATTCAGTGACAAGGGGTGATCCATTAAAGACCGAACCTAGCAATGTAGGCTACAACATGTTATACCAAAACAAACTTTAATGAGATAAAAAAGGACACACGCTGACCGTGTTTTATTTTAGCATGCAATTTCTAACAACGTTCTGTTAAATTTAAAGCAAAAAGCTCGCATTTTCTTTCTGTGATGGACCGAATTAAGTGAGTAAATGCATCAGCCTATCAATGTATTTCACTTGTAGGCTTTTCTATAGCAGGCAGCAATTGCCCGTTGATTTTTTTTTTTTTGTTGAAATTTCAAACACTTGTTACTGTTGCTGCCGTTGCGTATGTTATTTCACGTGTTTTCCCACAGGTGCACATGGGATCTATTGATTAATTAACCCTCCTGTTCTGTTCATTTTTTAGGTACAGCAAAAATGTTCCCGGGTCAATCCCCATACAGGGGGGGTTTGCAAATACATGAAATGAACCATTTTCATTTAAAATGTTGATTACACTATTTAAGGCCAGTGAAGAGTTTCATACTGAAAATAATTTAAGTATTTCCTAATTTCAACTTAAAGGCATTGCCCGCACAACAGGGGTAAAATAATAAACATTTCTAAACATCAGTTTTCCGTGATTTTCAGCAACTTCGCAGTGACTTCTTGACATAAGCCAATATATGCCTCAAAAAAAAAACACTCAGGGTGCGTCCCAATACTCGAAAAATGCATCCTCCTTTCCACCACTACCACCTCGTCTCCTCTATACCCAAGAAACCAATCTTTGTTGTTTTCTCTTCCTCTAATGTCCCAAAATCAGAGAAGGCTTCTAATGCCTTGCCTCCTCGAAAGGGTACATAGTGTATCCTACCACGGTAGCGTATATATAATTCATCAATTTGTTGTTATTTGTGGGGATGATCTCAAGCGATCTGGTGAAACGGAGCAACGTGTACGAGTCCAGGCCGTGGAGTAATTACATATCCACTACGCCCAGAAAGATCAAATGCATTATTTGAAAAAAATTATATTGTGTTCTTCATGTTATTTTTGTTACTGTCGAAATGCAACACCCAACTCGAAACCCGTGAATATAACGCCCAACACAAAACTTGAAGTAGCCTGCAACTTTCTGTCATCGCCTGTTTTGTTGTCCTGTGTAGTGACAGTTTCTGTCCACATGGAGGCGTTGAATTATGGATGTGTAACCTTTGTGTTAATATCACAAAGAAAATAGTAATACCGTATAAAAAAACCCTGCCCGGGCGTGGGGCCACTTGTACACTAAGCCTAATTCCAATTGATAGGATAGGCTATGTGAGTGATATTCCAATGGACAGACCACAAGCGTGTGACTGTTTGCCTACCTGTATGGAGAACAGCAGTTTAAATGGCAGAGAAATCCACGCATGAATTCGAAAGTCTGAGCGCTCACCCAAATGCTTCGTTGAAAGAAAACGGAATGTTTTATCCCTTAAACATTTGTGGGTTAGATGTGCAGACGAAGGAACGCCATGGTTGAACAAAACGTTTAGGCTACGGTTATTTATTTATTTGTTTGTTTGTTTGTTTGTTTATTGTTTGTGAACGGGAGCATGCATGCAGTGCGTGGCATGAAAAGTGGGGAGGCGTAGCAATTTCGATGGCAACAAAACTCGCCGCGGCACTGAGAAGCGAAGCAGAAGCATGTCCCTGCTGTATCAGCAAAAGAAACACCCTGTCGGTAGCCCCCCAGTAGCCACTACCTCACCTACCCCGTCCCCGCATCAAATTAATTTAGCATCACACTCCTTTCATTCTTTCGTGTTCACCCTCCCTTTCCACTCACGCCCTTCCCACAGCAAAGCAGTGGCAGAGAAAGGGAAAGCGCTATATTATGCTTCATGTGGATCGGCTACGAACAAAGAGAAGGCTGCTCTTAACGTAGTATCTGGGGACGTCCGAATAACGAGTCTATTTCGCGTATTTTATATTGCGATTTTTAAAGAAGTTTTTGAACAAATTCGTTTTGGTTTCGTTCACTTTCCGTTTACCGCCTTTTGAGGTGATTTCAATTACGACTGTCTGGCGTATCATTTTTCAGATGTTTTTAGGATTGGCATAAGTAGAAGGTGGGTTGTGTTGGATCTTTGGATGTTTTATTTAAACATTTCTTTTGTCCTGAAAGTTAAAACGCGTGTATCAAATGTGGGTGTGTCACTACCTGTGCGTATGTTATTCTTCTTTAGAATGGTCTAATTGTGTAGCTTAACGTCTGCATGTATTTGTGTAAATGACAGGGTCAGTCTTCCTCTCCCATACAGCTCTTTTGAATGGGTGTTTATTTTACACGTTGGCTGAACATAGCATGGTTACAGGAAAATTATTTTCTTAAGCTATTTTCACCGCAATTCAGCGCGCGCGCGCACACACGCACACACACACACAGACACACACATTTCCACTTTAGCATCTCTCTCGCTCTCCATATGTCTGCTCTTCCCTGTGGCTTTGTCTCTCTCTCCCTCTCTCATGCATTTCTTGTTCAATATCAGAGTGCATGTGGAGTTATTACTGTATACTCTTTGAATACAATAAAATGCTCTTTTTGTACACTGCACCTTATGCATGGTCATGCACCTTGCCTTCTCTCTGTAAAAATACAGCCAATATTGAATAGCCACAATGAATAGTAGACCACCACAATTGCAACCAGAATGGCATGGGTCTGTAGCCCAGGTGGAGCTTTGTTGTAATGGTGCTGTGTTGGACTATATGGGTATAAATATAAATTGAATGGGCCTATCTATTTTTTTGTTTATCACCCAAAAATAAACAATACAATAAATAAATGCTTAATGTTAAACTTCATTTTTTTGTGATTATGTATTTGTTTGATATGTGCCCCTCTTCGACCACAGACGTAACAGAACCAGTTGCAGAGGAAAAGCCACGGTTGTTGCTTCCACCATGTCTTTGAACAACAAAAGCATGCAACCCACCCTTGATCCCAACACTGTCTCCGCTGGACTGAGGGAGGGACAAGGACCACAAGACCAAGAGGGAAAGGGACAACACGAGGAAGCATGCAGCCCCAGCTCTGTCACCTCTCACCCAGGGACAGAGGAGCACCAGATTCTTCTTCCTGCCAAAGAGTCGGCCCCTGACCGTGCCCCTCATGGAGAGGTCCCGCCCAAAGGGAAAGTGGTTGTTGTCGATGAGAAGATGGAGAACAGTAAATACGGTTTCAGTTAATCACATAATTTGTTAATGAATGCTTGTACTTCTGGTGCTATTATGAATCTTTTGTTTAGAGTTTCCTAAAATACAATATTTTTGCATCTTGCAGTCCCTTCAAGATTTCAAGTTCGTATTATTTTATGCATTTTTACTAGGAAGTTCTGCACTTGTGGAAAACATATTTGTCAGGTAGAGCATTTACTATTTCCATTCTTATTCTCTTTCTCAGGCAATGGGATTTGCCCTGCCCCTGCAAATATTACTTCACCCTCCTCTGTCCCCTCCCCTGCTCGGCACCCGCATGCCAAATCCTATTCTCACAAGGGAAGGGTTAGGGCTGGCAGTCGGTCTGGCTTACTTGGTCATGTGACTGCATCGCCACGCCCTTCCCTGTCTCATCATCCCAGCATTGCTTCTAGCAGCCCTGGCGATAGGGCCAAGCCCAGGGACTACCTGGTCTTGGCCATCCTGGCCTGCTTCTGCCCTGCATGGCCTATCAACATAGTGGGATTTGCTTACTCTGTCATGGTGAGTGGAGGCGCTCTGTCCCTGTATGTTTGCATAGTGAGGTCATTTGTGTTTTGTGCTGGAAGGGGACTGTAACCTCACTTCCTCTCTCAGTCCAGGAACAGTCTGCAGCAGGGTAATGTGGACGGGGCGCGACGTCTGGGCCGGGTGGCCAAGCTGCTTTCTGTGGCCTCTCTGGTGGGAGGAGTCGTCATTATTGCCTGCATGGTCACCTGGGGAAGTGAGTATCTATCCATGATGGTTTTCTGTATTATTCTGAAATGCATCTTGTTTCATGGTTTTGCTTTCTATATGAACTATGCATTAAAAAAACATTAAATACAGCTTTCCCCTCTGTTTCAGTTCAATTGAAATCCTGATCACCTCCCTCAGCACAGACCAGGATTTAAGGAAGCACTGATTATAATATTCCAATAATCACCCTTCTCTCAGAATTCACATTTCTCTCTACCATGTTTGGTTGTGGTTTGATCACGGCCACCAAATGCAGAGAACAGCAGCCTGTAACTCTAAACAGCCTTTTTTGGTGGGTGGGCAGGAGGGGAGGGGAGGGGGTGCTAATGAGAACCTACAGTTTACACTAATGTAGATCAAGGCATCTGTTCAATCAGCATGACTGAAGAGCCTCTATGACACCAAGCTGTGTTGTACTCAGTCCAGGATTAGAAGCTTCACATATGACCCCATGCCTAAAACTGTGCCATGATGGAAAATTGAGCAGAACAAGGAACTGAGGACAAGCAAATACCTGCATTATAGAGCTATAAAGATGTTTGTATCACCTCACTATCCTGGAGACACCATCAAGTATCAACCTTGAGTCAAAATGGAAGTGTGTAAACAGCAGACTTGTACTAATCTAAACAAGACTTTCTTCATCATTTACTACTTTTATTTTGCAAGATGGATATGGACATACTGTACGGTAAGACTGGTTTGGTATTTTTTCTTTCCATTTTACTACATTCTACAATTTTAATGAAACTATAGATAATCTAAGCCTCACACAGAAAGCATGACAAGAACTCACTGTGATATGATGAAAAGTATACACACAAATAATATTTCAAGGTTTGGACTTGGCAAATTGCAGAGAGCTGTGAAAGTGTGCTTAAAACACAGCATATACACACCAACATGCACCAAGAGCAACAGACCCCATAATGGATGTAAAGGAGTTATGGTTGGATTAGAGTGAAACTACAGGTCTTTGGCAAAGCAAAAATGTAAGGAAAGACTGGGATATGCTATACAAATTGGTATAAAATGTTTTTATTTAAACCACAAAGAATGTGAGTACATGGGGAAAAATAGATGTAAATAATAATATTTCACACTTGTACAGTCACATCAGCTGTTTCCATGTCAAAATCATGACAACATGTCACTTCAAGATTTTATTCCATATTTTATCCATTAACAATGATCTGTGATATTAAGCAGGCTTCTTTTGTAGCCCTATTTACTTTTAAAGAGTGTGGTTTCCTAAGTTGTATTAGACTTCACACACAGCTTTAAGGTTAACGCCTACAGCTTTTCCTAGTTTTAAAACTAGAATACTATCGAAAGTGTTAATATTGAGCTTGTGTAAGTGACTGTTAACTTTCATTTAGTTAATTAAAATATCTCTCCAGGTTTAGGTAAAAAAAAAAGGCTGTGGCTAATCTCCATCAGGACCCTTAATGTACAGTGTGTGTATAATTTTAAAGTTGTGTTTGAGAGTGCATTGCTTTATTGTTGAGCCTATTTGAAAAGATGAATTGGCAGACATGCTGCAGTGTTACAGTGCTACACAGACAGCCGACACGACGGTGCATTTACAAAATGTATGTCTACACCTCAGACGTCAACGGACTGGTGGGTACAAGTATGGCCAAGTCCTCTGAACATTGTTCTTGTTTATGTCTTAAGGGCACTGTGAGGGTGGCATATGTGTTTAGTTATTTTTGCAAGTAATTTTGGTTATATGAAGAGTCAGGTTACAGTCCTTTTTTCAGTTAATGTAGCACAAATACATGAGGTGGAGATGAGTGCCTTCTTCACCCTGACCCACAGAAGAAACTGCTGCATGCAAAGAATAAACTGTTTTTACTTTTTTAAAGGCAATGTACAGTAGAAGTACTGATCTGTATAACCAACCTTCTCTGATATACTGCTGGAAAAAATATATAACTTTTTTGTATGTGTATCACTTTAATGTCTCAATTACAATTGTGAATCTGACTGTTAACACACACACACACTTTGTGGAAATGTTGGAGAAGGTTCAAAAATTTTGTGTAGTGTGTGTATGGGAATGCTTTATTATGTTATAAGCTCAATACCTCCAGTTTTACAATTTTATTAGTTGTTTTTGTTTTGTAATTTATTTGTGTAAAATGACAAAACTGTGCATAGTCAGCATCCAACCAATGAAAATGACACACTATTATAATACGTTTGGAATTCAGACATATTGTAGTAAAGAAATTGTGAGTTTCTATTTAAATTGGGTAATTTTTATTGTCACGGATTCTGTGTTGATACTTTGTATATGTTTACATTCCCAGCAGGGGCACGGTAAGGAACTAGGGAGTTGTCCACTTGTTAGCTAGGCAGTTTTATGTCTTTTCCCATTTATTTGTTAGCTATTTTGTAAAATGAAAATAGTATGGCCTGTCAATAGAGTCCATCTTGGAACTTTCCTCAGTTTGTTGTGGTGGAACAAGTTGAAATTGGAGTTAATTTGTTAGCTTATGTTTAAACTGGTTTATGAAAGACAGGTAAACTCTGTAGTATTTCTTATGCAAGTCTATTTGTTACGTGATGACTTATTACTCAATAATTAAAACATTACACAAGTTTTGTATGACCTGCCAGCATTGCAATGGCTGGAAATGGTCTTCACTGGCATGCATTCCCACTTAAATCATATTTGTATTTAAATCATATTTCTGTAATAAAACAGCCATGCTAAAGCATATCTATGATATGGACATCTCTGTCTTTATGCACTTGTATTTGTCATTTTAAAATGTGTTTTGGATGTTTCTGGGTCTAGAACTCTTTTCTGTGTGGGGAGGGGTGGGTGTGGCTACAGAGTCTGTGGTTTGGGATCAGATTTCAATAGAGTGTTTGTTGCTATAGCTCGCTGACAGGGCTTGTTGAAAAACTATAGTTACTATAGCCTTGGGGATGAAAAGCCAAGGGGATGAAAAGCAATGCAGAGCTGGCTTGTTTTTTGTTGGACCTGTAAGTAACGTTACCTCTAGCTATACAGCTAGGGTTGGCAGATGTCCAATTTTTAACCGGAATGTCCGGTTTTAAAATAATTTGTACATGTCAGGTTTGTGGCCTAATGTACAGTCCAAGTAACTGATGGGAGAAATGGTTCCTAATGAATTTGCTTGTGACACATCTGGATATGCAGGGGTTAGTGGGCAGAGGAGACTGAGGAGGAGACTTCTTTGATGGTAAACACAGGCAAAAAAATCCTGCATAGTATGCCTTAAAAGTGATAGTTTTCTTTCTGGGGTTTTTGATATTTATTTGGTTTAGTGTATACTTTTGATTGGCCCAGACAATGCGTGCAATTTATGTGTGCAATGAAGGATTTTATATATTTACAGATGTTTCTCATGATCAGCCAGCTTTACAATGGCTATACAGAGGATTTGAGAATTTGTGAGACTAACAAATTCGACAAAGATCTCCTGGTTTGACAAATCTTGATTTCGCCGTGACATGCAAATGATAGGGTCTGAATTTGCCGTAAACCACAAATTCTGAAATTCTGAAATCTTTTTCTGTGTCTAATCCATGGATCTATCCTGTTTTGTGTCACCCGCACAGGCTGCTGGTGGTGTAATAGAGTGGAGAATGTTCTCTTGACACATATTAGGTTCCTTAAAGGCATATTAAGTAGGATTTTTAACTGGAAATTATAAAAAAAATAACCATGTTCAGTCATCAGGGCTGGCCCGTGGCATAAACGCTCTATGCAGTTGTTTAGGGCCACAACCGCTAGGGGGGGCCACACGACCACGAGGGGGGGGGCACACGATCCAATGTTTATCTAAGGTAAATAACGTTATTTTCGTAATTATGTTATTCATCCCCTTTCGCGGAACTAGCGGTATAAATTTTAAATGGAATGGCAACCGAACATTTCATAACAATGTAATGTAAGACAGATTTTACCAAGAAGGATTTTTACCAGCACGGCCCCTCCCCCCGCTCGATAGAATCCAACAGCAGCAGTCCCCCCCCCACCCCCCGTCCCCCCCCCCTCCACAGAATCCAACAGCACCCCCCGCCTCACCCGCTTGAACAGATTTGTTTAGGGCCACCAAAATCTCAGGGCCGGCATAACTATGATGCGCTACGGCTGTCAAATGATGTTTTGATATTTGAATTGTAAAAAAAAAGATTACCATTAAGATGTGAAAGAAAAAAATGTAGCATGTCTTTATTGCAGCTGTATTCCTTTAAACTTGGGTTATGTCAAATGAAAAATAAAACTTGCAGTTTAGTATGACTAGTTCTTAAAGTCATAGAACTCCTATTGTAGTCAGAAAAAGTATCAAAACAATTCAGAAACATAGGCCTCAAATTGAATACTTGTGTACTAATTAAGTAAGTATAGAAGCTAACAGCCATGTGATCAACTGCATCCTGAACTCAAGTATGCAACCAGGCAAGTACACATAGAATTCACTGTTCTCTTGACGTATTTGGCATGACCGAAAAATGAAGGCTGCTTGAAAACACATACTATACGTACTTGGCGTACTAACTGTGATGTAAAATGAGTATGTAGTGTGTTTCTGGTGTATAGTAGGCACATGTTCATTTCGAGTACGAAAAAAGTGCCTGGAAGTATACGACGGTTGCATTAGAAACTACATACCATCTGTACTTGGCATACTAACTGGCAAGTATGTCCACTATATTAGCCAACATTTCTGAGTATGTAACTAAGCTGACTCAACGGACAAGAGACACCCAATAATTCATAGCGGCTGCATGTTCATCATCTGAGCAACCAATTATATGGTGTGATTGCAAGGAATAACTTGCAAAAAGAAACAACCACCTAGCACCACCTAGCTTTTAAAGGGATGGTTAGGATTTTGGGATATCCACTTTATCCAGCCTGATTTTCAACTCTGTTCACCTGATGTTGTTGATATGAGTACAGCATTTACATCATACTGGATATGGAGCTCCTGCTAGTGAACCGCAAGTTATAATAGGAGTGAATGGGGGGCAGCCTTCATGCAGCACCAAAACCACTTAAAGATACTCCACAGTGCACATTCAGCGAATAGAATCAGGCCAGCCCTAATGAAGTCAAATTACTGCTAAATATGTTAATGTATAATTTTCTATGGCAGTTGCAGTGTGCAGCACAAGTGATAGGGCTACTTGGCAACAAAACGCACACGCAACACAAAATGAAATGAGGATTCCAATTTGTAAAGATTGTAGAGCATCTGCTCCTCTGCTGCATTTGTGCACACACACAAACACTAGGTAGCTAGTGCGGTAATCTAATGTTAGTTAGGTACCTTTGAAAACCATGGGACTGCACCTTAGACTGTGATTTGCACTAAGCTCTGATACTTGCAGTGGGGTTGCTACTTGAACATGATTGGAAGACAATTGAGCATTCCAAGTTAGGAGTGGGAATTGGACATACACAGCCCGAGTTTGGCTCCAAATTATTATTTAAAAAAAATAAAAATTCGGAGCTAGCTCATGACTGCAATAGCTGAAGCTGTTAACCTGGTTTGAAACCTATTAATTAACAGGGTTTACAAGCTACGCCCTGTCAGCTATGTATGTGATTAGGTTACTTGTGACAGAGTGAGCAAATGTCACTATGTTTTGTAGGCTTAAAATTATTCATTCTGGGTAGTAGTCTGTGCTCGCACTTCCTCCACCTCCCTTCCCTCCTGGTTTCACATAGCTGGGATCACAGATGTAAAACCCATTTTATATTATAGCCATTCACCAAAAGACTAAGACTAAATGTAGCCTATATTTTTACAATATCAATATTTGAATGTATTGTGGCCATGGAATTTATTGTGGCCTGTGTGTGCACCTGAATATACTTTCCGTTCCCTGTAGTCATTGCATTTTCCAAGCCGAAAGCAAATAATTGGAATTTCAAATTCAGTCACAAAAATGTAGAGCACAAGACATGATGAGTGGAAATATACAGCATTTTGGATTTTTATAGAGTAGTGTAATTAGTCAATATTTTTCACAATTATTCATGTTTAGATCTACAGTCTAACCTGCACCAGATGTGTTTCTTGCTAAGGTCAGAAGAGTCATAAAGTTATAGTACAATCCAAATGAACTGATTTGCATTCTTGCATTCTAAATAATACATATGTTCACATGGAAGTACATGCATATAAGTACAAGTGTGTTTCAAATATGCAATATATAAATATTCAATTTGAGACATGACCATTCTGTTACTTTGATCAGCTTAATTCACCATTACAAAGAACCTGGCATTTATACTTTCTGCTGAAACTATTTTCTAGTGATAACTATTTTTAAGTGATAACGGTTGTTTTTTTCAATACGTGGGTAGTAGTATCAGCACCAAAATATGGAAAATAGCCTGCATCTATGGGGTGACATTTATAAAAGGTTGCACATTTTGTAAGCCTGCTAAATTCTTCCAAATTTAGCATTGTCAAGTGTATAACAAAAAATGCACTACCATTTTCAAATATCCCTTTAGAGAGATACTTTTCTAAAACATTACATTGCTTTTCCAAGAGTAATCATATGCATTAAAGCAAGATTGACAAATTGTATAAATAACTATAATATAGATGTTCAATGCACATGTAAATGTTACGGATAAATGTAAATGATAAATGTAAATGTAAAAATTTTGAAATAAATGTTTGGAACATACACTAATTGGTGACATCCCTTATGTGTAACATCATTTTTTGTATGGAGGTGGGTGGTCTCAGCCACACCCACACAAACGCCTTAGCAGCAGCTGTATCAGCTCTCTCAAAATGGCCATTAGCCTGTTATTGACATTATTGAAAGAGGATCTGCAGCTGGTGTAAGACCCTCAGACAAGTATAAAATAAAGCAAACTTTAATGTCATGTTTGTCTGTGTCTTTACATGATAGTTTGGTAGAAAACTGAAGTTCATAATTTCTTGTAGCCTAATGACAGTGGAGGGATAACCTACTGAGAGTGAAGGTATATGGTATATGACTGATTATTTTAAAATGGATCTTCAAATGCGAAATGTTACACAAGCAATCATGAACATTTCAGTGTATGCCAATAATCCAGCTAAAATTCTGCAATGTCATAAAAATATTTTTTTCATCTAAACATACAAATACACATATTTACATGAGCCCAAGTACCACAAAAGTAAAGCTAACATTACATTTGATTACATATTTATGTAACAAAAATTTAAACCATAAAAATAAAGAGACACAAAATAAAAATTTAAAAACAGAGGTGGGTGTGGTTGAGAAGAGAGGAGGAGACATCTTTGACAGTAAACACAGGACCACA
This sequence comes from Anguilla rostrata, assembly GCF_018555375.3. Lineage (NCBI taxonomy): Eukaryota > Metazoa > Chordata > Actinopteri > Anguilliformes > Anguillidae > Anguilla > Anguilla rostrata. The sequence continues at coordinate 39,178,079 of NC_057934.1, read as the reverse complement.
AAAAATTTAAAAATCCTCCACAGTATTCCTTTAATATAGCAGTTGTGCATCATTTGAATTCCACAGCATACCTAAGAATTGTTGCTCACCATGTGCATCCCTTTATGGCCACAGTCTACCCTTTTTCAAATGGATGCTTCCAGCAGCATAATGCACCATATTACAAAGCAAGCTGGTTTCCCAAACTGCCTGCACAGTCCCCAGATCTCAGTCCAGTAGAGCACCTTTGGGATGAGGTGGAACGGGAGGTTTGCAGCATGAAAAATCTTCAGCAACTGTGTAATGCTATTGAGTTCCAAAATCCCTAAAGAATGTTTCCAACACCTTTTTGAACTTGTGCCGTATAAAATCAAGCTGTTCTGGAGGCAAAAGGGAGTCCTAGATGCTAGATAGGTGTACCTACTATTGTGGCCACTGAGTGTATGTGTGTGCATCTCCAATGTATTGGTTGCTAAGGGAACAGTTGGCAGGGAGAGAGGCATAGTAACAGAAATAGAGAAGGCTGACTGCTTGGTGTAAGGAGATATAAGGAGAGAAATGGTTTCATTTGAATTTTTAAAGGATATGAATTATTGAAATATTCTTTTCTTTTAGGAAGGGAGGAGGAAGAGGCCACAGAGATGGGAAAGGATGTGGAGAATGTAAGGGAGGGAGGAAGGGATGAGTGGGTTGTGGGTAGATATTTTTGTACCTCCGCTCTGGACAGTAATATGATTGCTACCGTCTGCTAAATGTCAGTAAATGTATATTTGTTGCATTCAGACACAGGCTTCAGACCAAACAGTAGGACATCTTTCAGCTCAGACTGAGAAAATAACCATGGACTGTAGGCTTAAGATCTGGGGATAGAAAACAAGGGAGGGAGAAATTTTTTGTCATAATGCAGTAGAGAGTGAAGAGACAGGGAGGAGCAAGGAACTCTCAAAGGAGATAGACTTTAGCCAAAAAAGAGAGACTTCATAATAGCAATATTTTCTCCAATCCTACAAGCCCAGTGATAGAGATCCTTACCTCATTTTACCTGCCTACGCAATCCGCGTAGAATGTACTTGACAACACAACCAAATGGAGGATACTATGTATGAAATTGCATTCTTGCATGCCAGAGCACATCACTGATTAATTAATGCACTCAAGCTGTACTGGATTAAATCAGAGGAGGCAAGTGCCTGCTTTCTTTGATAGCCATAAGAGCAGAAAGAGGAAATCCAGTGTACCAGGGTAAAGGTGGAATGCTGGTCTCATGTCATATTTCCAAACCCAAATCAAAAGCATTTGGGGGCAGGGCCAGACACAGCTATTGTACCGTGGAGCAGCACAGCACTGTACCAGCACAGTAATGTACCAGCATCCTTTTAGCTTCAGACCTGAGAACTGCAGCATGCCACTATAAAGTGCATGAGTGCAAACATGATCAATTGGAATGGGAAAGGATGGCCGGTGTGTGTGCTTGAACCAATCTGCAAAGCCATCTGTAAATAGGCTTAGGGTGTGTCCTGTGTGGAGGGGACTGAGAGCACAGAGAAAGGGACACAGAACAAAAATCAGAGTAGTCTTGCAAAAAAATAAAAAATAATAAAATAAATAGAATAAGCTTCTGAAAAAGTCAACACTTAAGTTTCAAGTTTTGTAGGGCTCAGACAGGACTGTCTGGGCGCTCCATGTGGGTCCGTAGGTCTGCCCCGGTGCCTTGGATTTGTTGCCAGGGGATTCATTTCTAATTTGTGCACTCAGACAACTCCCGTCATTGAGGTTGGAGGTTACACAGCTCCTGGACAGTTGTTCGCTGTTGATAACTGAAGGCAACCTGATGGGAGCTGTCGGAGCACCCTGTGGCTCACCTGCCATCCTGCCACCCCCATTCTATACTGAATTACTTCTTGGCATTCAAGTACTATTCTGTTTCAGTACAATGCATTATACAGTACAGATAAAACAGATATAGGATAACCACAAAAAAAATTACAATTAGGTTTTGTCACCCACTTCCTTTAATTGTAATAATATTATTCATAAACCTGAAAGGCTAAGAATGTGTTCACATGTCAGCTAACCTTAATCAGCTATTCCATTAAGAGGTTTCATTAAAGTTAAATGTTTCACAAAGTAGAAACTCAATACAATACTATACAATACAATAAGCTCTTATATAACTCAGTCCATTTGATGCCCCTTTCATTGAAGTTTTTAGTGTTTTTGCTGCTGAAGACCTTTTTGTGTCCCAATACTCGAAAAATGTATCCTCCTTTCCTTCACTACGACCCTATCTCCTCCTTGCACCAGAAACTGATCTTTGTGTCCTTCAGTGTCCCAATATTGGAGATGAGCAAAGCAGCTTCAAACTCGACTCCTCGTCTCCTCCCGGCGAAGGATACATCAATGTACAGTATGCTACCACGGAAGTCTTTTCACATTTCTGGGTGACATCATCGTGCTCATGCCCACTGATTGAAAGACCGTCCCACAGGATCTAACATTGTCCAAACTTTAGAAAGTAAGCTTAAAGGTAGACTATACAGGATTTTTTTATTAGAAAATAATATAAGATAAACATTCTACAGCATATCTACCCTGCACTGGCAATCTATGTCTTTATTTAGTTTTGCTGAATTCATGCACCTTTTACCTGTATTTATTATTCTAAAATGTGATCGGCACCTTTCTGGGCGTGGCACTATTTTCTGTGTGGGGAGGAGTGGGCGTGGCTACAGAGCCTGTGATTTGGGATCAGATTCCAATGAAGAGGTTGTTGCTAGTTTCCTGAAATGGCAGATGCTAAAAAGACTAGATACAGCAAAGAAAAAAGAGAAGCCAACAGGGCTCATTCAAAAACTAGTCAACCTTTTCTTTGGTGGCATCAGCTGAAGTTCGCCAAGGGGATGAAAAGTGACTTGGAGTAGGCCTTTCTTCTGTTGGACCTGTAAGTAACGTTACTTTTAGCTAGACCTAGTTACCTTACGCAGCTAGATACTGAGGTTGGGTAGCTTTTGTATCTAATTCTGTTCTCCTATCAAGATTTCTTTCCACCCCCCCAGGGGAACTGCTGTTAATATTTATAGCCGCAACTTACTTAGCTTGGTAATCCACCTGCATTTATTTCAATCTGGGGAAATGAATTCTATACAGTACGCATACTCTCGCATACTCGCATACTTCTCTTTCAGGAAGCAGGATCACTGAGTTAGCTAGATAACTACACCGTGTAACAGCCAGAACAGCTCTTTTTCTGTCCATCTTCCACATTTGGGAGGGTTCCGAGTTTTACTCAGTGCTGTTATTCAGCTAACTCAATAATCCTGCTTCATGAAATGGGCTAAGCAAAATATAATGATTGTGATAGGAGAAGTAGATAAGTTGTCCTAATTTTCTTCACGCCTCCTCATTCACTGCTTTTCTCCACTCCTCTCCTCCCCTTTTTCTAAAACGAACAAGAAGTATTTAAAAATGTGTAGTGGGACTCTGTGCTTTTATTTTGAATTTGTTTATCCTGGGCGAAACCGGGTATTAATTTATTTCACACGGAAGAGTACAGTATTTATTGCTTAACGCGATGGCTATTTGGTGGTGTGCGGTATAGCACCACTATACCACTACTACGTGAGGAATAAAACGTGGAGACAATTCGCTTTTAGGAAAAAATGCGAAGGCTAGGCTGCTACTGTGAACAGGACGACTGCTAGTATGTTTGCTAGATACATTATATACACGTGAATTTCGCAAGCTAGCGAATTTACGACCGGAATTATATGCGTTTCAGCTCACGATGTGGGAAGTTGTCTAATTTACCTAGCCTGTCTATATTTGGAAAAAATGACAAAATTACAACTTTTAAATGCATTTATGACCGAACGCTTAATGGTGGCTGTCCAGGAGATACTGGAGGTGGTCGGAAACACTGTGTCTGAGTACCAGCAGGAAACTACCCGAATAAAGAGAGAGAACGAGAGTCTGAGATGGAAGCTCCGTGAAGTCGGACTTGAAGCTGAAACAACTTGGGGGAGTGAGTGTACTGTAGTCTTGTTTGCTCATACCCTCCGCGTTTACAGTAGCCTATTGCTTAATTGTTTTCATAGCTGTGGTTTTCTATTTTACAGCTAACTCGCTAAGTCCCCCTCCTTACACAGTTTTCGTGTTTCACTTGATACACCAATTAAAAAGAAAAAAATCTTATTTTTACTTATGCTGCCAAAACCTTCATGACTTAGGAGACCCATCATTTATGAATGTTTAAAATTCATGTCCAAAGTCAAATAAGAAGGAAGACTAAGCTGTATTTGTTTTAAGAATTGTTCTCTCTGGTGGGAAATTATCATCCATCCTGAAAATGGCTTTTATACAAAAGCTGCTCCTTGCTACCTGAAGTAGTACTGTTTAACCTGACAATTTAAACAATGCTATCAATGCATGCAGTGTTATTGATTCATTAAACAATAAAAAGGTATATCAGGTTTGAGCTTAGACTACTGAAAATGAATTCACAACTGAGGAAATTGCTGAAATGGAAAATGGAAAAATGCAGAAATTGTATTTATTTTTCAAACCGAAAGGCATGATTTATATGACTAAATTAACTGTCATTGAGTTTTAGGTGTGTTTATAACAGTGGTGTTAGTGACAGCTCCAGTGGTATGCAACCCAATGCAGATAGTGTTGTGAAAAAGTATTTGTCTCTTCCTGATTCTCTCTGTTATTGCATATTTTTCAGATTTTTCAGTTCTTTAAACAGAATGTAATATTGGACAAATGGACCCTGAATCAACACAAAAAAGTTATCCAACACCCATATCACCCATATGAAAATAATATTTAATGACTGATTGCACCACCTTTAGCAGCAATAACTGCAACCAAATGTTTCCTATAATGTGCTATCAGACTTTCACATTGCTGTGCAAGGATTTTAGCCCACTCTTCTTTTGGGAACTGCTTTAATTCAGACAAATTGGTATATTTTTCAGCATAAACTGATAATTTCAGGTCTTACCACAGAATAGTGGGTTCAAGTCAGGACTTTGACTAGGCCTGGTACAGAGCAGAATTCATGCATCCTTTGATAATGGCAGGTTGTCCAGGTCCCAAGGCAGCATCACCACATTATCCCACTACCACCACTATTTTTGACTGTTGCTATGATGTTCTTACTTTGAAATGCCATATTTGCTGTATCCCAGACACAGTGGGACACCCGTGTTGTCCAAAAAGTTCCACGTTTGACTCATGGGCTTGGGGATCATCCAGGTGCTTTTTTGCAAATGATGCTTCACTTGGTTAGCAGTGGTCTCTGCCTTGCTACTTTCCCATGGATCCCATATTTGCCCAGTCTCTTTCTTCACCACTTTTCCAAGTGTTGTCCATTTGGATATAAGGGTTCTCACTGTGGTTTGGTCCCAGAAATTGAATTTTCAATTATATTTCAATAGCATTTATCTAATCTCATCCGGAATTTCCTTTGATTGTGGCATAGTGTACTTGTAGAACCTTGGTGACTATTTCACTCTGACGATAAGGTTCAATATGAATGAGGTTTAGACTCAACAAGGCTGGCAGCAATCAAGCCTGGTTATGTACAATCAAATGAATATAATTATCAATTAAATTTGTTTAATTGGTTGAGTAACTAAGGGGGCAATTATTCATGTGGTGTGGGTATTTGATAACTTTAGAATAATTCAGTATGACAAATATGCAATAATAGAGGTAGTCAAGAAGGGGGAAAATACTTTTTCAACGTACTGTGTGTTCAAACCAAGCGGCCAAAACCAGACTTGGTTTTTGAAGCTCATTTCCTGGTCTTGTTGTTCCTGGTTGCTCACTAGCGCCACTACGGTTGGCTCCAGTATAGGTGTTTTCATATCCGGTTTCCATGTAAGTCTACGGTACAAATGCGGTCAAAATACAAAGTCAATAATTTTTTCTCATGAGAACAAATAGTCACAGTATGTGTATTTTATTCGTCTTATGACTGTCCATGGGTCGATTTCATGATTTATTGTGTCATTTGGGCACTGTTATAATATTTGTTGGACCAATGAGGTACAGTTTGCGTCACTTCTTGATTACTGCCGAGGACTAAGCTACAGTAGGGGCTACAGTCTATGGTCACTGGGGTGGGCGGTGGCGCCTCTTGGCCTTGACATTGCGACTCCGACTCATCGTCCACCTGTGCGAAGCCAGGAAATGCAGGCATCCCATTTCGTAGTGATTTCATTATGGCGTGTGCTATTTACACCTGCACTAGACGACCATAAAATAATCCTCCTCTGAAGATTTTCGGTAGCCGAGTCATTTTTACTATTTCCTTTAACCTACTTAACTAAATAATTAGTTGGCAGAAAGCGTAATCAACTTGCTATATTTGGTAGTCCAGTAGCCTATGCTAAAACAGTTCGCAACTTCGGCTACCAAGCCATTTGACTAGCTAGCTAACCCTAACCGGCAAATATTCAATCTGTCAAACGTGTTTGACGGCTTGTCAGTCGTGCAGCCTACATTCCGTAAATGTCTACCTGGGCCATGCTTCACGCATGTGACAAAGCTACTATAATCCCAATTTTGGGATAAACGCTGCAAAATTTTCGTTTCACGAAGCGAATTACGAGTCTTAAGGTTTATTTGCTGGATAACATACAACACACGATGAAATCTCACACACAGAATTTAACGAAATTAACCATCTTTGTAAGACTGGCATTTAGAAAGTTTTTTAGCATTTAAGAGACCGACAAGAGCATTTAAGACAGTGGTTCTCAGAATCGGTCCTGGGGGCTAGCGTCACCCAGCAAGTGAACACCACAAACGGCGATGGAGTAGTAGCAGTTACTGGCTCATTAACTGACTGCGGCGAAAACCTACAACGATAACTTACTCAGTCAACAGCAGGTCTACCAGACAGTTATATGAAAATTAGCCTAGTCAAATCACCAGTAGCCTACACATCACTGATTGAATGACCATCAGTGTAGTCGATGTTCTTCCCCTGTGGTTCATATTGCTAATGCGTGAGCTAACCACGGATAGTCTACCTAGCTCACTGGCAAGCTGCAGTGATATGCTAGCATATTCGTTTTGCTGAGAAACATAAATTGAAGATAACTGAACATAATTGTATTATTAATGTCATACATATAACGTGATTACATGACACAGGACAGTCACGGATGGAAATTAAACTCTGTAAACATTTGATAATATATTTTAAAAACATAACGGCAGACAGTCAGCTAGCCTCAAGTTCGTTCTGCAATCGTTCGTTCAGATTGATGGGCTTTTCGGCGCCGGACTGTCAATCGCATCGTAAAAATCACAGAACCGCTTAACTCTATGGTTTTGGCTCCAATCGACAACATGGCCGCGCCCGCCATTGAGCTTCAAAACGTGTTTTAGAGACCCACGGAGAGTCAATGGGTGACGTCACAGTAGCTTTGTCCATATTTTTTACAGTCTCTGGTTCAAACCTTTCCAACGAGTGTCTATTCAGGAGTGTAATAAATATTAATATAATTTGTATGCAAACCAAAAAAAAGTTTCATGTACTTATGAGTCTGTCATTTATGAATTATCTATCAAAATAAAATTATATCTACTAATCTCTCCCTCCAGCAGGTGCACAGCTTGCTGCTCTTCCTGTCTCTAGAGGAAAGTCTCACGCAGAGCAGCAGCTCGGTGAACAGGAGTGGAGCTCCAGTCTAAGGCAGGACACAGAGCTCACACTGACTGAAGAGAAACAGGAGATCACAGAGGAGCACAGAATCAGACAAAGAGAAGAGGACCTAGTGTGTAGTCAGATAACAAAGTCAAGAGATTGCTCTACATCTTGTACACCAGAACTAAACACACAAGCACATGAAACTTGCACAGCTCCGAGTGTGAAGAATGACTGTGATCGAGATTCCATCAACCCTTCCCGTTTGTTCAAGATTCAGGTTGTTAACACAGAAGAAGTGGACTCATTACCTAATATGGTATCTAGCCAGATTAAAGCAGAGCCGAATGGAGTGGATTACCGTGTGACAGAAAAGCTCACTGAGTCCTTCAGTGAATTAAATTCAGACAGTGTGAACAATGCAAATGGCAGTGGTGTACAAGGCTGGTCTGCATCACAATCTGAAGCACAGGAGGCTGAAGAAACACAGGAAACAGATGATGGACAAAGATCATACTGCTGTCCTGAATGTGGGAAGTCTTTCAGTCATGCTTGCCACCTGAAACTGCATAGGCGGATTCACACAGGAGAGAAACCATATTGTTGCACAGAGTGTGGGAAATGTTTTAATCATGCTGGACATTTTAAAGTGCATCAGAGAATTCACACAGGAGAAAAACCGTACAGTTGTCTTCAGTGTGGGAAATGTTTCAAACAAATAGGACATCTAAATGTACATGTTCGAATTCACACTGGAGAAAAACCTTACGTCTGTAATATTTGTGGGAAAGGATTCATTGAATCAGGCACCCTCAAGATTCACTGTAGAACTCACACAGGAGAGAGACCATATTGTTGCTCCTTGTGTGGGAAGACTTACAATAGGAGGACCCACCTAAATCACCACTTGCGTACCCACTCGCGTCTTAAAAATCTGCAGTCATAATAATTATAATTAATGTATTGTCATTTTTTGAATGTTTATTAAAAAATGTTTTTCCTCATTAAAGAAAGACAGATGCTCAAATATGTTTAATGTAGCTTGATTCCATGAGACTTTCACTTCCATGTGCTTTTCTCATGTTTCTTTCAGTAATTGTCATATCCTTAATGCTCACTTATTGTTCTGTTCATTTTTGTTGGTTTGTCATAAACATTTCCTTTAACTCTGCTGAAACTTTACAAACTTTAAAGCTATACATGCCTAATCAATTGAATAAAATGGTCAGTTTTTTTCTCTGTCTACAATCAGTAGTACTTCTCTGTTGGAAAAGTAAGCAACATATTTATCTTATTGCAGACAAGAGTGGAATGAGTCATGTTCTACACATTCAGTCCATGTAAGATATGTGAGTGTGTATATCTGGATACAGGCTTTGGGTTAAACAATGCAACGGCCTTCAAATGATCTTTTTCCATGTTACTGTCTGCTTGAAACAATTCTTATATCACTGGTCACATTAATGCAGGATTCTGTGTTTTTAACACAGAAAAAAAGCCAAAATGCTGGAAAAAAAATACATTGCCTCCTATAAACCCAAATGTTTCAATGTTTTATTTTATGTAATGTGCAATTACCCAGATTTACCACAACAAAATAATTACTCCTGTTTCTTTGAGCCAATTGGCTTTCAGTGTCTGACATTTGTGTCATTTATTGATCTTAGTCTTTACACAGCTGTTGGTACTGGCACTGAAAGAAGCAGAAGTGAAGCATAATTTGAATGAGAAGTCAAGAATGAGATGTCACACCTTAGCTAGCTTGCTGAACATGAGTAAGTTAAAACAGAAACCAATCCTAGTGTTTTAATATTATTAGGCTGCGTGGCAAAAATTTGTTTTCATCAAAATGTCAAACATATTTGTGGCTTTTTTCATTTTGCTAATCCTGCTATTTCATCCAGCTTCTGTTATAAGTGTCATAATAAAATTCTAAACGGCATATATTTATTGTGTTGTTATTGTGAGTCAACACATGGCAAAAGGCTATTTTCATCATAATGCAAGTAAATTAGTGTAAATTGCTGATTTTGAAATGTCCTGGGTTCCAAAGACACAGCATTCCATGGGCTAGCGCAACCGGTGTTATATCTTCTCCATTAAAGCCTCATACTGTCTGATGCATATTTAGTGATACACATCTCTGACTCAATCATTGCATTTTTGTGGGAATTTAGTGTAAGATGCTTTTTTGACATCTGAATAATTTGCTTCTCTGTCAGTTCAGGAGAGCACAGACAAGCACGGATAAACTGAGACAAGATAAGACTGTTGGTTATTGTGAGTGGATTACATCCCTGAGCAGTGCCAGTTTGTACCGTAAAGCAAATACATACTGTTACTAAGTTTAGGAGTCACAGGAATTCATAAAGAAATATTGTCAATAAGAAAAAGTATGAATTATGAAATTAAATAACATTTAAAATTATTGTGTTATATGTTGTCATTATAAACAGATGATTTGTTGAAAAGTAAAAACTGTACATTTTGTTTTCTGAACTATACAAAGAATAATTCCCCTGTTTTTCATAGCCTACCCTTGTTTGTACACACTTTAATAAAGTGCATCCGATTGAGCTGTAAAGTGACAGATCAACAGACTTCAGTCTTGACCCCAGCCACTCTCAAGAGCAATTGACTATTTTATCCAGATGGCACTGTTGTATATGCTGATATGCACAATTTTACTGAATTTGAAACATGTTAACCAGATGCTGAGAAGCTCTAAATCTGTGGCACTCATCAATAATGAAGAAGAAGGCAAGCGCAGTACGTGAAGGTCAATAGCTTTTATTGTGAAATTTTACCGCTCTGGTGGTTACCGGAAGTTATTTTCTTTATTGAGTCCAGTTTTTCACTCCTAAGAGCGGGGGATGCAATATTGTTTAACTGACGTATTACGATATGTTCTATAGTGCATGCGGCAACCTGCAGATATCTGAGGTGATTTGTTTGTGCGGAGGTGGGCTGTAGCCTAATACATAAGTACGTTGTTTAACTGACAAGCAGTTATTGTTGTAAAGTTTTCTATGACCTGCATTAATTATTTATGTGTTAGGGATAAATACATAATGAAGCACGTTTGTGCGTAAAAAAAAACATGAATTGTTGTAAGACATGAAAAGAGTGAGAGGCGTGGTGGCTTGCAACAGCGAGATTTAGTTTTGTTATCTAGCTAACAAGCCCATATGAATTCCAATACGACAAAGTGGCCTTCTATTTGCGACATCTGAGCGAACATGACTAAATTAGAGCTATTACGCGCTTTTTTGACCGAACGTTTGATGGTGGCTGTCCAAGAGATACTGGAGGTGGTAGGAGATACGGTGTCTGAGTACCAGGACGAAACTGCTCAAACAAAGCGAGAGAATGAACGTCTGCAGTGGAAGCTCCGTGAAGTTGGACTCGAGCCTGAAAGAATTTGGCACAGTAAGTATTGTTTACCCATGACCTCCCGATTTATTCACCTGAGCCAGTCTACTTTTAATCCAATCCAAAATGTCCCTTGTTCAATAGGCCTGCATTGGTTTACATGAAGTTTGGAGTATTTAAATAAAAACGCTACGACTATATTACACCAGATGTAATCTACATCTGGACCTGTTTTGTCATAAATGAGTGTCAAAAGTTTGAGACATTTTATTTTCCTGGAGAATTTCAAACGGGTATCTTTTTTCAATATGCCTGTATAAACACAGAATATTTGGAGTGGGATCACTACTGTTTGATCGGTAGTAAAATGTAACCAAAATTGGGTCAGAGGTATTTGACGACCTGGTCTGTTTTAGCCAAGTGTGAAAAGTTAGAGAATTCAATTTAAAGGTGAAACTTCAGTTCAAAATGTACACTTTTTTAGTAGGCCTATATTTCACTCAAATTCGGTCAAACATTTTGCAGGAATTGGTCTGTCATAAACAAGCATCAAAACTGAAATTTTTTTATTTTGATGAGAAAATGAGCCCAAAATTCCTACTTTTAAATAGGGCTACATTACTGTATTGCCTTACACGAAGGGTTTGGAGTGGGATTGTGTCAAAACACAGCAGTAACATTTCTTGTAAATCATTAGCCTACGTAAATAGGCTACCTGGTCTCTCATTCACAAATGACTGTTGAGAAAAGTCAATATTAGGGAGAGAAAAATTGCATGTGATGCTTGGATGTATTTGATTTTCATTATAGCCTTAAAAATACACCTGAAGTTAATGTTGGTATAAAAAATATTTTGTTGCATTCCCAGCATTGTTCCATTTCTCCTTTGAGCTGTAGGTCAGTTCACTGGCATCCCACATACATCCTTTCCTCCTGTCTTGCTACTTGTCTATATGCTACTAGTAGCCTAAATGGTTTCTTTGCTGCCTCTGGTTGGAATAATGACGTTAATGACATTTAAGTGCCTCTTGCTGACTTTCATTGGTGGTCATTGTTGCCACCCACTGCCCGTGATGCTTTGAGAATATGGAAAAGTGAAACTACAGCTAACCAAATTTGAGTATTATTCTTATCGCCAAGGAGCAATCTCACTGTGCTGTGTAATGGGTGCATCGCCCTTAATTTGTCATCATGTTTGACAACTACAACTACCAGATGGTAGTTTCTCTCAATGCTGTTCAGAGTGTCTCTCAGCTGCTGCATTACCATTGGATCCTTCCAATGAATGCATTTCACCTGCAGTGCTTCTTGTGTGCAGTGGCAGGACATGAGATTCCAAACTGTACAGAAAAAAGGAAAATAAACATTATCAGGCCATCCTGCTGTTAAGCTGGACATGCTACCCATCTAGTTTTGTTTATTTTGACTTCTGCCTTATTTACAGTGCATTCACTCTTATGTCATTCTTAAGATTGTAGTCAACATTTTGGAAACAATTATGGGAATGTTCTTCAATGCTTATTAACACTAGTTTGTGCATGAGAAAACTATGGCTTATTTTTCTTTTTCCAAGAGTGTGATTATTAAAAAGCAATTTAATTGAAAACCAAATTAGATTTTGATGTAGCCCTTACATATTCCCGTTTGTATATCAGAAGGGCCAAAAAATAATTTTGTCATGCATTAAGCTTAATTATGTTTAAATTATAGTGTCTATATTAAAAAATCTATATTAAAATATACAAAATTTAAATCTTTATTGAAATATACTATGACCACAATTTCATACTGCTGTACTGATGCATACTGTGTCTGTTTTTGAGTGTTTTTGAGTGCTCTACTGAATGCCTTACAACCATGCTGTCTCTCCATCTAGCAGGTGCACAGCCTGCTGCTCTTCCTGTCTCTGGAGGAAAGTCTCACTTAGAGCAGCAACTTGGTGAACAGGAGTGGAGCTCCAGTTTAAGACAGAACACAGATCTCACTCTGACTGAAAAGAAACAGGAGATCACAGAGGAGCACAGAATCAGACACAGAGAAGAGGACCCAGTGTGTGGTCGGATGACAAGTCAGTCAAGTGATCATTCTGAATGTTGTACACTAGAACTGAATACACAGGCATATGAAAGGACAGGATCAATATTGACAGCACCTTGTGTGAAAAGTGAGCTTGGTCATAACTTGGTGAACTCCAGTCCTTCCCATCTATTCAAGATACAAATTAACAAGGAAGAAGTGGACTCATTACCTAATATGGCATCTAGCCAGATTAAAGCAGAGCCAAATGGAGTGGATTACCATGTGACAGAAAAGCTCACTGAGTCCTTCAGTGAATTAAATTCAGACAGTGTGAACAATGCAAATGGCAGTGGTGTAGAAGGCTGGTCTGCATCACAATCTGAAGCACAGGAGGCCGAAGAAACACAGGAAACAGATGACGGACAGAGATCATACTGCTGTCCTGAATGTGGGAAGTCTTTCTGTCATGCCTATGACCTGAAATTGCATGTACAAATTCACATGGAAAAACCATATTGCTGCACAGAGTGTGGGAAATGCTTTAACCATGCGGGACATTTTAAAGTGCATCAGAGAATTCACACAGGAGAGAAACCGTACAGCTGTCCTCAATGTGGGAAACGTTTTAAACAAATAGGACATGTAAATGCGCACCTTCGAATTCACACTGGAGAGAAACCTTATATTTGCAATGTTTGTGGGAAGAGGTTCATTGGATCAGACACCCTCAAGGTTCACTGTAGAATCCACACTGGAGAGAGACCGTATTGCTGTATTCCTTGTGGGAAGGCTTATAATAGAAGAACACACCTCAATGACCACCTACGTACTCCCTCACATCTCAAAAATGTACAAGATTTGTAATTTAGATAATGTTATGTGAGAAATTGTTTGAGCTTAGACAAGCTTAGAGTTCTGTGATTTAAATTATTTTACTAATCTTCATTCTGTTGTGTGCACTTATGTGTTTATTCTTGGCCTCTTTAGGTCAGCCTGTGTATATTTTTTGCATACTTCTTGACGTTGTTGCCAAATTATTTTAAATGTCACATACTTGTTGGTCGTCAGTCCAAATAAAATATTTTGCATTGCCTGAAGATCACTTTGCCAGTGTTTGTCAACTGCAGCAGAGATACAGTCATTTCGATTCCAAACACTAACAGTGTCTGGAAAATTTTCATCAGCTTGCTGTAACCTGATTTGTGATGGTAAATGTCTGCCATTATGTCTGGTTGGTTAATCATTTCACAGCCCCACCCCAGTAGTACAGTTCCAGTACAGTTCCAGAGCCTCTTCAGACCTACCAACAGCATACATTAGGATCTAGCTAATGGCTATAGCAAAAAGAATGCATCAACCTAACTCGCAGCTAATGTTAAAACAACCCAAGTCCACGTTAAGGTTACACCATGAGGAGGGAACTATGCTAAAAGAATTGAGGCAATATGTGTAAATTGGTTTGAAAAACAATGGATAATCAATAGTATTCTGCTACCATCCTTTCTATCTTGCTAATTAAACATGAATCTACTTTAACTTGTAAGTTACATTAGCTAGCAGTGAATGCCATTTGAATTGTTTTCAGTGTTTTAGTACCTGAGGGAATTTCAATTGTACTTCTTTGGAAGTACAACAACAACTTTCATTTCCTGTTAATGCTCACTTTTTACTTGACCTGGCCAGGTGGGCAACACTGAAGGAAACTACCTGGCTCATATTCATTTACTTTTAACTATAGGAGTTCAATTAAGACTTGATCAAATACACAGTTATATCATTGCTTGATTGCTGCCCTTGAAAATGGTCAGCTTTCTTTAAATATAACAGGAAAAATAATTCCAAGTAATGGTACATATATAAGGTTACAGTGGTTTAAGTTGGTGGCGTTAATTCTAATCATTTAATTATACAAAATTATTTCGCCCGCTTTTATTTTGAAAATCTTACCGTTGTTACCACCGGAAAAGCGTCTAACAGCTGTCCACATTAGGTTCTTTGGCTGTGTTGTGTTTTGGTCGCGTGAACGTCGTCCAAGACTTCTATAATGACTAAACTACAGATCTTAAACTCTTATTTGACAGAGCGTTTAATGGTGGTTGCCCAAGAGATATTAGACATAGTGAAAGAGACGGTGTCTGAGTACCAGGAGGAAAATGCGCGAACAAAGAGAGAGAATGAGAGTCTCCGGCGAAGACTACGGGAATTCGGATTGGAGATTGAGTCGACTTTTTGGGGTGAGGAGATTGCACCATTTTTAACATGCCAGCTAAATTGAGTAGTACATTATAGGAAGCAAACAAAATACCAAAAATGTTGGCCATGTAGTATGCGTAGCAATTAATCATAACGTCATCGTTTCTTGGTGTCACATGGACCCGAAGCTGGGCTCTGCGGTCACCGGCCTTTTTTTGTGTAGGCTACCTAAATTATTACAGTTAAATTATTCACTCTCTGAGTTGTTGTACATTAGTTATTGGGAGTAAGGTAAATAGTTTAAGTATTGCAAAATATAAAAGAGCAGTTTATGGAAAAAATATTATTGTTTTTCTTTTAAAGAGGGACTACAGAGAATTTATAGTTGTCTCAGAGATTCTGAGCTAATTTACATTCGCTGTCAAGAATATAATCTGCAGTTGTTGCATCTATTGTTTTTAGTTTTATATTTGATGGATTTCTTTTAGAAGTGCACTTAAATATTTAATTTAATATATTTTTCTGCTCCAGTTAGTTTCCTCTTTCATGTCATAGTCCAATTGACAAAGAGATTTTTCCTTAATTAAACTATTATTATTATTATTATTTTTAATGTTCATAGTTTACAGGAATGTCTTACTCCCATGTGTTCTGTCACTCCTGAAGGTGCACGGCCTGCTGCTCTTCCTGCCTCTAGAGGAAAGTCTCTCATAGAGCGGCAGCTCGGTGAACAGGAGTGGAGCTCCAGTCTAAGGCCTGACACAGAGCTCACTCTGACTGAAGAGAAACAGGAGATCACAGAGGAGCACAGAATGAGACAAACAGAAGAGGAGCCAGTCTTGTCGTCTTGTGTTGAAACTGATGAGTCCATCAACCCTACCACCCCTGTTAACACAACGGTGACTGGGGAGAGCGAGGGGATTATAGAACAGCAGAGGACTATACTGAGAGAAGAGAAGACTAGTGGGCTACAGTCTGTCCGTATGGAAGAAACTGATACGAGCATCGTTTCACCAGGACTGAAGAAGCTGGCATTGGAAATCACATTGTCCATGGTCTCACCCTCATCCGTAAATCCCGAAATAAACTCCATCCACCCTTCAGATGTCTCTCTGATTGAACCGGTCAACACAGAGCTGAACTCTCGACCCAGCCTCCGACCAGACCAGATTAAAACAGAGCCTGATGAAGTGGACTTCAAGTCTGACCAGCTCTCTGAATTAGGTTACCACCCTAAGACGCACTATAATATTAACAAAACTCTGTGTGAAACGAGTGTCATCGCACGATATGATAATGGGGCAGAAGCTGGACACATACTCCCCCTGTCTGATATACCTGCTAGTGAAGCTCAGCCTGAGGGTCTTTTAGTTGATCACAGGGAAGAAAGGCAGCACTCCTGCTTACAATGTGGGAAGTGTTTCTGTCGTGTCTCGTACGTTAAAATACACCAGCAAATACACGCAGGCGAGAGACCGTACTCCTGCGCCTGGTGTAGCAAGTCATTCACTCAGTCAGGAGACCTGAGAAGACATGAGCGAATTCACACAGGTGATAAACCCCACCAGTGCATGTGGTGTGAAAAGAGTTTTACTCAGGTGGGAAATCTTAAGAGACACCAGCGAATCCATACCGGAGAGAGGCCGTACTGCTGCACCCGGTGTGGAAAGACTTTCTATGATGGAGGCGCCTTAAAAAATCATAAAAGAATTCACTTACGAGAGAGAAAACAAAGGAATATGCTCATGCAGACTGATTAAGAAAAGCTAAGGTGTTGGTTGCCAATAAAATAGGTAATAGTGTTTTTAAAATAATATGTTACTGTTTGTACTATGGAATATTAATTTACCACCTAAAAAACATAATGACCGCATGCCATTTCATTTAATTCACAATAATTTGAAATACAATTGTTTCAATACACAAATGCTCATAATCAGTAAATAATACAACTGAAATTATTTTTACTCAGTTATTGTTACTTGACTGTTACAGCATCTATATCCTTTAACCTTTGACAGTATTTTATCTGAGATTGTCTCATACCCAATATTTTATGGCCATTGCTGAAACACTTTTAAACCCCATAACTTCCTTTCTCTGTTTCTTGCTTTCTCCTTCTCTGTCTCTCTCTATAGTTGACCTCTCCTGAAATTCCACTAGCACAGTTAGCAGTGGACATGTTACCTCCAGTCTGAGGCAGAAAAATGCTCCCATTGACTGAAGAGAAATAGGAGCTCACTGGGCTTCATAGGACTATATGGAGCCAAGGGCACAATAGACTGGGGTCTGCTATATCAGGTTTATAGTCATACAGCTTAGTGTGAACATTTAACACGATATGGGCTGTTCCAGTCCTGCAGACCTTTTGGACATACAGACTGTAACCATGAAAGAGTTGGACTTAAAACTAGTTCCAGTCTACTTGAAATCTGAGAACAGCACAAGCCCAGAGAGACCTCAATTGTATTGAATTGCTGGTAAAGCTTGTGAATATTAACAATGTGTACATTAATGTAATGGATGGATGTTGCACCTCTTGTTTGTAACAAATAAATCTGCAGTTCAAAAGACATGCCTGTGCCCTTATATTAAGACCTGCTTGTCTTCTGCATAACAGTTAATCAGAGAAAACGTGGAGCCCTGAATCACGCCAGTAGCTCCATAGGGCAAAGCACAAGTGGTGCATGAGTAGCCCAGACAATGCTGAATTGGCCCCTGCCTCGCCTGGGCTATGGAAGGGCTCAGACGGATAGGGATCTGTGGTTCATTGCTCTTGAGCGACCCCCACTGACCAAAAAGGGTGCTTTTGTAAGACTGCATGTACTGTAAGAGCTGCATATGAAAGTTCTCCCTCTGACGCCATTCTGAAGGAGTTTAGCTGCTGACTGTGACGTGAAAAGAAGCAGCTGTTGGACACAATGTGTGTTGTCTGTGGTAGCAGACAGTTTGACATGCCAGATTGGGAGGGAATTGGATATATACAGCTCTGGGTTGGGTGGGAAATCTTTGGAAAAAAAAACATTTTTTATACAGTTTTCACTATACAAAGAATGCAAAGAAGTACTGTTTAAAGGCCTCCACTATGTCTTAGAATGGTCATGGAATTTGAGGTTTTGTCACTCAACATCTTTAGACTGTGCTTGAACACTGTTTTGGATTGTAAATGATGTGTTCAATATTCTTTGTAAATATATGAAAGAGGTGGAGTAAAAGAATTTTGAGACCACTTGATTATTATAGGAGCTATGGAATTTTTAAAAATTGTTTTTAGTGGCAAATGTAATTTTGTACACATTATCGGCGGTATGACCTCTAAGTCTATTTGACAGAACTGAATTGACCGGTTTGCTTGTGTTCTGTACACATTAACAACGCAGTATTACCACCATCTCTGTTTAAAGTTGCAACAACCAATGCAGTCTAACCATGCTGTTAATTCTGTACAAAATGAAATATTTCAAGTAAATTATGGCGACTTGCTTTTATCATATAGCAGGGTATTTAGGCCTGTGTTTAGGCATTTTTGCATTCTGGTGTGAAGAAGGTACTTGGTTTTTAAGTGCATAAGTTAACATTTATTGAAGTTATATGGAAAGCCCAATTTATATTAGGACAAAACACTTATATCTAGACTTATATGAAATGAAGTATTGGGGTTGAATGAAATGTAGGAGCTTGTATATCTGTCATGTTAAAAATACCTCTTATTTATTTTTACTTGTTGAAAAGCCCCCTCAATTATTAACATTGTATAGTTACTCACAAATTGTCTATTTATAGTTGACAGCA
This sequence comes from Anguilla rostrata, assembly GCF_018555375.3. Lineage (NCBI taxonomy): Eukaryota > Metazoa > Chordata > Actinopteri > Anguilliformes > Anguillidae > Anguilla > Anguilla rostrata. The sequence continues at coordinate 39,159,061 of NC_057934.1, read as the reverse complement.
AGGGACCTCAGAGCAAAACAGCTTTTGTGAAGAGTTCTAAATCTACTGCTTTGGTCAGATAAGAGATAGATATTTAACTAATCTGCTTCTGTTTCTTATTCTCTAGCAAAACAACTAGAGGGGGTTTGTTTCAGTACAACCTTGGTCCCATCCTACCAGGTTTAAAAAGCATATCAGTCCTACTGGTTTACATTATGCAATGCTTTGACTCAGCAAGCAGGTTGGCTGTGAATTCATTAGTGAAAAAATGTGTCTTCATAATTATGTTTGTTGCCTGAAAATATCAGGCTAATCAGGTCGGTCTGTGACCCTGGTATAGTTAGGAATTTGTCAGATTCACCACCATGCACCAGGGATGTTTATCTAAAAGGCATGGGGAAAGGCATGCACTGCATGTTGTATTTAGCCTCCCATACTTATACTGTAAGTGGGTGTGTGGGTGCAGTTTTTTCGTTTTTAAAAATGTTGTGTTAATACTTTCCTTGTCTTAATATTAGGCTGTTATTAATATTGTAACTGTGTATACCCATAAACTGAAAGTCCCACTTTTTTTGTAGGCTTATCCTATCCTAGTATCCTAAATAGTGTAATAACTGTTGAGTTTATCCAGTGGAAGAGGTATCAGTGTTGGTCAGACTTTGCACGGGTCCATGATTATTTATATTATGGATATATCAAACAAATCATTAGTGTCAATTATCAGTTCACGCAGATGCTTACCAAAACCGTGACTCTTTGCAATGTCTGTTCTTTATTGATTGTGTGTAAATGAAGAGCCAAAGCAACACATGCCAGCGAGGATAAACATTGTTCAAAAGCATCAGTTCAGAACAGACGCTGCTTTTTTTGTTTATCAACAGTACCCCAGACTTCTCTGTGATCGTTGGACATCACCGACAGATTATTTTCCTTATTGTGTTGTTTGATGTCACTGGCATATTAATCACTCCCAAAAAGTCCCTTGTGCATGATGGACTATGCAATCGGTTGTGTCATCATTGCATGATGAGGAATGAAAGAAGCAAATGACAAACATCAGCAATATTCCTTGTGTCGACTTCAAGTTGGATATTTATTTGTGTATGTTCCTATCATGACCCAGTCTAGGGTCAGACCGTAATAGGGTGAATGATAAGGGAAATGAGTGGGAAATGGGTAAGGGAAACATACTGCAAACCAGCCAGTAAGTCTGGTCCCTATCTGCCGATCCAAATCTCTGTAAGCTGGCTAGTCTTTGAATAGTACTTAGCATCGGGCGGCTTTGAACGCTTAACTTCGGACAGATAACCGATAGTCTGAACAGCGTACCCCCAACAGAGTGTTAAATCTCCACCCAGAGTATCTTTAAAAATAATACCCTATGAACAATAACAATGCAAAATTGAGTCCCGATAAAAGGATTTATTGTCCAGCTGGGAACACACTAACTAACTGGAACACTATACGGCGAGCAGAGGGCAAATCAAGAGTCAAGGTCAAGAACGAGCGAATGGTCAAACAAGAAATCCAATCAGCAAACAAAGCAGAGGGGCTAGGCGAGAATCAGAGTCGAAGGAGAGTCAGTGGTCATACGCAAAATCTAATCAGCAAACAACCAGAAGAGCTAGACGGGAATCGTAATCAGAAAGAAAATACGGTCGAATATGCAATGTCAAATGAAGCATTCACCATCACTACGCACCAACCACAAGTTCGAAGAGCTAGTTTCCACAGATAGGTGGTGAATGGCGGCTTTTTCAAGCTGAGTAACCAGAGACAAAAACGGCCAGTCAGATCACAAACCAGAAAGCCAAAACACACGTAACAAATGTAAACAGACTTACATCTGGGGTTGTAACAGTTACTTTAAACATTCAATGCATCAGGCATAAAGTGATTATTGTAAAACAGACTAGAAAAGCTGAGGTTCAAAAAATGGAGCATCGCGTAGTTCTGGCAGGTCACGAGAGTCAAGCGCTCCGGCCGAATCAGCTGATGGCTCAGCTGAGTGATGTTCGCCTATCACAGTACATTCACTAACAGGGCGGTCTACTTAAACAGCCTCCCTCTACTCATTCGGCTGCTCCTCCTGCATGCAAGCGCTGCACGTTGCTTCGTAAATCGGCACTTCTTCCTGCAATCCAGCTAGCCTACGGCACGTTGCCAGTCTAAACCAAGTCTACTTGCTACATGTTAGCTGCTAGTCTAAGCTCACAGCCTAGGCACTATGAAGAAGTCTCGCTATTCATTTGCATTGCTCCTTACCTCTAAGCTCTAGCTGCAGCAGGCAGGCGATCCATTTCGGGGCCAGCCACGCAAAGCGTTGTCTAAGCGGCTTATTCCAAATATTGAGGATACCGGTGCACTGTCCTCACTGCTAACTGGCCAGGGAGCTTCATTCAAGGAGCGCTGCTTTGCGGCGGCGCCGCCCCTCCATGGAGGACGCCATGTTCAAGCCTGGAAGCTGCTGCCACGTCCATATCTGCTAGCTGCAGATTTTTGCCGGGTAATGTCATCAACCTTATTTAATTTCTGCTGAGCTCTGAGTCTAGCGTAAACGCATAATATACAGTGTTGCCAACTATTTCTATAGAAAGTAGCTATGGCCTCCTCTAAAAGTCGCTAAATTGACAACACCGAATATACACGTTCGATTGCGGGGACGTCTCACAGAGGGGCTGGTTCCACGAATATCGCAAGTCTTTCGCTAAAAGCGGAAACGTTCCAACATATGCGGGCACAAGTTAATGGCATGCTTATTGTCGAGTTTCTCACCACCAGAGTCAAAGCTAGATGCGTCACTGCTAAAGAATTCCTGGCGTGAATGTTTTCGGCTACCTTCCTGAACGCAGTAGAATTGGGTCGTACGCTACATCCTCTACTTGATCAGAGCGGGGTCTTCCAATCAACCATTTTACGCGAATTTGGGGTTCGTGCACGTAAATCTAAGCGGAAATGTCTGAATTGAGAACGCCAAAGTTCTCACGCTTGGCTGAGATGGGAAAAGTAGGCGTATCGATAAAGAATCTTTTGTTCATTACGAACGGCTGACGGATTAAGGACAGTCGCTAACACGCAGCTACTAGATAGCCCCATGCCTACTTCCTGGTGTAAACGGTTATTCCGGAAAAATTGGGCTGCGAGACGGCAGTTAAACTCTGGCTGTTATAGGTTTGGCAGATTGAACATGGGCGGCAGGGCGTGTTGCAAAGAGCTGATATGTCTAAATTGTTCAAAGCTGCATTCTACCCTTCGCTGAATCGCTACACTACAATGAGTGTTGGACTGTTACCGGCAAGTAGGCTACAGCCAATGTTGTAAATGCAAACCAGCTTCGGCTTCAACTTTCGGTTTCTGAAAGTTGTTCTCCACTGATTCACGATTTGCGCTTAAAAAGCCGGTTCCCTATCAGGACCCAATCATCGCGACAGAAAAATGAAAACATTAAATTCATATTGGTGTTAAATCTGCGAGGATACAATTTGGTTGGCTATCTAATTTAGCTGTCGGATCACGATGCTGAATGTTTAGGGATTGCTAATGTTTATTGTAATGAGACAAATTAGGCTAACGTTGTCTTATCCAACTGGTTCTCTCAATATTGTGCTGTTGCAAGACGCGAATGCGTACGTTCCGCATTCATAAGTGTATCGTTGTATTCCATGACACCTAAACGGGCGTTTAGGCTTATCACAGTGGAGAAGGGATTTCATGTAGCCTTCTCCGCGTCACTGCTCTGACCTCTTCACCGTGCATGTGATCAGGCATGTGACCACACGACTGAGCACACATGTTGAGGGGGAAAAAAAAAAAAAAAGACTGGTTCCAATTCCTCTCCTAATATACTCATTCGGTAAGCATATTAGTAATGCAATGTGACCCTTTAAAGCAGCCCACTGTGCCCAACTGTTAAATAATATTTAAATAACGACGTATTGAGAAATAATTCTTCGAACCTTATTGCTTCGATGCCTGCCCTCGCCCGGAGTGGCCCTTATGTCAGCGAATTAAGCGTTGTTGCCGTTATCGTTGTTAGTGTTAATCAGTTTAACCTTCAGGGTCCAAGTTGAACTATGCGGTTGTTCCCTGCACTTGGGCCGGTACTTCTCTCTAGGGGTTTCGTCATACTTGTTCCTGGTTATGATTATACACTTTGTCGTACGTCGCTCTGGATAAGAGCGTCTGCCAAATGCCTGTAATGTAATGTAAGCGAAACTCAAAAACACGATCGCCAATCGTCTCGGCTTTCGGGACCAGGCTATGCATCTTTTCCATCGTATCCGTTTGGTAGGAGTCGCTTCCGATAGCGCAACGCAAGATTAGCCTCATCGTGACGCCTGATGGGCAGAAACAGTAATATCTTCATCCAATATCTGCATAATGCATTTCCCCACAATTTAAAAAAAAAAAAAAAAAAAAAAAAAGATTCATAGACTATTCAGCCTCATAACTGCGTTCACAACTGGTCTCTCTTAAGGCAAGTGTTTCAACCCCGGAGTACCCACTGTTGGAAACTGCATTTCCTTATGCTTCATGGTTCTTTATATGATCTCACCATGGCAAATATGCTTAAATTAGCTATATATTGTATACACCTCAAGCTTTTAATCTAAGAAAATGAAGAAACTTGTGTCATTATTGCATACTAGCACTGTTTTCCGTCCTCTCCTCCATGACCCGGTACCTGTGGTGGTGCCCCCATGCGAGCCCTGAGGAGCCTTCATTGGGAAATGCCATGACGAAATCTGGTTGCCGTCCGCCTCCGTCTCATTGGCAATGTGGTCCCCATTCCGGAGTTCTACACCACCACTCCTGCTCCAGTGTGGCAACGGCAGCAGTGATGGTTCCCAGCATCCTCAGTGAAACTACGGGGCTTTGGACATGTACTTCATCCGTTGGCATTGACATAATTTCCGTTCAAAAGCTATGAGCTTTGCAGTATAGGAGCACGGCTGCTACTGTCTACTGGCAAGTACCGGTGTCGCAGCCGCTAATGTTTCCTCTGTAATCGGTTTCCTGCTGCTGTCACTGTTACTACTACTGCTGCTGCTGCTGGGTGCTACTGCTACTGAAGCTGCTGCTGCTGGTACTGCTTCTGCTGCTGTTACTGCTGCTGGGTGCTACTGCTGCTGGTGCGTACTGCTGCCACTACTGCTGATGTTACTGCTGCCGTGTTGCTGTTGCTGATGCTACTGCTCCTGCTGTTCATTGCTGCTGCTGCTGCTGCTGCACTACTACTGAACGAGGATTCATTACACTAATATGAGTAGTATATTTCCCTCTAATTGGTTTAAGTCTCTGTGCTGGGGGGAAATACGAACAAGCTGTTGGTACACATAGCCTAATGATATTTGGTGATTAGTTTGAATGGCCTTGGATTTATGAGGTAGCTGAGCCACTGACTGACATGCTTGTCACAATCGACAACCTGAGCCGACCAGAGGAGGATGGGTTTCCCCCTTGAGCCTGGTTCCTTCCGAGGTTTCTTCCTATCTGCCACAGGGAGTTTTCCTTGCCACTGTCGCCTTAGGCTTGCTCCTGTGGGGGTTCAGGTCAGGGTTGTCCGTAAAATGCATTGTGACAACTGCCGTAAAATACACTATACAAATAAATTTGATTGATAGAAGCCAAGGCCATACACGTAGGCATAGCCTTTAACATTACAAATAGTGTATAAAAATTTTTTTTAAAAAAACCCTTGGTACACATAGCCACTGACCCACAATGTTAGAACAGCCTCGAGCTGACCGGATGAAGGGTCTTTCCGGTAGCCGAATGGCATTTCACAGTCATCACTTCAGCCGGAGACTAAACGGACTGCATTTATATAGTGCTTTTATCCAAAGCGTTTACAATTGATGCCTCTCTCGCCCTGAGCAGTTAGGGATGGGTGTCTTGCCGGGACCTTCGACACCCAGGGCGGGGTTTGAGCCGGCGGCCCTCCGACTGCCAGACAATTGGTCTTGCCTCCTGAGCTATGTCGCCCTATGTCAGAGACTAAGTACTAACAACATGTCGGCATATGTTTGCTTTGGGGGGGTTTTGCTGCTGCCCCCTCCTGGTCTTGTCCATGCATGCTTGTATGGATGGCAATGAGCGAGGATTCATTTACACTGATGCAGGTAGTAGCATATTTCCCCCGGTTTAGTTTAAATCTCGGCGCTCGAGGGGAAATACCGACAGCTGTCGGTACACATAGCCTAATATTACATCTCACATAGTATGTTCCCCTGGTTTATTAATTAATAATTCATCTAACTAGTCGCCTCAGGGGAACGTCCAACATGCTGTTGGTACACATAACCACTGATCCATTAAAATAAATAAAAAATTTAAAAAAAATAGACGGCCTCAAACCGAAGGGCTTGACTGGACGAAGGGCTTCCTCCAGGTGGTCGTACACATAGTCATCACGTCATCGTTGAACACGTGCTTCACATCACTGCTCTTACTGCTGCTGCGCTATGGCTCCTACGCTGCTGCGTTACTGCCACCGCGCTCCTGCTGCTGCTACTACTGGCCTATGCAACGAGTGAGGATTCATTTACACTGATGTAGTCGGTAGTATATTTCCCCCGGTTAGTTCAAATCGCGGCGCTCGAGGGGAAATACCGACAGCTGTCGGTACACACAGCCTAATATCATACCACACATAGTATGTTCCTTGGGGTTATTAATTAATATTACATCTAAGTATTGGCCTCAGGGGAACGTCCAACATGCTGTTGGTACACATAACCACTGATCCATGTAAAAATATAGACGGCCTCAAGCCGAAAGGCTCGACTGGACGAAGGGCTTCCTCCAGGTGGTCGTACACAGTCATCACATCAGCCGGAGACACTTATTGATAGCATATCGGCATATGGTTGTTTTGGGGTTTGGCTGCTGGCCTCCCAGCCTTATCCACGCGGGCTGCGTGGTTGGCGGTAGAGCTCCAGAACAGCCATACCGCCAAACATAACTGTATGTCAATAAAGTTCTACTTGATGACAGTGGTCCTGACAGAAATGGAGCATCGCGTAGTTCTGGCAGGTCACGAGAGTCAAGCGCTCCGGCCGAATCAGCTGATGGCTCAGCTGAGTGATGTTCGCCTATCACAGTACATTCACTAACAGGGCGGTCTACTTAAACAGCCTCCCTCTACTCATTCGGCTGCTCCTCCTGCATGCAAGCGCTGCACGTTGCTTCGTAAATCCCCTCCACCACCCCAGCTCCATCCCCATGCGTCAAGAATTGCTTCTCATTCTATTGTTAAGAAGTCGTATTGCTCCATCCTTATGTGTTAAGAAATTGCATTTGCTCCATTCATATGTGTTAAAAACTGCTTTGCTGCTGGATCTGTTCTGTGTGTACCCCTCTAGGGGGGGTTTGGCTGCTGGCCTCCCGGCCTTATCCACGCGGGCTGCGTGGTTGGCGGGAGAGCTCCAGAACAGAGCCATACCGCCAAACATAACTGTATTGCCTTTATTGTCAATAAAATTCTACTTGATGACAATGGTCCTGACAGAAGTAAAAGTGGGATATGGATATGGTAACGGGTTTAGCCAAACACTTGCTTCACAAGCTAGTCTTCATTGTATTCTAGTGCCTGGAGGCCTGACATTTGAAAACTCAAAGTCAAAATGAATTTTTTTGAAGTGCATTATCACCGACATAGGTCTCAAAACACTACAATAAAACAAAGAATACATAAAATGGCATACATATAGAAAACACACATGTACACACACAAATACACAGGAGCGAAAGTAAATAAATAAAAGAATAAAAATGGAATCATCAAACTAATGACTAAGACAGGGCCATGCAACCATAATCAGGCACTTCAGTAAATCAGTTCATTGGTGGTGTTAAAACCACTCAACAATGCTATGGTAGGCTATAACAACATGAAAATGGTGGGTTTTAATTTAAAATTTAAAAATGTCCACTGTGCCTGCTAGACGCAGGAAGGGCATTCCCAAGACAAATACTTCTTATTAACCCTTGGGGTTACCATATGACCTTTGTTCATAGATTGGAGAAGGTGCGCAGTCATACAAAGACTAATAAGGTTGGATAAATAAGATGGTGCTAATCCATTCAATGCTTTGTAGGTAAGGAGATGGGCCTTGAAATCAACTTTGGCCTGAATTGGTAACCAGTGAAGAGAGACCTAGTATTTGTCTGTACCCTCAGTATGATATTATGTACAAGTTAAAGATCTCTGGTCTTCAATTTTGGAAGGCCAGATAAGGATGTTGCTATAGCCAAGCCTTGATGTTACAAATGCTGTAATAAAATTTAAGCATCCTCCATTAAAGGTAGGATGCATTTTAGCTATATTGTGCAGGCATGTCTCAGTGATAGCCTTGATGTGTGGTTGAAATTATAAAATGGGATCAAAAATAACATCAAGGTTTTTCATGGTAGGGTTTAGGGATATAACAGAGCCATCAATATTTAAAGTTATGTGCTGAGTTAGGTGCCTGCAAATCCCTGGGTGCAGGTGGTGGGTTTCGATACAGTTATCCCTTCTGTAAGGGCCTTGAAGGGTCTTAACACTAGAAAGGTCAGAGCTGATGCCATCGGGCATTTGGACTTTAAAATGCAAATTACACCAACACCGCAAAAGCAATACCCTGCTCTTTCCATGACTTTTCCTAAATAGCCAGGCTTAAAATAACTGTGTTGCTAGAATTCAGAAAAATTGACTCATTAAAGAAATACAGGCATTTTCTTCATTTTCTTCACAAAACCCCATGCCAGACAATAGGTAACAGGTGAGGTGCTGATACCCAGGTGTGAATGGGTTCCGCTCTCCTCCAGCATGCTATTCAGCTACTGAATGACCGACACATTGATACAAATTTCTGGGTCAAGCACTGATGAATTTTTTTTTACACATATAATCACGCAAAATGAATTAACTGCAACCATTTGATGAAGATGATTTGCTTTGATTATTGACTTCAGAATGGGGATCAATAATTGTGGTCATTGTAGTCATAAAAATGATGGGTTTGTAACTCTGTGGAGACAACACTTCTGATATACTTTCACTTTTTCACTGAAACAGTGACCTCAGATAGACTCTGAATAGACAGGATGGCAACATTACGTACGCAAATGGTGACTCAGACGAAGCACTGGAATTACTGATGAATGACTCCATCATGGACTAGGTGTGCAAGTTGTGTGAAAATTACATGAAGTTGACATTGGAAGCAGCAGCTGCTAAAGCAGCCAGAGTTGCAGCATCACCTTGCACACACATCACTCCTGGGAAGAAAACACAGTGCCAGGTTGGCAAATGTAGTCAGAATATGGCTAACGGCAACTGTGTGAAATGCAGTCGATTTGTGTGCAGTCCCTGCTGCATTTCTTTATAATTACTTTCTCAATTTTGTGTTTTGCCTGAAAGTGCACATTTTGGCACTTTTCCTCAATGTGCCTTTACGCATTGATGCATTTCCCCTTTCCTATATAACGAAACCGATATAAATTAGAAAGAAAAAAAATATTGAAATTGATACAGTTGTGTCCTTTATTTTAAGGAAATAATTTTGCAACCCACTGTTTCATAATCTTTATGAAATTAGGTCGATCTGGGTGCTGAAGTTTATGCAATGCTGGATGAGCCTGATGCCACTGAGCATCAGGCTTGGCGGTTTAAGGTAAAAAAAAAAATGCTGCCTAGTGTTATAACTGTGAGAGGGTACAGCTGGACCCATTCAAGGTGGTGGAATACATCATAGTAAGAGGTGAAACAATGTATGGACCAATAGACTAAGGGGAAAATGCGACTAAGGTTGACCCCAGCAAGTTGCAAGCTACAATAGAAATAAAGAAATAAAGACAGATGTGGACCATAAGTCTCTTCAAAAAGCATTAGGGAGTATACCACCCAAATAATGACTCCCCAATTTCATCCCAGGATGAATGTCAGTCTTGTCAAAGGGTACTTGACCCACCTAGAACTTGTCCTACGTAGGTCAATGTGAGTGCCATAGGTAAGCAACAAGGTGTGCATGTCTTGTCCTTCTGTATGCTCCATTTCAAATTCATCTGACAAATATAAAGTATTCAATTTGATTCATTTGTATTTTTATAGCCCTTATGGCTTTGTCACAAAGCAGATTTACAGAGATCTGTGCCTGAACCCACCAAGAGCATGCCAGGGACAATGGTGGCAGGAAAAAACTCCCTGGCTGCTCATAGGAAGAAACCTTGAGAAGAACCTAGCTCAGAGGGGAAGCCCATCTGCCGCTGGCTGACACTGGTTAATTGGAAAAAAGCTAATTACAGAATGTACGTTTAATTAACAGGAAAATGACAGTACATCACTGACAGTATGTAATTGATGCTGGGCAAGAATGACTCTGTTCATGTCGAGAGACGAGCTGGAAGGCCAACAGCTGGTACTGTCAGGCAGGGGATAGGTATGAAGCTGGAGTTGAACCGACTGCTTCTGGAAGAGGGGGCTCAGTCTATGAGACGGGCTTCCATCTTTCACAGTTGAATATCTTATTCAGGCTTGACTGATAAGTACAACTGAGTATCATCTGGATAGCAGTGGAACTTAATGCCAAACTTGTGGATAACCTGTCTTAGGGGAAACACACATATATATATATATATATATATATATATATATACTGCATAGATAAGAGCAGAGGTCCAAGCAAAGATTCTTGTAGTACTATCTAACCCAAGATTAACTGAAGGATTCATTGTTATTGTGCTCAAATTGTCTGAAAGGTATGATCGAAATCTAGAGAGAGATTGCCCAAGCATGCCTGCAGGGGTTTCAAGTCTATACAGAAGATGTGGTTATCATTAGTGTCAAAGGCTGCGCTTAAATTTAAGAGCCCAATTATAGAACTGTAGTGCCTGTCAGTAGAAAGTCATTGAGTACTGTGACCAGAGCAGTTTTCATGCTGTGATGAGGTCTAAAACCAGACTGAAAAACTGAAAAAGATATTGATTTATTACTGTTGTTTTGAGACAGCCTTTTCTTGCACCTTAGAAAGGAACAAAAGATTTGAGACTGACCTGTAGTTCGGCAAATCATTTGCATCCAGGTTTAGCATCTTAAGGACGGGCTTAATGACTGCTCCTGTAAGAGTCTGAGGTATGTGGAGGCATTGACAACATGTAATAGCGATGTGTCAATCAGTGGAAACAACTTCTTCAATGGCTTTGTAGGAATTGGGTCTATAAGACACGTAGTGGATTTACTGGAATTGATTATGGTATTAAACTCCTTGGGATCAATTGGAACAAAGGAGTCTAAGTAAGCCATCAGTTCTCTGGAAGATTGCATCCATCTGTTCAGAGAATGGGAGGAGGGTCCTCATAAGTGGAGCAGTAGAGGAACTTGGAATTGTGTCCCTGATTTCGTAATTTTGCCATGAAAGAAATTCATAAAATCATGGCTGCTAAATGTTATGGAATGCAGGGTTTAAATAATGTATGACTCAGTGTCTGTTTGGCAACTGTGTTGAACAGTTACCTGGGATTGTTCCTGTTTTCCTCTATGAAGGTAGAAAAATGAGAAGATTGTTCCAAGGATTGTGCATGCTTATAAATAAAAAGGCTGGGTTTCCAGGCATAGAGAAATGCTTGTAATTTAGTAGAATGCCATGTACCTTCAAGTTGGTGTGAGGCTTTTTAAAGAGTACGAGTATGGTCATTATACCATAACTATGGTCATTATAACTTCTTAAGACAGACTTTCTGTTTCTTAAGAAATGTGACAGTATCCAAGGTGCTGCAAAGCATTTCATCTATGTTGTCCACACCTAATTAATTGAGCCATTACTTGAGCTTGAGTATACAAGTATGGTTAGACCAAGAGTCTCCAGTTCCCACTGTGCAAAAACGGTTTTGGGAGCTTGTCAAGAAAAGCATATGCAGCATTGGTGGAAAATGTACAACTAAAGAAGTGTTTACAATTTGGTGTCACTGGTGACACCTGTCATGATTTGATTGAAATAAAATAATGGTCTGATATGACGGGATCTGATAATCATCTGTGCTGTACTGTATCAGATATAAATGCTCGATCTGCAATAACTTCATTTCAGCCGGATACTCATAGTTTTTCTGTTAGCTTCAGAACCACGGAGTAATAATGCAATAATAAATCAAAAGTTGGTTGCAGACTGTCAGTGTGCATTTTGATCACTAGATGGCAGTATACCTTTGTCAGTTTTTCTTGCTGATTGAATTCAGCTTCAGGTGGAAACAATTAGAATTTTATCTTTAATGCATAATTTACTTAACATTCCAATCTTTCATCCTGAACAGGCCCTGTGCCAACTTCATTTATGTAATCTGGGCAATGTTACTGATGTCTTATCACTCTTAGTACTACTCCTGGACACACTGTCACCTAGAGCAAGATGAACCCTTCTTCAAAGCCTGTCATGCAGCCTGGAGAAACAAGACACTGTCACCAAGATTTTGGAGTGCTAACACATGGAAGAGGCTGTGACAGTCACCCTGGTCATCATGAGGGATGATGAACCAGAATGAACTCATAGAAACAATGGAGCACAGAAAAATATGCATTCATTGTTTGTCTCTTTCATTTTTATAAGAATATAAGGATTTTTGTTTGTTGGTCTTGATATTTCATTTTTGTTTGATAGTCTTAAAAAACTGAACGTTGCGAAAGGAGTAAACATCCTGAAAATAAATCTGAATAAGAGACCATGTCAAATGAAAAATTGGAAATTGCAAGAAACAGGGTAGAGAACTCAAGTTGTAGGACAAAGTACAAAGAAAAAGACATGGCAAAGGAAGACATTTAAAAAATGTTAAAGAAACAGACCAACATTTCCAAGAGATTTTTGTGCTCCCACTGAAGCTTTAAAACACTAAATTGTTTTGTTAATTTGCTTTGGGTTCTCTAAAATGAGCCAAAACTGTTGTGTATATTGATATTTAAAAGCTTTACAGAAATTTGTGAGTAATTTAAAAGCATGTCCTTCAGCAATCATGTCATACAATGCATCATTAATTTTGCCCATTTGTCCCTTAGCATAATTGCTTGATTGTCCTTTGCAGAAGAACAAACAGCCATGTTTAATTTATACACTGTACACAATGTACAAAATGATTATTTGAATTGCCATGGAACTTGCTAAAGACAAATAAAATAAATTTTTAAAAAATTATTTTATTTGTACAAAGTGATTATTTGGATACAAAATAATCTTTAAAATAATATATTTTAAAAATGGAAACGTTTTTAGTAGCCTATAATCAAAAACTAGGGCTCAGAATTAATCAAGAAAGGTTAACCTGGTCACAAAATTGGTCACATCTCAGTCCTCAGACTTGACACCAATTGAAAATTAGTGGTTTGAATTGAAGAGGGGAATCCAAAAGTAGAGACTACAGAACATGAGGGACTTTGAAAGATGTACAGAGGACAATCTCATAAACACTCGCAAAGTTGACTCAGATGTGTTATTCTTGTGAAGGGAAGACTTTGGCAACTGAAATCTTTTTGGGAAATAAAATGATGATTCTTTTACAAAATGTGTTTTTTTTTTTAAAGAATCATGTTTTTTTTACCCCTGATCAAATGTATTTTTATAAAATAAAATCATTTTCAAATCCTTGGCAAAACATCGCTCATTACTTGTGTTGTTTTATTTATTCAGCCTTTTTTGGCTGTCATTATCAAGGATGCCAACAATTCTGGACTTGACTTCACATAGCTCTTTATTCTTAAGGAGTAGGAGTACATTTCCAAAAATATTATCATTTCTACTCACTTAAGAGTTAGTTTTCACTCTGAAATCTTTATATGGTCCCAGACCTGCGGGTATGTCAGACATAGTGAAGAAATGGATTTGATCTCTAATTTTGATAGGCATGGAAATTTAAAAGAACACACTAGTGCAATGCATTATTAAATTTACTGGGCAGAAATATACATCAAGCATGCAACAGATGGAAGCTCTCATCCCCAAGTGGCACAGCATAATGAAACGGTGAGGAAAAACTGGGCGTTTTTTTAAACATCTGATTGATGCAACCTGTTGCTGGGGTGACAGGGATCGGCTTTTCAAGGGCATGATGACAGCAAAGATTTTCACAATAAGGACTATTATATTAATTATTGATTGTTGCATGAAAATGTTGATATGGACAATTTCATTTGAATTGAAATTAAGTAGATATAACCTTGTTAACGCAAATAGGATTGCAACTCATAAATACTGCTAAGTTTAATTAAACACTTATGTAATGAGATCATACGAAAATTGTAATTACAGGCCTCAGTAGCTTACGTAGCACAGCCTTTAGCAAGCTAGTTGATTTTGAGTGGTTAATTTTTCATTCATGATAGCTGACTTCCCCATAATATTTACCAAAAAATGTTTTCTGGTAAGCATACAGTAAATGTGCTTTGTAGAATAAGTCTAGCCCATAGCCAATGCGAGTTTTTTTATTTTATTTAAATACAGTACTCTTGTGCTGGCAGGCAATATCTACCCGAATATAGGCTGTTTTGAAGTTGAAAAGCGATTTAGAACATCAGCTGGTTGTTACTAGTTGGCCTGCTGTTTATTGAATACAGCTGTAACTAACAGTTAATGGATAGTAAATGTAGTTTGTTAATGGATAGAGTTGTAAACTCTTGAGAACAACAAATCCCTACATCAAAGAGATATAGTGCCCTGAAAAAGTATGTGCCACCTTCCTGACCTGATGTCCTCCATTCTGCAAATTTGTCACACTGCATGGTTTCAGATCTTTAGACAAAATGTCATATTAGACAAAGGGAACTGAAGTAAACACAAAATACATTTTTGAAATGATTTATTTCATTTATTTAATGAAAAATGTTATCAAACACCCATATCACCCATGTGAAAAAGTATTTGACCCCTTAAATTTAACAGCAATAACTGCCACTAAACATTTTCTATAATTTGATATTAGTCTTTCTCTTTGCTGTGGAGGAATTTTAGCCCACTCTTCTTTGCATTCAGAAAATTGTTCGGTTTTCAAGCATAAACTGCCCATTTCAGGTCTTACCATAGCATCTCTATTGGGTTCAAGTCCGGACTTTGACTAGGCCACTCCAAAACTTTAATTTAGTTTTTGTTCAGCAATTCAGATGTAGTCTTGCTTTTGTGTTTTGGATAGTTAAATTGCTGCATAACCCAGTCACGCTTCAGCTTCAGGTCATGGACAGATGACCGGATATTCTCCTTAAGAATGGTATGGTATGCTCCATACCAGACAAGAATGGCATGGTCTGGTATGGAGCAGAATTCATAGTTTTTTCAATAAAGTCATCCAGGTCCCGAGGTAGCAAGGCATCCCCACACCATCACACTACCACCACCATTTTTTGACTGTTGCATTTGCTTTACACCAGACATAATGGGACCTGTGTTGTCCAAAGAGTTCCCCTTTTGACTTCTCTGTCCATAGAACATTATCCAAAAAGCTTGGGAATCATCCTGTTGCTTTTTTTTTTTTTTTTTTGCAAATGTGAGATGGACTTTGACGTTTCTCTTGGTTATCAGTGAGCTAAAGTCTAAATTATCCAATCAGAGCCAGAAAAAGCATCCTATTGACTCATGGAATCATTTTAAAAATACATTTCATTGGGAAGCCTGACATCCATGGTCCAGTTTTTGGACTTAACAAGAGGGGCTTTAAAATATTCTATAAGTGATACAGTTTTCCCAAATATTAATAAGTGACAATAACAGCAGTAACTGCATGAAATGCTGTTTACACAATTCATTGTGTAACAAGAATATTTTAATTATTTAATTAATAATTATTAATTAAATAATGATTTTATTAATTTTATTATTATTGAATATTTTTTAAAAAATTCTTGATTAATTTTTAGAGGAGGCTTAGGTGCCTCTTGTGGAACTAAATCTACAATAGTTAGCTGGATGCAAAGCATTTTTATGAGTGCCCCTCACCAACAGTATACTGGCAGTATCATAACAAACGTACAATAAAAATAATCTGGCTTATGCGTAAAATATTATCAGCATAGCAGATCATCTTGAATGTGAATGTTTCGATTACTTTTTGTACTGTACTGATTGTTTGTTAGATATGCGTAACAGGAAACTGAAACAGGCAATCAAATTAAACACAATACTAGTTGTGCCATTTGACATTAAAGTCCTGCTCTATTGATTGGGCACAGTTGTGTTTGGGACACATGTGGAGCCTCCTCCTGGTGAGTCTGAATCAGCAATAAGGCATCAAAGACAAAACACCTGCACCTGCAACATGAAAGGCCAACACTCTGCAGGTGCTTCTCACCGAATGGAAATAGCTCCGAATATGGCTGCACTTTGAGTGACCAGTCAAGCCCCAACACTGTCGTAACACTTTCAAGTATCAAAGTATCAAAACAACAGAGATGTAAATAAACATCACAGATGCACAACATAGACAAGGGTATTGGATGCCACCATATTCAGTGAGGCCCTCCAAATTTGGCTTGGATGTGTTCACCAGAAACTGGTGAGCAGGAAAGACGTAGAAACGCCCTTTACCACTGCAGAACTATGAGTAGTCATTTATTACAGAATGTTTCCACTGCTGTTGCATCTCAATACCCCTGAGTTATACTTGCAATAAATAAATTAGACGATAACAAAACAAAAACAAAAAGATATGGTTTTATTTTAAAAAGAAGTTTCAAAGAGGAGACGAAGATAAAACCATCTAATTTGATGGAATCAAGCAAGAATGAAGCGACTGTTCCAGCTAGTTTAATTTTATTTGCTGTTTGTGAAAAGAAAAACATTGAAAAAGGTTCTGCAGATGATTGTGTGAAGTATAAAGTCCTCCGTGTATTGTGCAATTACAGTGCCCTCCAGGATTAAAGATGAGCAAAGAAGGCGGTAAAAAATAAACAATATAGAGAATGAGCTATGTTATATTTTCAAAGAATGTGGGAATTATATTATTATATGCAATTCTTACGTTCGATTACTGTTACTATTTTGTTTAGGAGGTAATATTTATGTTGCACAAAGATATGTAACAATTATTAGCACTTTTAATAATGACATTAAATGAAATTCAACAAAAATAAATCTATATTAACATGCTATTTTTTAAAGTTTGCCTCCGTCTGTTGCCTCCCACGGCCTACTGTGTCACTGAATATAAAAGTTCATACATACAGTCCGCATAATGGTAATCCACATACAGGCCATTTGTGATCCATCAGTATGGGGACAGGCAAACTCTCAGAAGAAACAAGAAACAACACCAAGGGCCATTAACCTTCACAAGTCAAACAAATGAATAAACGACTGAAAATGAAGAAATAGAGCTAGAATAATCTTTTAGCAAGACAATGATATCAAGCATACTTCAAAGTCAGCCAAAAATGGTTAACTGTCTTTAATCAAAGTCAAAAAAATTGTGAATTGAAATTTGAATTGAAGAGGATAGTTCAGAAGTACAAATGAAAGGACATAACGGATTTTTGAGAAATCATGTTTGCAGCATGAATGTGGTTCTGTATTACTGGGCCAGGGCTCCAGACTGCAACCATTTTACTTGCATATGCGAGTAAAAATCTGCTAAGTGCCACTACACATTTCAATGGTAGTAAAAGTGGAATCTAGCAGGCCTGATTGAAATTTGATGCGTGTCTCTAATTTGCGTACGTACGCGAGTCTGCTCTCCCTCCCTCTCTGTGCGAGAATTTGTATTAGACCAGCGGTGGGTCATTTGCGGACGAGTCGGCTTTTCTAGGTGAATTTTGGGAGCTGACTCGCATATCTTAAGATCTGACTTTGGTAATAATGGTAGCCTAATAAACTGACTGTATGATGCAGAAAGAATTTTCCATTAACAATTTAATGAAACGGACAATCAATCGGAGCGCACATTTTCGTCCTGAAAGAGAGGTGTGATGAGCTGAAAAAGTAGTTTTTTAATGATCAGCAACAATCCAGCCAATAACGGTATATCACATGAATTAAATCGCAATATATTTATCCTTACGATGCTGAAATATTTAATAGCTGTATTATTTTACGACCTCCATCCGTAATCAAGAGAATCCACACCAAGTCAACAAGTAATCAAATAAAATAAAACCACAATGAAGAAATGAAACAGTAGTAATTATAATTTAGGAAGAGGAAAAATGTGACCAATTTAGTTCTGAATGCAGACATTTTGCATCTTTATTTATTTTCCTTTGTTATGATGCAATATTGTGATTTATGAGTGCGATTTGTTATGAATGGTTCAATCTATCCACCATGTCTATTGTGCAATTTATTTAAATATGAGAAGTGCCCTACTTTCAATGCATACGTGTAACAGCTCCTTCCTGTTTTTGCATTTCTTTAAATAGTTTTTATAACACAATGCAAAACACTTACTTTGGTAATTGGAAGGCAGTGTAAGATTCCATTGAGCAATTTGTTATGTATGCGTAAAAACACCAATCATAGGTGAAACTATGGCTAACTTTGGAAATGCTGCGGAACAGAGAACCGTTTTGGAGCCAAAAGAGCTGACTCTTATTGGTGAACTGAGCCAAGCAATCTGACTCACAGAAAGGAACCAGAATGCTCATCATTGACTAGACAGGGCGCATTGCACGTGGTAGGTTAATCATGAAAAATGATGCTATCATTGCCAGTAATTAACATTACATAAAAAGAAGCATACAATAGATGCTTTTTTCACAATGAAATCTGCTGGTGTTAGGCCTACGGTGCCTGCTCCTTGAGGAATTTGATGCGAGGGAGGCTTGTTATGGAAATATTGTATCGCACTTTGATTTGTTGTTAGCAAAAATAATAAATGTGTGATTTAGCAAAATGTTGCACCACCAAATTTAATGATTGCACCACCAGTTGAAAAGGTTAGTGAGGAGCCCTGGCTTAGGCCTTCCAATTCAGGAGAAAATGGAATGAAAACCATAAAAAAGTAGAATATTTTCAATATGTTTGGGAATTAATATAGAGCTCAGCATTTATATTTACTTCATACAGCCTTTATTGTTCATCTGTATCAAGGGTGAGGATATTTTTTGTTTCTCTCAGAATATCAGCTCAGTTTCAGGCACTCAAAGAGTAGATAAAATATAGTGGGAATCCACCAGATATTTGCTCCTCCTTTAGTGAATCCTTTGGAGAAGCCCACATTTAACTAGTCTCTGTGGGCTCAACCTTTGCCCAGTGAACCGCTGCAGGAGCCTCACATTGTTCCCCACACTATACACGCATACCTAATTAACTTGAAGTGAATGCCAATCTGATTAATGCTGAGATGCAGGACATTGCTAATAATTATGTGACTGTGAAGGTGAATGGATGTAATTGAATTCCTCAGTCCTGTGCTGCTGTTTGTTCAACCTGTTCACTCTTTTTCCATGTAAGGACTCCAGATAAGCTTATCACTGTACCGTGTGATTTCATCCATGTGCGCTTATATTAGAGCTGTGTGGTTCAGTTAGCATTCAGGTTCTCACTAAAGGTCATTGAAGCCTGCACGCTTCACCTAAGGGGTTGGGTAGGGAGCTTGTATCGATTTTGCATCCGTATACCCATGAGTGTGTTGTGAGATTGAGACTAGACTATCACATGTATCAAATGTATCACATTTATCACATTTCATGAATTACAATGATCCTGTGATACTTTTCTGCTTGCATGAACTCATGTCTTTTCAGGGTTGTAATTGCAGACAGTGGTTTTCAACCTACCCATACATCTTGAAAGTAATCTGAATAATTACTATAATATAATAATATACGTATACTCAGAGTTAAGAATAATGAATAATTCTGGTTACTTTCATCTACACTCAAAAAATAACTAATTGGATTTGCACTGTGAAATTATGGACAGTGGCTGCACACAATATAATTAAGTATATGTGACTTCAACTGATTAATTGCTTATGACTTCAACCAATTAACTAAATGTAACTTTCCCTTGTTAATCTAATTCATTTTTATTAAAAATGTTTATGTAATATTAAGTATTGATTAACTAGGGCTGTTTCTACACCTAATTTGTTTACTAAAGTCTGCATCAGAGTTCAGTTAATTGTTACATTGTGTGTCTTTCATTTGGTCTGGTTGGTTTCACATTGCATCAATTCATGCACAACAATTTGTAAATAATGCAATTAATGTGTACCTGTGTTCGTTGATTAGGATTCAAGTTTTCAGTCATACATCACATAATGTTACAGGAAAAATAATGGCATACCAAATGCATTATGTCACTATTTAGTGCTTTTAATCTGGAATCATTATCCGCAGCTCATATTAGCAGAGCGTAGCTCATTGCTCAGTTTGTCACAGAAATGGAGCTTAGTATGCTTTCCTTCCATTTATAATATTTACCTCATCCACAATTCCCAGCCTACATTTCCTGTAATTGGTCCAGATAACATTTTTGGTACAGACCATCACAGACCATAGCAGAACCAGCAACAAACTACACCCGGGTTCACTTGGAGGAGGACCGAGACCCCTGTTTTTTGGTGAACTATGGTTTGCTTGTTTGGTATTTGACTAGTCCACTCTAAATGAGGTAGGTGTGAAAGCACCCTAAGCTTTCCCTTGATACTCAAACTCACTTTTATTAAGTATTTTCTGATAACTTCTTTTCAGTAACATAAAATTAATTTCAGTCAGGACAACTGACATATTTAAATTAAGCGTATTAATGAATATGCAAAGTGATTATTTTTGGTTGGGTACTAATTGGATCTGCTTCAGGTTCATCTGTGCACAAACCAGTGTGCACTAACCAATCAAACAGCGATCACGGTACATATCCCTACTAAACGGGAGAAATACATATGAAAACCCTCAAACAGCAGATCTCCCAGATACCTAATCCTAAACTATGTGTACAGGAGAGCACCTGCTGTTTCCTGAAACATCAGGGGATCATACTGATATCCCTCCAGCATGGAGATGGAACACTAGCCATACTAACATTATGTGATAGTGATAGTAAACTATGTGTATAGCAGAGTGCCTGCTGTTTCCTGGAAATCAGGAAGTCCAAATCGATATCCCAGTTAACCACTGCAGATACAACCGGGCGAATCCGGCTAGGAAAAAGACATGCTAGTTTTAAATGAGTGAGTGCCCAGTAACCACATTAAATTTATTTATATATTGTATTATTAAACATAGAATCAGCAGCAAGTAGAAAATGTTAGCAGAACATGCAAGCAGCTATGAAGCAGCCCTCCACTTTGACAGAGAAGGAGTATAGGACAGAACCAGGGGCTGAACCAGCATTTCAGTCTTCAGTCATGAATGGAGGCTCATGAGGAACCGCATAGCAAAGATGAAATTGAATGTCTGCAATAATTACTTTGCTAGAGAGAGGTGAATTTTACGAGACTGAAAGGAGCTGACCAGGTATGAAAGTGCATACTATGGGAATGTTAACTGGGCAACAAAGAAATAAGATAAGGACAATGCAGAGTTATTGTAACTTTCATTTCCACAAGGCAGGCCAACAGTGCATGCATACTTCCCAACAGCCAATGCCCCATTAATACCCCCCCCCCCAGTTAAGAATGATTTGGGTAAATTCCATAGAGAGCTGTTGATATAGCCTCTAATGGCAAGGATTTAATTTCATCTGGCCATTACCGGGAAATCATTCTGTCTTGTATAAACCCCCAAAACTGCTAAAGGGAGCCACATTGGTGTAAAAAAGATTTGTAAGTTTTGACTAGGTCAAAATAATTTATTTTTTATTTTAGTGCTAGCAGCAAGGCCCAGAACAGAATAGAATCCTTAATTTAAAACAATTTACAGCATTTACAGCAATTTAAAGAGATCTAGGGCTGTGACTAAATCAGTGCACTTGCCCAGCCTTGAGTACATAAGTTGAACACACTGAATGGGAAAGCTGCCAAATAGGCAATTTTCCCTCTAAATACAGTGTACTTAAAATCCCAGGATGATATAATTATTTCGGTTTTGTTGAGTGTATTCGGCAGCATACTGTACTTTCCAGGAAGTGAATGGCCATTTTTGTCCCATGAATATGACACGCAGCTTTGTTTTAAAACAAGGCACAGCTTCGCATGGGGGGCACACATTATGCCAGGGGTCTGAACGTCCTCCCCCAGGAAATTTTCAGCATCAAACACTTCATTTTCTGCATTCTGGTGAATTTTTATGCACAAATTTGTGCCTTTTATGCATCAATTTATGGTGGAAATGCTTCATGTTTTTATTGGGGGGACAAATGCACATGTTCTAAATATTGAGGGGGACATATCCCTTATGCCCCCCCCTCCCCCCGAAATCTATGCCTACGCTTAGATGGCAGCATGCTTAGACACTACATATTTTGAGGACATAGTAATTAGGAGTTAGCCTAGGAATCTAGAGATAAAGGTGTGTGCTCAAGGAATTACTGTCATTGGAAAATTCAAATGACCCAACAAAGAAGCAAAACACGCTTGGTAATGCTTGTGGATGCCACTGACGTAAAAGAGGACATGATGTCAGTGATGCGAGACAGTTTCTCTATGGGCAGGGAAGCATGCGTGAGATTACTAATTCACGTAATATCTAGAATCTCCAAGGGAGGTAGCTGGCTGTAAAGTCTTCCACAGATATAACATTGAGCCTGGCAAACATTTGTGAGTGCAGTATCAAATTGGTTGTATTTCTCTCTGTACTCCAGCACATTGGATTTGAAATTAACATGTGGGACTATGTGTGAAAAGTGCTGCAATTCCTATGTGGATTACCCAGTATGGATGTAAATACCCTCAGCTGGCAGTCTGTGCTTTAACCTCATAGTCGTTGCTTCATTTCAAAACAACACAAATTGTGTCGCTGTACAAATGCTTATGCACTGCACAGTATCCTGTATCTTAGGCCCATGGTAAATATAGCCAATTTTTCAGATAATGGCCTTGGGTACACTTTTTGACCCTCATTCACAGACTCTCATACATAAATACCAAGGGAGTCTATCTGTGGGAGTCCATTGTTGGGAGGATGAAGTGGAGTGTCAGGCTTTTAATATTTCATGATTGTGCTTCCGTACATTTGCTCCAGTGGTTGCATTATGATAAAAGACTACTGTAGCTTGTTGTTTATTTGTTTTGTGATTTTGCATTTTAAAGTGTATCAGCCATATGCCCAGGACAAATGCATCTAAATAGCTTATATCTAATAATAACACCAACAATAATAATAACGATGATGATGATCATCATCATCATCGAACTGAAGACTCAGAACAACATGGTTCTCCCATTTGCTTTCCTCTTACACAAAAACTATTCATGTTGATAATTGTATCAGATATAATAATAGTGTCTGCACTTCTGCCATGGAGTTAGAATAATGTTACTTAAAATTCAGGATATTTTTGTTTGCCTGATCATTATTATTCATGAGTGTTTCTTTAGGCTTTAAGGGGAAATTCATGGTTTAAAGTCATTCCTGTTTTGCATTGTAGTCATGCTGGAGGTCAGAGTAACCACACACAGAGTTTATAGCAAGGTTCTTGCATTCCAAATGTATTTGATAATGTACATAAACACCTGATATAAATATAAACATTACATTTTTCCCTGCACCACTGCAGGAACAGAATAAAACCGGAGCAATAGGAACACTTATTCAACATTATAAATCCACACTCATACAATCAGACATGCTGTTTAGTCGTGACACAGCCAGAGTGAGAGAGACGGTATATACAGTAACATCACTGAAGAACAACATGCAGCACTGACACTGAAAAAAGAGCACCTCCTCTCTCTGTACAGGCACAGCATGAAAACTGAAGTTCACATTAAAATGTCTGTCAATCTACAACAAAAATAAATCAATAGCTGAATTAAGTAAATAACATTCTGTGAGGATGAGTATCTCGCTATACAAATGCTAACATAAAGAAATAAATAATAATATATTACATAGTTAATGTACTGATTTAAATAATGGCATAAACATGAAAATCAGAACTTCATTAATATGTAAATATTTACACCAATACTCTGAACAATAGTGCAAGCAATTAGAACTGAGAGAGGGAGAGGAGAAGAGGATAAAATGGGAGGTAGACAGACCAGAATAGGTTTGAAATCTTTCCCGCAAATGTCTTGTGCATAAGAAATATTACATGTCATAACTGTTTAGAGCATTTCATAGCTAATTAGTAGAGACTTCTCAAAACCATTGTACGCAGTCCTTAATAAGCTGTCACAGATGTCACTTCATTTTCTTTTGATAAGTCCTAAAAAGTTTATCTGACATGACAGGAATACAGACGCTATCAAAATACATAGTGGTGTATGTCCTGCTATCATCTGCGAAAGACATTGTGGGGTGTGCTCACAGCTTGCTCTAAAGAAAATGTGTACATGGGCTGGGAGTAGGGAATAGGAAGACATAACACAGTTGTAATATTTTAACATGCAAAGTTATTTTTCAAGATTTCACATAGAAACACTCAACATGGAAGAACAAATTTTTATAATTGTTATTATTAATAAACAGATTACCAAATATGGGCAGCTTTTCATGGTAATTTGTCTTAATAACAATATATTTAATTTTAAGACCACTTAGAATTATTTTGGAAGCATTGTTCAATCATATATTATTGCACGTAAGAGAAAAACGAAATAACTACTGTAGGTAGTGAGGGGAATTGCAAGATGCAAGATGTTGGATAAAGAAAAACCAATAAGCAAAAGGATTGAATGGTAATGGGGCAGGATGCACAATATAAAGATTGCACTCTACTATGATCACATTAAATGAATCCCTGTACAGATTACCCTACCGCTTTCAGTCCACCAGTTGTTTTGTTTCATGCTCATCAGCTGTCCAACCTATGAAAGGCGCTGCAGACAAGAGTCATACAGTGCCTTCAGCCATGTTAGTCATGGTAAATTGATCCCGGTAGCTCATTGGTCAGTGTGTGCCATCTCTCCACCTTCTTGCCTTTGTTCTTCAAACAGTCCACCCAATGGCGGAGTGCATCTCCTTGTGAGTGACAGCCCAAAGACACCCCACCTGTCATGGATGCATAACATCAGTTACCATACAATTCCTCATGATTATTGTGATAGCAACTGCAGCATTACCATGCATGGAACACAAACAATAACCAGACAATTGTCCACAGAAGAGAATCAAGGAGAAGAGAAACTCACCGATGAAGTCATTGGACTTCCCTAGGTCATAGTCCCAAACAGTGACTTCTAGCGTCTTACTGGACAGATCTGAGAAAGAAATCTCATAAAAGAACTCCTGTTGGGGGAAAGGGAGAGATGAAATGGAGGAGAAAATAAGGAACAAAAAGCTTGAGGGAAATTACAGACATGCTGTGTGAGCAAACACTGAACTCTGTGATGATGACTGTTTCACAGGTCATGTATATTAATGCTGTATAGGCATGGTTGCATTTTGCCACACAGTCAGAAAATGAGGAAAGAAAGAAAGAAAGAAAGAAAGAAAAAGGATAAATAGGTAAATAGATTGGTTGGTTGATTTTGGTAAATATAAAATACAATTACACCTTTGTTATTATATATTTATTTATATTTTTATTTTTTTGATAACTGAAATACAATTTAGAATTAAGAAAATTGAAGGACTGTGAAAACAGTAGATTAAACTAGAACACAGTAGATTGATTTGATTATCTGTACTTGTTCATAGATAATTATAAAGTTAACAGAGTGTATACATTGTGCTTATTAATAATAGGCACAGTGGAGTACCTCATTAAATTCTGGGTTCAGGGTCTTTTTTATGACGGCAGTTTTATGTTTTGATTTCTTGTGCAGGTCTGGCTTCAGGTACCTGAAGAGAAGAGTTATCCTGCTGTTATACAGTGGGAAGACGAAGTGAGTCCACACACACACACATACACGGGTGTGCATGCACGCACACACAAACACAAACACCCTAGAGAGTGGCCTGACTTTGATCAAAAGTACCATGAAAAAGAGAAGAGCTGAGAGTGGGAGATATACATATGCGTGTCTAGATGGTGTGGGGGTGTGGGATTTTGCCTATTTGTGTACCATTTTTATTTTTGTAGCCGGAGGGAAATAGCTGGTTAGGGATATTTATTTTGAGAACAGAGCAGGGAGAGAGGATGAGAGAGAGAAACAGAGAGAGATGTAGTTTGCAGGAAATTGGTAAGACATAGGTCTAAATGTCCAGCTCTTTTATCTGGTTTACAGTTCCTGTCACTTTCACTGACTTTAATTCAGTGACATATTGCCTTGGAATCCCTCCAGATCTTTGTGACTGTTTTCCCTCGCCACCCCTCCCCCATCATGAGACGCTGTCTTTGTCTCAATGTCCTTCTTCCAATACTCTTAGCCCACGTCTGCACACCCTTACTTCACATATCAATGTGGCTGTGCTGTCAGTCATTCTCACACAGTGCATTCAAGCTCTTTCCTACCCATACCTCTCTGATGTCTTATCTATGGTTCATCGCTCCTGCACTTCCCCAGTCCCCCACCTCCCCTGCTCCCACATCCCTGCTCACGTTTTGACATAGGGGTCAGAAAAGCCATTGACATCCATGGCGGCCAGGTGTGCGCAGCGGCGGACCCCTACACACAGCCCATTGCGCCTCCCCTCTGCGGGCTGTCCGTCATTGTCTCCCTCGCTGGATGCACACAGGAACTGCAGGGAGAGAAGGAGGCGTCCCCTCTCTTCCAGACTCCTCTGCTGCTCACTTTCCCACTGTGATGGAAACAGAAGGATGGATGGGGGGGGAGTGACTTTTGAGCAGCCTTCAAGACTAATGATCAGACCATGCTTTCTATATAGATTTACATTCAAATAATGCAAGTGGAAATGAATGACAACACAGCATAAACATAGCGGTAAATCACTGATAGAGATGCAGACATTTATAGTGCAATGCAATATGTTATTGCAAATTAATGGTGTCACTAAAACAATAGAGAGGCACAGTGTCAGATATTGGCATACACAGTGAGTCAGCTTGGGGGTCCAGATGCAATGTTCCAGTGTGTGCGTGTGTGTGTGTGTGTATAGACAATAATTACATTTATCTGTCTTTCTACTTTTCCTCATTGCTTTGCTTTCACTCTCTATTGCTATCTCTCATTCTCTCTTATCTACAGTCAATCGGTAACACTCCATACAACAAAATCAATATTTGAATCCTGCCTCCTGCTCTGCTTTTCTTCTCCGTGTGCACAGGCACTCACTACATCTATCCGTCCTTTATTCTGTGGCACACATCTGAGCCTCATTAGTATTGATGCTGTGCATTCAGTGTCCAA